>NC_139220.1:22833461-23015961 GCF_055691185.1 Crinia signifera
TTTCACTTCTGAGGAAAGCTACAAGTACAGTAATTGGGAACAAAATAGAAAAGAAATAAACCCTGGCTCACTTAATCCCACACTCTCCAGGGTACCAGCTGCCTGACAAAATAAATGCCCTATTTGGTTAGAAAATAAAACTAGTTGTCAGTTCTTTTCCTTAATGTTACTTCTGTATCTAAGAAAATGAAAGCACAAGGATTCTAGCTCATAAGTTTGATTTCAATATTTAAACTTGCACCGAAACATCAACGAACATCTTTATCGCAAATCCTTAAATACTGTAATATCTACTGAACCGGTCAAATAATACTAAAATATAGTTCTCATCAAATGCGTTCACCTCTCATGGTAGCCCCCATATTGTTCAAAAATAATTGTAGCTTAATTGTGCTTTTGTATGCTCTACTCCATTGCTGGAATGAAATTTTCAATTATTATTATTATTATTATTATTATTATTATTATTATTATTATTATTATTATATTTTCTTACTAGAGTGTTTACTATACATTAGGCAAATGTATATTCTGTGGTACAGGTTGAGTATCCCTTATCCAAATATCCATTATCCACATTCCAAAAACCATACATTCCAGTAAGGGGAAAAATAAACATTTCTTGCTAAAAGCACTACTTGGGACACCTGTAATAACACTGCTGAGGATATGATCTGTAAACGGCACTACTGAGGATATAATATGTGACTGACACTACTGAGGACATGATATGTGGCTGGCACTACTGGGGATATGATATGTGACTGGCGCTGCTGAAGACATGATCTGTAACTGGCACTACTGAGGACATAATATGTGACTGGCACTACTGGGGACATGATATGTAACAGCACTACTACATGATATGTGACTGGCAATACTGGGAAAATGATATGTAACTGGCACTACTGGGGACATCTGTAAGAGCACTACTGGGGCATGAGTTGTAACTGGCACTACTGAGGACATGATATCTGACTGGCAATACTGGGGAAATGATATGTAACTGGCACTACTCTGTACATTTGTAAGAGCACTACTGGGGACGTGATATGTTACTGGCACTACAAAGGACATGATATCGGACTGGCACTACTGAGGACATGATATGTGTCTGGCACTACTGAGGACATGATATGTGACTGGCACTACTCGGGACATCTGTAACAGCACTACTGAGGACATGATATCTGACTGGCACTACTGGGGAAATGATATGTAACTGGCACTACTGGGGACATCTGTAACAGCACTACTGGGGACATTTATTTATTATTTATTAAGAGTTTCTTATATAGCGCATACATATGATATGTAACTGCCACTACTGGGGAAATGATATGAGACTGGCACTACTGGGGACATGATATGTAATTGCCACTACTGGGGACAGGATATGTAACTGTCACTACTGGGGAAATGATATCTGACTGGCACTACTGGGGACATGATATGTAACTGGCACTACTGGGGAAATGATATCTGACTGGCATTACTGAGGACATGATATGTAACTGGCACTACTGGGGACATCTGTAACAGCTCTACTGGGGACATGATATATAACTGGCTTTACTGGGGACATGATATGTAACTGGCACTACTGGGGACATCTGTAACAGCTCTACTGGGGACATGATATGTAACTGGCACTACTGGGGACATGATATGTAACTGGCATTACTGGGGACATCTGTAACAGCACTACTGGGGACATGATATGTAACTGGCACTACTGGGGATATGATATGTAACTTGCATTACTGAGGAAATGATATGTAACTGGCACTAAATATGTGCAAGACAATGATTGCTTGGCATTCACATTCAGTACCTGAGATAGGACACAAACTTTGTTCCATGTTTTGAAACCTTGTTTATGCACAAATAAAATACATTTGTGTGTATTCCATGTGTTTGATGTGTTTGTACAACAAAAATGCAAGTTACCTCAAGATACATCATTGCAATATAAAAATATTCTGAAATACAGAATAATCCGTTATCCAAAATTCTTGTGGTCCCGAGCATTTTGGATAAGGGATACTCAACCTGTAGTTGGTTTAGTGCTACCTTGATTACATTATTATTATAATAATAATAATAATAAAAATAATAATTCTTCTTCTTCTTCTTCTTCTTCTTCTTCTTATTATTATTATTATTATTATTATTATTATTATTATTATTATTATTATTTTCCTATGGGATATCCATTCATCTTATTTATATTATACAATGTAAACATAGAATGTTTTTCAAATATGTTTTAACTCACTATAATATACAATACTATAAATTAAATATTCATATGGTAGTGGGTTATCACACAATGGGGGTATCCTATACGCGTTGACTATTTTTCTTGAAAAAAAATATAAACAAACACCCTCGGTGGTCATTGCAATCCAATTAAAGCCCCCCTTTTTTATGGGGGGGATTGTCCCATTTTCAGGTGATAGCCCATGAGCTCTGAAATAAGTCATACCTCCCAACTGTCCTGATTTTCGCTGGACAGTCCCATTTGTTGGGGACCGCCCCACATCCAGCACTGGGCCGGCAGTGTCCCGCGGTGATTGTGGGGGGAGTTGGGAATAGACACTGTGCACATGCGCACAGGGGGGCTGGGGGCATAGTCATGCCACCATAGTCATGAAAACTGGGGGCGCAGCATCCCAGCGAGGCCACACCCAGCTTCGCCGTGTGAGGATACCAATCTACAGGATTACAATGTTGGGCGGTATGGATAAATTACCTTTTCTTATTGTGACTTTAAGGGCTTTTTATTTGGGATTTTGCTTCATGATCCTAAGGCACTCAAAGGATAATCCCTGATAAATGCATTCATTGTATATTGCCCACTTCAGGACTCTGTATTCAAGTTCAAAGCAGCTTCCTTGTGGTAAAATGCAGCACAGCACACAGGAACAGGAGTGTAAAGGAAACTATATAATGTTTTTCACTCATTACAAAAATGACATCATTACAGGGCTACTCTGCCCCAGGGAAGCCAACACAAAAACTGCTCAGTGCATGACTCAGAGAACATAACGGAGGGGGGGGGGCAGTGCTCTCAAATAAAGTAATAATAGATGAGAAACAGAGGACATAAGACCTTGTTCAGAGGTGGGCAAAGTGTTGATGACTGCACTGTTGAGTGATCAGTCTATTGCACTGCAGACACATTGCTCCTGCACGCCAATTGTGTCAGTCGCACTGCGCACGTGCAGCTATTGCTTAGTGGGAGAGGGAGAGAGAGGCCGATGGAGTAGGGAGAGAGGAAGAAAACAGCTAGTATACAAATAGAAGGCTGCAGAGTGCACACTGAACAAAACCTTGGTTACTAGACTGCTACTAAGCTACTGGAGTAGTTTATTAACAAAATAACTTATCTTACTTTTTAATTAGTACCTTTTTATTTACAGACTAATTAAAAATCAAAATACAATGTTCTTTCATTTTGAGCTGTGACAGTTTTTACTTTCGCTTTGAGCGGTGACAGTTTTTAGCCCACAAACTCTCCACCCCACCCACAGTCCCTATCTGCTCCTACCGCCAAACTCTGTCTTCACAGCTCCCTCTCAACATATCCAGATAGTTTAGAACAGAGCAGTGTCCCTGCAAAAAATTTTTTGCTTTCTTGTATGACATCTTGTAGCACACAAAAGGAGCAATTTGTTAGGTAGTTAGCCTAACAAATTAGCCTTCAAAACCATATTCCAAAAGACAAGCAAATACACATCTGATCTAACTAAAACCTAATCATATCCTCCATAAACTCCATTTTGGGTAAAAACTCCACCCATGCTGATTGAGAGCTGCATATGGACTGTTCCACTTTTGGGATCTTTATATATAAGTCCAGTTACGGGAGAAGGAAAAAAAGGATAACTGCCATTATGGTGGCTATGGCCCTGATTTATATTTGTAAGCAAGCGACTTGGGAAAATTGTGCTGCACTGCGGGTGGGGCAGATGGAGCATGTGCAGAGAAGATCAGATTTGGGTGAGGTGTGTTCAAACTGAATTCTACATTTTAGTGTAGAAATAAAGGTGCCTAAGGACTTTATTCAGGCCAGTTCGCAGATTGCCTTCGTTTGCATGGGGTCCAATGGTTGCGCTGTGCATCCACCGTGAACAAACACGCACCCAACACAGTGGGCGGGGGGCAAAGAGGGGTGTGGGGTGGGGGGCAGCCCCATTAGCATATGGGAAAGGCCAACATTTCATGGGCGTTCCCATGAGAGCGCTGGGCGTTCTCATGCTAAAGAGGCGTGATGGGGGGGGGGGCAGCTGACATCACCAGACTAACCCCCTAACATCTGAGGGCTACACGCAAAGCAGCCAGTATATACTCTGCACAGAAACAAATATAAATTACATTAATCATGCCTTAGGAAAATAGGAAATAATTGCAGAGTTCTCAAAAGGTGCAAAAGGTGTTGTGTGGGCAGGTGAAACGGGTATGAGGCCTCTTCAGAACGAAGTTGGGGTCCTTTTATTCCAGGGTTGCCGACTTTCTTATTCTCCTCTCCGGGAGAAGCCCGGAGAGGAGAGTTTCAGTAGCCGCTCAGGGAGCGGGGCTTAAGCGTGACCTCACTAAGCCCCGCCCCCATGCTGGTAAACCAGCAAATTTAGGGATCTCCGTTAAGGGGGTGGGGCTAAAATGACGCGATTGTGTCATTTTAGCTCCGCCCCCTCCTCTGAGACCCGAGGATTGCGGCATTTTAATGCCGCGATCCGGGGGTCAGCGGGGGTCCCCCCTGAATCCGGGAGGGTTGCCCACCCTTCCGGGGGGCCGGGAGGGGGACCCGATTTTCGGGAGACTCCCGGAAATTCTGGGAGGCTCGGCAACCCTGTTTTATTCCAAGTTTTGACCTCTGTTAGTTGCCCCCTTCAGAGGGAGGTGTACAATGAATATGAATGCAGCATACAGTAGGATCTGACTGCTCATCTCCTCTTTATTCACCTGTTACCTTACTGCACCCACAAATGAGTGTACGGTGCATTCCTACAGAGCTGCATTTACCACATTTAAAATTCCATGGTAAACAAAACCAGCACACACTGACATTTCTCCAGATGCTTCGCCGACAGACAGAAACACATTTGTACTGTTCAAAATGATCCATTAAATATAATTTTTTTGCATAATGCATTTTCGCATGACTGACAGCTTTTGTCTGAGAACGGTGACTAATGTCGCTGTAGCTGTCAGGAGAGACATTATAAAGTTGATTTTCCAAAAGTATATGTATTTCTGATTTAAAAAAGACTTCCTTTGATTTGCAAGGAAATTTGTATAATTCATATTTGCAAAAAGTTTTTTTTTCTAAAATGCTGTACAGCTGTGTCCTCGTACATGTAGCCTCAATACACCATGCAGCGGGATGCCTCATACATCCAGCCTCAATACACCATGCGGCATGCACTTGGAGACTATGGGCGGTAGTCAAACCACCACCGCTATTTCCAACGGTTGCCTATTCAATGCTGCGATTCCCAACTGGAGTAAAGAGGCATCTTGGCTGAAAAAAACGACTTCAAAAGCAGTTGGGCCCATTTTGCCTAGAACGGCAGTGGGTGTTGATATTACGGGCGTATCTCAAGGATCCATGACCTTTTTCGCAGACATGCCACCTTTTTGCCAATCGGCAGGCGGGACATTGAATCCTGCCGAATAACAAGCGAGCAAAACGAAAATGGTCCAGGGTCATGACTGTCGGGACGCACCGACAGCCAAGACCCGGGATTGAATACCCTTATGCGTTTAACAATTGAGTTAAAAATTGAGAATTTTTGGAAAGTCACATCAGCTCTGTGGCTACCAATTTAGAAAAAATAGAAGCTTTAAAAGAAAAGAACACAAATCGTGAAATATGGAAGAGCCCAGGTTATATTTTGGGTTTGCCTTGCTGTGAATGGCCCAGAGTGCCTTGAATCTGTAGAGGGCACAATAAAATCTCAAGTCTATCAAGATATTTTGGAGTGAAACCTACTCTACTACCCAATGTCATAAGCTCATCAACATCTAAAATTCCTTGGCAAATTGTTGAGTTGTGCAGATGGAGCCGCTCTCATTGGAGCAGTTCCCGGCAAGGCTATCGCCACAGTGCGTGTCTCGTGCCGCGTGCACGAGACGCGCACTGGCCCCATTCTCCTAGAAGCCCTGAACCATCTGTCCGATCCCTGCCCGTCTCCACGGGAAGCACCGATGCCAGCTTCCTTCTGCCCCCAACTGATGGACAGGTACAGTGGGACGCTCGTGTGCCCACACCCCCTCCGCCCGCCAGCTCATCCAGAAATGGTGCCTTGGTGAGCTGGCAGGCTGGATGAGAGGGGCTCCATCTGTAGGTCAAAGATACAGGTTTGAGTTTGGTGCACTGCCTTTGATAACGGCAGGGCGGACATTAAAGATGAGAAGCAATCCCGCTGTCCAAGCACCTCCACCACAGATGACAATTTGTGCCTCAATGAAGATCTGATTCAGGAAGACAGACACACCTGAGTTAATGATATTGCTGAAGAACTGAACATCTTAGTGGGCACTGTGCACAACATCGTTAATGGACAAGTAGGGTACAGGAAAAAGTGTTCACACTGGGCACCGAAGAAATGCACAGAAGTTGACAAAGCCAACAGGAAGATGTTGTCTCTCATGCGCTTGGCCTGGTATCATGCGGAATTGCTGCAAACAGCATTGTAATGCAGAATGACAATGCCATGCCACCCTCCGCCAACTGCAGAGTAGTTTGTTACGGTGCTACCAATGAGCATTACTGAACCATTCTCCCTACAGCCCCAACCTGGCACTGAATGATTTCCATCTCTTTGGACCATTGAGGAAGCATCTGGGTGGAAGGCGATTTGCAACTGATGGTGAAGCTCAGTAAGCCTTCATGTTCTGGCTTGACACTGATTTCTTCTCAATAGATTACTTGGTGTAATGTTGGAACAATTGCCTAGGACAGTTGTTCCCAAACGTTTGTGAATCAAGGCACCCTATAAGAACAGCATTTTATCCACAGCACTACTAATTAAACACATTGTGTTCATATGTCATCTTTAGCTTTAAATATGTTCGGAGGGAGAAGATTTGCTTCTGTTTGTCCAGATATTTTATGACTGGCTGCTACATGCACTGGTTTTGCCAATAATTCATTTGAATTGGTCCTGGACCACCAACTTGAATCACCCCAAAAGTAACAAGGCACCCAGGGTGCCACAGCACACAGTTTGGGAACCACTGGCCTAGGCAATTATGGGACTATGTCAAAAAATATTCCACACCAAGCCCATACTGTACTATTGATTGTACGTATCTATGTACTAGATGAATTGGTCTTACTTTTTTATTGAACCCCATTGTGAGCTTGTATACACACACACACATATATATATATATATATATATATATATATATATATATATATATATATATATATAAAGACACTTTTTTGAAACAAAATTTTAAAATCTGTTGTTTGCACGTCCCTATTAAGCATCATCATTAACTAGAATACATTATATACAGTTACTATATGTTAAGCCACGGGTTTCCTTTTGAAAAAGTAACATAAAGTCAGCCGGGTAAGAATGAGCCGAAGCGAGTGAATAGTTCCCAGCTGTGATTTTCAACCATGACTGTGTCATATCTTTGGAACAAATCATTAGGTTCTTGCTTAACCATTGAGCTGACTGTGGAGATAAAACACTCTCAGTAGGATTACAATGTTGTCTATATCAAAGGTTCTCTCTATATGTGCTTCAGTAGGACTCTTTATGAGGGAATTTTCTTTGAGGTTTTTGGCCCGCACTAGTGATTTTTGCAGAGAAACAAATTGTGAGAGGAGTAATGTAACCGACTGAAGTCCCTCTAAATGAAAAGGTTTATACAAAACAAAACAGCGGTGTTTCATTTCTAACCACCAGCTATCCACACGTGAGGGCCTCAGTCCACATGGCAACCAAAAGAGGGTTATATGAAGGTTTTAATGAGAAAGAGCTTTGCCCTTCATGCTGGTGTAAGCAGTTATCTACTGCTCAAATAAAACATATTATCAGTGGCGGCTTCAGAGGAGGAGCTGCAGCATATTACAAAATTCAGATAGGGGAGCCACATCTACTACCACCAACCGCCATTTGAAACGGACTCTGTCAGTTGGTGTAGCTCCCCTATTTAAATTTGAACTATGGTGCAGCCCCACCTCTGGAGCCGCCACTGAATTATATTATTATTATTATTATTATTATTATTATTATTATTATTTATCGATATATATTTTTTCACATTAGTTTTATATTTTCTTTTTCTTTAGTTTTTTGCATGAACAAAGGCTTCTAAAACTGCCAAGTAATATTACACAATGGGCCGGATTCTGGTTCTGGTTGCACTGCAGCCCATGCTTTACGTATATGAACTAGACCATACTACACACAAGCCATATGGGACTTTCCATGTTGGGCACAGATCGGCATTTGGGGCAGCAATGACCTGCGGTTCCCACAATGGAGGCATATCGATGCTGTTGCGTTGTTGCCAGGATTTCAGTTGGAAGGCAGAGATTTCCAGGCCTCATGTTGGATCTGCGTCAGACCACTTGCCCAACTCCACGATTCATGCCAATGGAGTCAGAGATGATCCCATACTGAGTTCCAGGATTCAGCATGGAACACTAATGCAAGCAGGAGAGTGACACCTCTTGTACATTACCATATCAGCAGCTATTGCTGCTGTATCCATGTAAGCGATAGCACCTCCAGCCACACCTGCATCAGGCCCAATGTTATCGTTGACCTTAATGCTAAAATGTCACGTGATTTTATTGGTTCTGCTTAACTAATGTAAGGCATACAAGCAGTGACGGTGCAAGCCACCGGAGCGCCCTAGTCAGGGGGAGGAGGACGCTCGGGTGCTCACCCGCCCCCCGGCCACTGTACAGGGTGGAGGGGGGCAGGCCGCCGCATCATTTACTGGGGGCAGGTGCAGGTGATGCGGCGACCGCCGCTAAGTAATACCAGGGGTAGGGAGGGGGATTGGGCGATGCGGCGGCGGACGCCTAGTCGCTCTGGGGGGTGGGAGTTGCCGCCGCCCATAATTAGACTGCTCAAATATCCAGGAATGTGAGAAATGTTCAGTTTGGTTCTCCAGAAATCCAAATCCACACAAAGCTAGTGGATGTGGACTGGACCCAATCCCAGTTTGGATTCCCTGAGAGTAGATCCGTTCCACAAACCCCTTCCCCTCTTTTCACGCTCCTGTGGCCCCTGAGTGGGATGGCAGATCAGTGCTCTAAAAGCAAGATGGTTCTGTCAAAGGTGGAAAGATTGGAAGGGAGGGGGGGGGGGGCGGGGGTATGAATATCTTCTTGAATTTTATGATCTTTTTTTTCTGGAAAAATTCCTAAATAAAAAGGTGTTTTGTGATTTTTATCAGCAACCACGTCACCACACTTAACTCACTGCCACGCAAACAATACCACGAACCCCGCAAGGACTTTTTAGCATGATGCGCTTGCCCCAAATGCGGTCATAAATGATAATGATGAGATTTGCAGGTGTGGTAGAAATTCCTGGAACGCGGATACAACTTCCTGCGTAGCCGAGCAAAGCAACAAAAGAAAATCCATTTGAGTGGTTTATGAATGGCGGTGGCAACACGAGCCTGTAGTCTGTGGTTGGTGGAATCAATATTCCAAAAATTTAATTAACGGTAATTTACTTTAGAAATCTAGGCTGGGTCATTTATTGCAATCATTCTAGTGACATTGATATTTAGGGATGTGCAACATTTAGTGGCTGTGATTCATTTTTTTCCTCCACTTTTGTAATTTTAGCATAAGCACATAGCGGAAAACTGTTTACTTTTATTGTGGTATAATGTGTTCTCCGGCAGCTCTGCGGCAATCACAGGTACTTTGCTGCTTTATAATAATCAGCTTGTTTATATGATTTATTTGAGAAAATGTAAAAGCTTTTTTTTTTATATTGCCATTATTATTTGTTGTAAGCTAAGTGCTGGATTCAACCAGACCAGCCTGAGCATTCAATAGATACAATATAATGTAATTACTAAAACTTCAGGCATTTTACATCAGTCATTTTATCTCTGCTGGCTATAGTGATGTTTTGTTGTGTCATTTGTATTTATTTAAGCCATTTGCTGTAAAGGAGCCGGAGAAATTGGTTTTAAAAATGTGTTTCTCTAGCGATGCACAAAGAAACTGGTTGCTCTCTGCAACGGTGGCCAAGTCCTGCAATGCCGCCCGTCTCCCGCAATTCCCCCTCGGTGGGGGGTCCATGAGGCAGTGCAGGAATGGCTGCCTCCTGATTGTTTGCTAGGCTAGTATATCTGCAATGAAAAATGCAGAAACTGGCTTCGGGGCTCCCAGGAAATGGGACTGACGTTCTCATTCTTTTGAAATGCAGCTAGCACTGCCCCATCCCAGCCCCCAAATGGCCGCAGTTTGTACAAAGGAGTGCTCTTGCCAATCTTACAAATAGCACCTGTGAGGTTAGCAGACTCACAGTAAGACTGTAATTATGATATTTTGTTATTTGTAGTCATTAATGAACTTTTTAGTCCATCTGTACCCTATTGTTCTCCATATATGTCTCCATATGTGTGTGTATTTCCAGAACTATAGTTTTAGCCTGCAGATCATATGCTGTTGCCCTTATATGGTCAGACAGGTAGTATCCCAGGAGGATGATAGCTGAAAGGCAACCTCCAAAGGGGACATAACCCAATTACCTTGTGATTGTTCCTTTTATTTGCACTTCTTTGTGCATCTCTGAACTGGAGCAGACATTGAGGAACCTGACACAGCAGGTGGGCAGCAGAAGATTGACAGCTGTAGATTGAAGGAGGGATAAACCTGATGCTTGAACCCACCAATCAGAAACTTGGGCAAACCCACGGATGGTGCAAGCACCATGGGAATTTGGAAGGTCTTAAAATGACTTGCACACCAGCAAGCTGGTTTATGTTAGTCGCGATTCTGGCTAAGAGGTAATACTCTGCCAAGGTATCTTGTGGAACACGTTGTCTGCCCTGGGTGGGCACTACTACGCTCTGGTGTGGAGCGCCCGGTGCTGTGTGGACTTATACAGGTTTCCTGTGCTATCACGGCTGTGTGGAATACGTGATAGGGTTGCGAAGGGGATCCCTGTGGAATTCGGAAGACTAATCTGCTATCACGGCTGTGTGGATAAGTGATAGTTTTGTGATTTGGAACTGTGATGCTAAAAGGACTTGGACTGCTACCAGGATATCGTTTATATGCTACATTTGGCCTCATATTCCTGTTTTTATCTATTTGTGTGTGCTGTGGAATATAAACCATTATTTTGGTTTCATCTGCTCGGTGTCTGAATGATTGGGGAACCCCCATATCCTCAAAGCACCAATAAATGTTTTGCAAATAATACAACTATTTTCCACAATAGAGGTTTAATATGGAGTACCAGATTTCTGCATATGTAAGTAAATGCTTCGTAGGGAAATACAGATGTAACTGCGATAATCGTGGCTACATCGCAGCCCAATTGATATAGACACTTTCAACTTTTTGAAGAAATTTGAACCGAATCTCACTAATGAGACTGGACTCAGGGTTTGGTTTTACCCAGCTGCTGCTTTATAACAGGATAGTCGGTCCTGTACACTACACCATGGAAAACAAAAAGATAAGCAGTGCTAGAACAATCTAAACACATTTATTTAATACACTGAATATAAATAGAAAGCCAGCATAAAAAGCTAAAAATGGGCCACATATAGAATTGAGAAAATCACCTCTATTTTGCATGATACTCCCTCTAAATTTATAAGTATCTGGTCACCATGGACTATCCACTTCCACGCTGAGGCACCGCTGACTACCTTGTAATGTCTTTTCTTTCCCTGTTACTGTTTTGACGGCCATCGACAACTCCACTATCTATCTATCTATCTATCTATCTATCTATCTATCTATCTATCTATCTATCTATCTATCGTATACACATACTTCTCCTTTCTTCTCCTTTTTTCTTTACCCTAACCCAGTGGTTCCCAAACTGTGTGCCGTGGCACCCTGGGGTGCCTCAGAACACTTGCAGGGGTGCCCTGAGTTGGTGGCCCAGGACCAATTAAAATTATTTATGATCAATATCACAGGCAAAACCAGTGCTGTCAATAATAACGTGGACAAACAGTAGCAAATCCTGTCCCTTACCATGTAACTGACCCTAAGGATGGCATAAACACAATTTAATATTTTTTTCTGACTTTATCAATAATCACATTCGGCCTAGGGGTGCCGTGAAATTGTTTTAATGCTCAAGGGTGCCGTGATTCAAAAAAGTTTGGGAACCACTGCCCTAACCTCTTCCCTCTTCTTTCACTCTTATCTTCATATCCCTTTACCTAGACCCTCATTTTGTTTTTTATGATTCTATAGTTATATGCCAGGATAACTGTTGATCCTGTTTCTCTCGCACATTTGTAAACATTATAACATATGTGTCTTCTCACTATATTTAACAATGTATTTTTTCCTTCTGTATTGAACTCATGCTGACATGTACTGAAAAACCAAATAAACAAATTCTCTCTAAAAATAAAATAGTATAAAATCACAATTTTATGATCCCCACCAACCGTGGAAATTGGAGTGTCCTAGAGAGTCTGTTTTTATGGGCCCATGGATAGTATGGTGGTCATCCGGAGGGAGAATTTTAAGGCATGCAGATGTTGCCAGGAGTAGCCCAAGGTGGCACAAATAACCAACTCCCAATGTAGTTTTTTTGTTGTAAAATCAGAGTGTCCTAATACCTCCAATGATGTGTCCAATTGTGACCAATGTCCTAATGGCAAATGGCAATGGGTCCAATGGGACTTTAATGGTCTACAATCCAGGAACAACCATGGCAGGTGAGGAAGCAATATCTGCCTTACGCGTTTCACTACGCCTGGTAGCTTTATCAAAGGTTAATCAACTTTTTAATGTATATAAACCCAAGTATTAGAGATGTAGGGAAACAAAGAAGTTGTCCCAATGCTACCAGGGGCAGGTAGTCATTGATAGAGATGAAGAAACACAAGTGAGAAGAGATGGAAGTATAGAAGGTATGCATAGAAGTAATACTCTACTGAGCATCTACTGCTAAGACAACCTTAACTAAACTTCACAAGGAAAAACCAAAAGCTGAAAATGCTCAGAATTCCACCCTTAGGTAGTTAAGATGACCCCAAAAATGCTATACAGAACTTTGAATCATGAAGGAGTCTTACAGATCTCATAAAACATGAGCTAGAGTAGCAATGGCCAAACCCGTCCATGAGATTTACCAACAGTTCTTGTTTTCCAGGTGACCAGTGGATCTATATAATGTGTTGGTTAGGAATGAGTGCAAAACGTTTGAAAATATGACAGTTAGCAATGACTCCACCTGTGCACTATCTAGGTGATCTGGAAAACATGAACTGTGGTAGATTTAAAGGACCGGATAAGCCAGCTCTGAGATAGAGAATGTAGGTGATCTGATAAAAATGGACACATAAATCTATGGTTCTAGAAAAGTCATAAGGAAAAGGCTGACATAGGTAGTCCTTTTTCAGGCTGGGCTGTCAGGTCCATTGCAGTGGGACCTGTTTCCACATGATTCGGAGCCACTTATGTATACAGAAATCTGTATGTCTGCATTTGGAACCCTATCCTGCCTACTGTTTTTACATCTGCAGCTACAACCACGTGAAACAGAAGTCGACCTACATGCCCACAACATTCCCTTGACTCTCGCTGTCCAGAGCAAAAAAGCGAGCAACGAAGATAGTCACGGACCAACTACATCCTGGCCAGGGTTTATTTAACCTGCTGCCATCAGGCAGACGCTACAGGTCCATTCCCACCAGGTCCACCAGAAGCCTAAAGTTTCTTCCCTCAAGCGGTTCACCTGCTGACACGTGAACTCATGAACATCACACTGTCCAGTTGCGCCATAACCCTCTGCACATAATTTAACACTGTGTCCCCTCGGAATATATTTCGGCATGACTGTACGATTTACCCCACCTGTTTATGTGGTTTATACTTGTTACCCTCCTGACCGCACGGCAAACCAAAAACGAATTCCTAATATACACAAGTATACCTTGCCAATCAATCTGATTCTGATTCAAACAGTTCCATGCATTTGCTAAGTTGTCGACCCAGTCACCATCCATAAACACCCTGCTCATAGTGTGGTTTCCTTAATCTATTTGCAGTAGTTACAGTATCTCATGGGGGAGTGTAAGCCTGAACATGCCTTCTGTAGTCACCAATTTCGTTCTTTGGCACATCTACAGTTTTCTGCTATCCATATGTACAGTATCTCTACAGATATGTTTAACTCAGAAACAGGATATCATTGTACAGCAAACCTCCCCACTTCTAAGAGAGAGGATATAAAAGTCATTGCTTGGTAGAATCAAAAGTTATTGCTTGGTGTTAAAATGTGTATACAAATATTACCATTGACCACGGTACGTGCGTATTCGAATTAAATAGATTTAAATTGGTATTGGCCTGTGAAATGAAGCAGTGTGGGCAGCACACACTATTCCATATTCTAGCAGCGGTTTAGTTTTCAAAACACATTTTGAATTCATTGCGATCATTAGACGGGAACAAAGCGGTTCTTCAATGAAACGAGCACATTTATGTTTAAAGTTAATTAATATGCATTAACTTACTCGCAGCATTCTTCCTGTGCTATCTGTGCAGACAAAGCTGGGTAGTACATTAACTTTCTCTTGGCATTGTGTAACGTCATTTCTATGCACAAAGCTAGGTGATGGTCTTAGTATGTAGAAATGCCGCAAATAGTTGCTAGCTGTGAACAAATACAGTTGAAGATGGAACATCATTTGTGTAGTCCCTTTGCCTCATCCTTCATTATTTACAACAGAGGTTCTCAAACTTGGTCCTCACGACCCCACACAGTTCATGTTTTCCAGGTCACCCGAAAGCTGCACTCATTACTGACTGACACATTTTAAAAGATTCACTTGAATCTGTGAGGAGACCTGCAAATCATGCACTGTGTGGGGTCCTGATGTCCAACTTTGAGACCCTGTGATCGACACTAGGCATATAAAAGTTGCTTTTGCCTAATCTGTACTTTGTAATGGATGATGCTACTCGGACCAATTCTGAAGTACCCACAATTTGACCAATATTTGCCTGGGACTATGTTGGACTGTAAGGACAAGATTAAGGACTACTGTACATGGGCATGGTCTGAAAATGTTCCAGGGTTTATACTGAGAAGGGGAGGAGCTGTGATCAGGGCTCTGTGCATGTGGTCAATCCTACAAGCCCTACACTGTTGAATCAAAACTACAAAAAAACAAAAACATTTTAAGAATTATGATTTATGGCTGACTATGTGGCAAACTACGCATACTCTATGGTCATCACCATGGTGCAATGGGATGGGCCTATTTTATGTGCAGACTTGGAGTTGTGGCTCCAATTGCCCCATTGTTAATTTTAGAGATGTGCAGGCTCTGATTTACTCTGATTTACTCTGATTTCAAAGCAGGATCTTATTGGCTATCCCAAATCACATGACAGTTGTTGACAGTTGATAGCCAATAAGATCCTGCTTTGAAATCAAAGTAAATCAGAGCCTGCACATCTCTAGTTTATTTGGCCCTGACTGTAAAAGTGTAACCCCCTTGGTGGTGGTGGTGGTCTGGGAGGTTGGAGGAGGGGTTCCTTTGAAGGCTCTATTTTGGGCAGTTCTATGATTCTGACTCAACTGATCAGCACCTAGCCTTGATTTCTGGTATAATATGTAAAAATGGAGTCAGACTGCTATATCTGTATTCTATAGATGTACTGCTTTTATGCATTCAGCTATGAAATGAGTGTGTCCGTGTGTTTGCCTGTGTTCTCTGTGTACTGTATGTTCTATATATCAGACTCTGTGCTGTGTCTTAGGAACCAAGAATACATTTGGCTGTTTGTGTGCCTATGAATCTAAACAGCTATTTCTTATGGGGATAAGGTTTTAGCTCTTAGTAAAGCAAGGGAAATCATCTTCTCAGTGCTGTGGGTCATTGTATGCATCGTGAATTTGAGAGGTGACTATTCCACTGTCACGTGTGTTTGTCATTACAACAAAACATGTAGTTGTGTGTTTTAAGGTATATGTTATACATATGGTTTTAATGTGATTGTACATTTGTGTTTGTGCAACTTTCAAATTGGTTGTGTTATGCCAGGAGCGTAACTACAAACAGTAGCGCACGCAAGGGGGGTTTCTGAGTACCAAGAACCCCCCCCCCAGGAGTCAAAAACCGAAAGCCGAGGGTCCCCTCTTTCCATGGGTACAAGAATTTTAAAAACCGGACCTTGGAAACCGGAGATATCTGACTTCAAAGCAGTGGTCCCCATCCAAGCCTGTTAATTGCTATTCCCAGTCAGATATTTCAGGTTCTGTCTGACGTAGAGTTTTTCTGAGGATATATTCCAAAAGCTGGGACTCTCCCCCTTTGATGGACACTAGCAGCTTGTCTCTACTATTCCCAAAACCAGAGATATCAGCCTTCCAGCAGCTGGTTACTGCCCCAGCTTCACACATCTGGTATGTAGTTTTATATACTCCTTAGCAGATTGCTCTGCCTCCTGAACTCTGATCCCCTAGTACTCAATAGCATTTGGTAGGTGGGATTCTCTAGTATTTAATTCCATTAAAATCTAAGAAATCTATTTCCGGGAACTGGAGATATCTGCAGTCAAGCAAGCTGTCCTCCCACCAGAAAATTATGAATAATAAGCCCACTCCACTATACACCCCTCCTCTGCATATTAAACATCCTCTACCACCCTGGAAGTTTTGTATCAGGGCCCCTTCATTCAGCCCAATGCCCTCTTCTCCCACCCCATCTCCCACCATCCGTGCAGTAAAGGGGTAATTAGTGTAAATTACTGAACCAGGCACTACATGCTGAGTGGTTGATATAATACCCCCTACCACCTGCGGGACATCAAAGCTTCCCCCACCCTTACCGCTGGAGGATTGGTAGGGGCCCCAATACATTGTTATGCCCAGGGGCCTACACTGCTGTTGACACCCCTGTATGTGTATGTATGTATGTATATATATATATATATATATATATATATATATTTATTTATTTGTATTATTATTTATATACATTTGGTCTATCTATAATACTTTAACTGACCCGGCATTTACTGGGTCACCTAAGTGTCCATTTCTGTGCTTTGCTCCGCCCCTCTGAAAACCCCTTTCTGAAAATCCTGCGTTTGCCCCTGACAAATATAGCGTCCCCCCAGCTGGGAATGTTCGGCGCCCCCCTCCAGAAAAGTTAACACCCGCCGCCGCTACCTCAGAAACAAGGACACGCAGTGGTAACCGGTCCCGGCGCTTCTACTGGCTCAGCTCCTTCTATTATGAAAAATCTCCCTTCCAAAATGTCCGCTGCCTTACAGCAGACCTTTTTTGGATGCTAGAGGAGACGGCGGCCTCCTCTAGCATCCCAAAAATGATCTGCTATAAGGAGGCGGACATTTTGGAAGGGAGATTTTTCATAATAGAAGGAGCTGAGCCAGTAGAAGCGCCGGGACCTGTCACCGCAGAGGAATAGATCTGCGTCCCGGTTAGAGGTGGCAAGCGGCAACTGGGGTAAGGCAGGAGTGTAACAATAGCCCAGCAGACCCCCGGCACCCACACGTCACTCAGGGCCTCCCCGCGGCCGCAGGGCTATTGTTACGCCACTGTGTTATGCAGATTAGGGATTAGTATACTTACAGTAAATGCACAGCAAAAAAAAAAAAAAAAATGGGTAGTAAAAAATACAAAGAATGTGTGTAACTAAGACACATAAGCAGCGGAGGATCCAGAGGGGTGGCTGCAGCACAGTTCCAAATTCAAATAATGGGGCCATGCCCACTGCCAGTGAGTCAGTTTGGAATGGCAGTTGCTGTGCCTTTCCTATTTGAATTTTGATCTGTGCTGCTGGCACGCTTACCTGTTGCTAGGCTGCGAGTATACACAATCGGTCCATAAGTTCATACTTTTCCAACTGTTACACTGACATTGTTATACATTAAATTTTTAAATACTGTAGATGTAAAGTCCAAGATGAGTATCCTATGGCGCAGTGGCAGATTCAGGACCTGGGTACGTACCCCCTGTCATTTCTGACATTCTTACTTTCTGCCTGCGGGGCCGGCCAACCTGTTAAGCCGACACTGGGAAGAACTGGTGGCATTGATAGCAGCAGGGCAGAGAACATGGGTTACCCCGCTGTATAGCACTGCACGGTAGGTCCCGTTATTTAAAATCTTGCACCGCCGTCTACCGGATCCGTGAGCCAATGTATGTATTTATGACGCATATTGTGAATTTTGGCTTAATCCATGTGGCATTATGTGTAGGGGGCAAGTATAATGGGGTCTAGTATTTTGTTGCATAATGTGTAGAAGTGGTATACGGTGTGGTACACTACACTCAAGGACATGCCCCTTTTGAGTGGCCATGCGCCCTTTTCCGGAGCATGTGCGGCCTTTGTACTTTAAATGCCAAGGGCCTATATTTAATCCCATTCCCGCCCTCTCTGCTTTCCTCCTCTCTGAGCATGCACCACTAACACCCTCCCCTTCCCATTCCCTTCACCTCCCCTTCCCATCCCCTCCCCTATCATGGTGCCCCCCTGTCATTTTCTCCTGGATCCGCCCCTGCTACTGCGTATGATTGGCGAGCTCGGCAGGAGCCATGTAACAATGTGTTGTTTGCATACCGTACTTCATTGTTATTATTTCTCATTATTTATTGCATTATCACTTAGCAAAACTCTGCTTGCACTTGATTGGTTTACCTTTAATAATGTAACAACATAGAACACTTTTTCTTTGAAGATAATAAATGTGCAGAAAACAATAGGTTAATAAAATCATCCTACTTGGAAATACAATATCCCTGTGAAAACCTGTATGCTAACGTTTCTATATCCAGCCACTGAAGTTATTTTCCTCACCTACCGGGCTCATGACCGAACGTCATACCTCTCGGGCTGCATTGTGATGAGCCTTTCAAATTCCCGAAGACTCAAATGAGCTATTTTCTTCTCACCGCAGACAAATATATCAGCTAATGTGATTGGATAATCACATGTTAAGTTGAAAATCGTTTTACATAAAGGTTAAACTGTATGAAGTTAAATGACAACGCCGCATTATAAACTAGATTACCCGTCATTAGACTTGTCGTAGTTTTACTTTTCCGTATTGGTTGTTTTTCCAATTTCCTGGGCAGCAATGTTTTAGTATTAAAGTCAACGTTGAATAAAGACGAAGAACTACGAGATCTCATGACAGTCTGAGCTAGCTATAAAATGCAGTCTTCAGAAGTAAACGCTACACGTATGTGTACGAGAATACATCCCCTTGCTTGGTGCCGAAGGTGGACATCATTTATCCGATGGTCACCAACCAGTCCAGAGAGAGTTAGATTTGGGAGGGGTGTGTAAAAATAAAGCAGCCAGTATTTACGCTGCTCAGAAACAAAATAACTCACCCCAATGTAACTCTCTCTCTCTCTGCACATGTTACATCTGCCCCACCTGCAGTGCATCATGGTTTTATCCATTACCAAGGAAGTTTTCTTTTGCAAACCAACCAAAATCACCCCCTTTGTCTGGCCTCCACCAGCAGTAGCACACACGGGTATTCTCATTACCCAGAACCTCCCCCTCAACAGAGGAGGAAGCAGGCTTGATACTACGAAGCCCCACCCCCTCGTGGCATTTCTCTGTGATTCATGGAATAGGAAGGGGGTGGAGCCAATATGCACAGATTATCCCCTCCCAATAGATCCACCAGTAACTGCATTTTGCAGTGAGGTGCAGGCAAAGTAACATATCTTTAAAAAAATGTTTTTTTTGGGGGTGGAAAACCCTCCCAGAAATATCCATTTGCCCCTTCCCAGCAACCCTTAACTAGGTTGTGGGGGGTCATTTTTTGCATTAGGGAAGCCAATATCGGGAATTCTGGGATGGAGCATTTTTAAAACCCGGGATTGGCATCATTCACCACACACAACACTAACTGTAATATCAGTTTCCTTTGTTGATTGTTTATAAGTCTGGATGGTACTTGTTCTAGCTTTTATCTATCTACACGTGTCATATCATGCTGTGACTCCCCCATTGTTCCAGTTCCTTGTGTAGTACGATATAAAAATGTCATCAAATGTTTGATTTATTTCTACGAGCTCTGAATGTTTTTTGCATGCGCACATCGCACAAGCAGAAGTTCTCACAAATCTGTTGATAGAAAACAAATCATTACAACCTGAGACACTAAACTTTAATGGATCATCCAGGTCATAGATAGGCAGCCACTGGCTCTCAATCTGTCCCAGGCCCCTGAGATGGGTCCTGCTGCGACTGTAATTACAAAATAAACCAGCAGCTGGAGAGTCGCACATTGTCTATCTCCTACGATGTGCCCCTGGTCAGATCATCAACTGGAAAACCCAGTAAAATACACGTAGGAACCCATTGTCCTCAGGCTCAAGAATGACCTTTGGGAAATTAAATGCACTTTATGTTATCCCCCTCTTTACTGTCTGTCCAAATCAACTAAAGTAAACAGCAGCGTTGCTTTTTAATGACTCCTCTCTGGAGGTGTACAGGTATCTTTTACAATATTTCAAAAACAAAATACTACAGTGTATAAATGATGACTTCCATAATATGAAGGTACTGTGATTGGGTCAGGGCAAGGGCATACTGTAGGTGCAGGGAGTGCAGCTGTTATGGGGCCCAGAGCTGAGAGGGGCCACCTCCCCAGTCACTGTTACATGTGTTATATACAGGGGTGTAACTACCATAGGTGCAGGGAGTGCAGCTGCTATGGGCCCAGAGCTGAGAGGAGCCACCTTCCCTGTCACAGTTACATGTGTTATATACAGGGGTGTAGCTACCATAGGTGCAGGGGGTGCAGCTGCTATGGGGCCCAGGGCTGAGAGGGGCCACCTTCCCTGTCACAGTTACATGTGTTATATACAGGGGAGTAGCTACCATAGGTGCAGGATGTGCAGCTGCTATGGGGACCAGAGCTGAGAGGGGCCACCTTCCCTGTCACAGTTACATGTGTTATATACAGGGGTGTAGCTACCATAGGTGCAGGGGGTGCAGCTGCTATGGGGCCAGAGCTGAGAGGGGCCGCCTTCCCTGCCACAGTTACATGTGTTATATACAGGGGTATATCTACCATAGGTGCAGGGGGTGCAGCTGCTATGGGGCCCAGGGCTGAGAGGGGCCAGCTTCCCTGTCACAGTTACATGTGTTATATTATATACAGAGGTGTACAGTATCTACCATTGATGCAGCTGCTATGGGGCACAAAGCTAAGACGGCCACAAGTACCTGTGTCATACTGTATACATTTTTCCACAATGGTAGATACATACAGTATGAGCCCTTACAAACTTTTGCCATGAGACTTCAATACATTTAGTGATGCCCTTTGATCTGAAAATGTTCCATAAAATGAACTGGGGCATTGTAATGTGGCACAATGTAAAGTGGAGACACTACACAGATGTGTCCACTTTTATCCTTGTTGCACGATTTCCCTACAGCATGCCATTGAAATTAATGGGGGCTGGTGTGTGCATGCCCCTACCTCCCATTCACTTCAATGGGACGAACCCTGCATGCCACATTGGCTTTGCAGTTCCGCTACATAAAGCTGCTATACACAGTAACAATGTAGCGGAACACATCTGTACTGTGGCATAATATGAACTGGGGTACTATAGTGTGACATAATATGAACTGGGGGTACTATAGTGTGGCATAATACAGTATGAACTGGGGGCAGCACTGTAATGTGGCATACAGTAATATTAACTGGGGGCACTATAGTGTGGCATAATACAGTATGAACTGAGGGCAGCACTGTAATGTGGCGTACAGTAATATGAACTGGGGGCACTATAGTGTGGTATAATACAGTATGAACTGGGGGCAGCACTGTAATGTGGTGTACAGTAATAAGAACTGGGGGCACTATAGTGTGGCACAATACAGTCTGAACTGGGGCAGCTCTGTCATGTGGCATAATATAAACTGGGGTCAGCACTGTAATGTGGCATAATATGAACTGGGGGCAGGACTGTAATGTGGCGTACAGTAATATGAACTGGGGGCACTATAGTGTGGCATAATACAGTATGAACTGGGGGCAGCACTGTAATGTGGCGTGCAGTAATATGAACTGGGGGCACTAAAGTGTGGCACAATACAGTCTGAACTGGGGCAGCTCTGTCATGTGGCATAATATGAACTGGGGTCAGCACTTTAATGTGGCATAATATGAACTGGGGTCAGCACTGTAATGTGGCATAATATGATCTTGGGGCAGCAGTGTAATGTGGCATAATATGAACTAGGGGCAGCACTGCAATATGACATAATATGAACTGGCGGCACTGTATGCCATAATGGGAATTGGCGGTACTGTGTTGTATAATGTGTACGAGACACTCTGGTTCATAAAATAAAACTACAGTATGGTTCTATTTTGGGGCATAACATTGACAACTGCTGGAGATAGTTGTCTCTAGAAGCACTGGGATAAGGGCTCCTTTATTCATTTAGGGAAGATATCTCAACAAAATTGAGGATATACTGTATCTGTGTGTGTGTATGTGTTTGTGTGTATGTGTGTGTGTGTGTGTGTGTGTGTATACAGTATATAAAATTATATTTCTTCACAGGGACTTTACATAGAATAGTTATCTTTGATCTGCTTATTTGCATAATATCTGGTCATGTTTATTGGTTACAATATTATATTCCCATCATGTCAAAAATGAAGAAAAGTATTTTTTGAAAGATTTACACAACAGAAGTGTTTTGAAACAATCTCTGTATGAAAAGGCTAAATACCAATTAGCATACGGTACATACAGACCTTCTCTCATTGATCTCACAGTGACAGGAATTGGAGGTCACTAGAAATGCTTATTGGAGTTTTCAATGTGTCCGTCTCCCATAGTGCACCTGAGAGGTGCAGCACAAAACAGCAATATGACTGAAATTTAAGCTTATTATACACATGATCTTGTAATAAAAGTAATGTGTGGATTTCCTAATAGTTCTGGTGCCAAGCACAAATTCAGTAATCTGATTCTTTTTACAGACCGCCAGCATTTTTCAATGTATTGCCGGAGTCTTTACCCTTTGAGTGCCAACATCTCTGTGAGAAATGTGCAAAATATCCGCTAAAAATGCCGGCGTCGCTCAGATTTGTTATATACATTCAAATAAGAAATGTTTTGTAAAAAGAAAAATTATATTTCTATATAGGTTAAACATTATGATGAATAAAATAGTTTGCTTGCCAGATTTCACACCTATTTTGACAAATTCACTTGGCACTCAAAGGGCTATTTCACACGCTCCGGCTCCTGCCGGGCGGCGAATCCCTGCACGGCTGAGAAGTCGTGCCGCACAAGGAAGTTTAGAATGGAGGGGATGGCCACAGCCCGGCAGCCGATCCGGCTGCAACCGGGCGGCCGGTCGTGGCCGTCCCTTGTGAATGGACACAATCATGTCCATTATTCACTACTGTGTGACTGTGCGGCACGGCATTTGGCCGTGCTGGGTTTCGCCGCCCGGCAGGAGCCGGAGCATGTGAAACAGCCTAAAGGGTTAAGAAACAGGGCATCGTCAAATACCTGTCTCATTACAGACCACACTTTGCAATTCCACCACTGTCCTGATTATGGACCAAATAGAGTGAAGTGCGGGAGAGGCGCGCGTGGGGGTGGGTCTAAATGCAGAAAGCCTACAGATGGAGCCGCTCTCTGTGTTGCCGACCACCTCGCTATAGCTGGCGGGAGCTGGCGGATGGCGGGACTAAGATGCACAAGCGCCTCACACAATTCTGGATGCCAGCGCGGCTTCCTGTCATTCAAACTGCCACTGAATTACGATTGCTAAGCGTTTACTTTTTCAGTAGCAGTTTAGGGGCGCACATGTGGAATGCAAATGCTGCGAGCACGCAGTCGACTGCTAATAGCTTGATTTGCATTTTCTCTAATAAGCGATCAATGCTAAATTACCCTCTATATCCGCTAAACCTGTAGTGTAGTTACCTGGATCTGCAGCAGCGAAGTCAGTGGTTATCAACCTCGGTCCTCAGGACCCCCTAACAGTTCACGTTTTCCAGGTCACCCGGCAGGTGCGCAGCTGCACTCATTATTCACTGACACATTTTAAAAGATCACAGGTGGAGCTAATTATTTCACCTGGGAGTCTGTGTGGAGACCTGGAAATGTGCGCTGCTCGAGGGTCCTGAGGACCCAGGTTGAGAACCACTGAGTTAAGTGGTGATTTCAACTGATTGGTACTTGTAAACGGAATAGCTTGGATGGGGATAACCAAGTTCTCTATGGAATGACGGTACTTGTGTAGCTTCACGGCGCCCGATATATCGGATGCGATATCGGCCGATATATCAGATGCAATATCGGCCGATATATCGATGCAATTTTTGACCTGTTCATAACCCCACTATCCACTACGCATGGAGTTGATTTTATATAGTGTGGCGAGCGCAGTAATCCGCATCCCCTCGCCACACTTCAGGCTTGGTGGCTCACTGCGCTCGCCACACTATATAAAATCAACTCCATGCGTAGTGGATAGTGGGGTTATGAACAGGTCAAAAATTGCATCGATATATCGGCCGATATCGCATCTGATATATCGACCGATATATCGACCGATATATACTTCCTATTTATTTAGCACCCTCTAGAACCTTGATGGCTAACCTTGACACTCCTGCGTGTTGTTGGACTACATATCCCAGCATGCTCTGCTTCAGTTTTACTATTTGGCCATGCTAAACCTGATGCAAAGCATGCTGGGATTTGTAGTTCAAAACAGCTGGAGTGTCAAGAAGATAGTATCTGATTGGTTGCCCATAGCAATATCACATGTGAAGTAGAATACACATATTAGTAAATTCCCCCCTAATTGTTTCTAGGTTCTCTTTAAACAATAAAAACCTATACACACTATAATGCGGGGTACACACCAGGATGACCCGCTCACGATGCACATCGTGAGCGGGTCGTCAGTGTCTCGTCCGACCCGCTCACGGTGACGGGGGGGCACGACCCGCTCACGATGTGCACCGTGAGCGGGGCCGATCCGATGGCGACCTGCACCCGGCTGTATGGTCGTCATTGAGATCCTACCTGCAGCAGGTAGGATCTCAATAACGACCGACCAACCCGCGGGACCGCGCATCGGATCGGTATCGGTCCACACCAGGTCAGAAAAGGGCCCAATCAGCACACAATCTACATCCAATTGATCGGAATTGGATGTAGATTGTGGGGATCGGGCCCTAGTCGTCCTGGTGTGTACCCAGCATTAGATTATATTTCCAATATGGCTGGTAGGAATGAATATCTGGAAATTTTTGGCACCAAAATACAATCAACCATTTGCTCCCAAAAGCTGGAAAATGGACAAAAGCACTCATCTGCATACAAGGATTTAAACAATGTGTCTGATTGACCATTTTTTGTCTGTTTTCCATGTTTAGGAGCAAATAGTCAACTATCATTTGCACCCAAAAATTTCCAGATTTTCATTCCAACTGGCCAGATTGGAAAGATAATCTTTATAGTGTGTATGGGCCTTAAGGCTTAACTTTTATATTAAGACATAAGAAGACTAGCATCAGAAGGTTGCTGCTGGATTCCTGGGGTACACTACAGATTATCCTATAATCATGAAAGCGAAGAAAATGGCGGAAGTCATCATCCAAGACACAAAGTAGTTAGAGCGGATGTAACATGGGCACTAGACGATGGAGCGGAAGTGATGTAGGCGGAAGTGACGTACCGCTACACTGACATAAGAGGAGACCAGGGATGGAATCGATCACTTTGCTTTTCCTGACGAAGTCTGTGTTGCGGGTGAAACGCGCTAATTACAAAGAGGATCAATCTCTGTGCACGCCGCACTATACAGCTGCAGCGGCGGGAGTGAAAGTCTGCCGGCAGACACCATTGGACCCCCGGGGACCACTACAAAGTTACACACAGTACCATTACTTCCATCTAGACATTGGATCTTGGGCAGGAGTGTGGATCACAGCCCCCATTATATATACCTTTAAAGCTAAAAAATGGCATGTCCTGAGACTAAACCATCTATACCCTACTAAAGGTTTTTTTATAAGTTTTATGTGCGTTTGTATATGTATGTCTAAAGTATACCGGCATTAGACTACACCCCCTTAGCATTTATCACCTGGTATCCATTTAAACTTATATATTTTTATTAATATTTTTTATAATAAATCATTATTACATATATAGAAGTTTTTAGTTCGTTTTTTCTACTGTTTATGGTGAAAGGATGTCCGCCTTTTCTTTGCATAACTTGAATATAGCATATGCAATAAAAAAAGTTATAGATTTTTCATTTCTGGTAGGAATAGTATTAATAGAAACTCTAATCTGATAAGAAAAGTTGTAATTGTCCTTAAATGACATTTTCAAATAACACAAGTACAAAGGAACCCTGTTCGATACATTTGCAAAAAGCCATTAAATTCTCTTTAACAGTAATCCTCCGTAGCTTGCTGATTCACCTAAATGGTCCATTAATTTATTAGTGACAAACTGATGATTTCAAGTACTAATGTATTTTCTAGAACACAAATCCCCCACAGATAACATTGTTTCACATTCTTTATATTATTTAGTGGTCTTATGAAAAAGACATTTGTTGAAACCATATTTTCAATAATTTACAGTATAGTGGGTTAGAATTTGGCATACAGCTGGAGGTTTTGTGCGAGAATTTTTTTTTGTATTATATAAAGAAATGATTTTAAAAATTCACACTTTTTAGTGTCATATTGCTACAGACTGTTGCCTATCTTTAACCCTTCACTAGGAGGGAAATTACATGTAACTACTGTATGTGCATTTTTTATAATGTGTTTATATTTCTGAATGTTAATTTGTACTCAACATTTGTTATTCAATAACAACTGTGACTTTTTTTGTCATATTAAATTAGTAATATTCTGTATTTGTGTCCCTACATAATTTGTTCTTAGATAGTAGCTTGGTTTTAAAACACTACATTAATGCAGGGCATTGTTTCTATGGCTAAATTAATATAAACTGAATGAAATTCGGTAAGTTGGTATAACTGAAGACATTACAAAACTTCACCTTTTAAACAATCTTAGTGATGACAACAAGTGATGTTTAATACAGGGTGTGAAAGTTTTTTCTTTCAATTGTTAGAGATTTTTAGACACGCTAGGTGGTTTTGTGTTAACACCTTCACACTCATGTTGTAATTTGTTGTGACAGTTTTTAATACTTTTCTGTATCTCCCTAAAGAAATACAGAACAAGGATGACACGAAAATAAGAATGAGCCATTGTTTTTTTTTTTACATTACAGAATTTGACGTTCTTTTATATTGTAAAGTATTCCGTGCTACCCATAGCCAGTTACTGCAATACAAAAATCAGCACTGCTGTTAAAATATATCATTCCCAATGGATACAGCAGAAAGCACCTAGAAGGAAATGTACTAGAATGTGAGATGTAGGCATCATACTTTTTGTGGGCAGACTCTGTACTTGGTTTCCAAATGTGATTCCGCGAAGATGCTGCTTCCCTGTTGTCTTCTGCAGCCTTGTGCCTATACACTCCTTTTGTAGAACACAAGAGCAGAGAAGGTCATAAAACCATTACCACCATTTAAATGACCTTCCTGGCGGGATGGCACACCAAAGACTCAACAGCCAGGTATTTCTAGGTGGGATGGTTCCTAACCATAATGTTACGCAAAGCTCACTTTTAATTCATTGATTGGTGGAAATGATGTACTGTAATTATGGCTTTATTGGTGTCAACAGAATGCTGTCCTCTTGCCAGATAATTCATAGTTGTTGTATGTATGCCAAGGTGGAAAGTGGTTGGTCTGTTATGCTTGGTGGATTTTTATATTAATTCTTTGGTGGTTGTGTGTTACCTGTTTGGTTTGGATGGTACCCAGCTGGAAGATACTTGTACTTAAAAATGTCATTATTCTTTTCACTCTCATAGGAAACTTGTGAATGACACACGCTCGAGTGAATTTGCAAGTGATCCACAGTCATAGGCATCTTGGTCTTTAGTGACAACTAAATGGGCATTATTGGGTGTCATCTGGGCAGTATCAAGTTATAGAAGCATACTGGGAATGCCATGGGCAGTTAGCCAGTGTTACTTACTATTATGAGTATGCAATTTCGTAGCCAGAGGCGGCTCTTACCTCTATGGAGAAGTGGGGCTGCCACAATGAGCCCCACCCTCCGCTGCCGCTGTACTTGTGGTCCCTGCCGGTGCAGCCACCAATCCTGGTACCAGTCACCGGTCCTGGTCCCTGTCACTGGGCAGACGCATGCGCAGTAACTTCTTCAGTACTGTGCATGTGCTGGCCCCAGCCTCTATGGGATGCTTTTACAGCAGTCACCAGAAGCACAGCCAGGATCCTAGGTCCATCACATGTGCAGTATCGTCCTCATACTGTGCATGGGCGGAACCTGGTTTTTGTGGGCTGCTGCTCGGCAGCCCATGTAGAGGCGTCCCGGAGGGAGGGAACACCTCTCAATGGGACTGCCTAGGGTAACTGGCAGGTCTAACTTCCAATAGGAAGTCACTGCCAGTCACAGTGAAGCCAGAGCAGTCTCACAGACTTCATCTGGCTTCACTTAGGAAGAGAACAGTGGTGGAATTTACCTGGGGGGGGGGTCTGCAGCCCTGTAGCCCATAGGTAAAACCGCCACTGGTCGTAGCTACATCTAATGCACCTTGCATGGTGTATGTGTAAGAACTGAGATAAACCCGCACTCACTGTCTGAGAACCATGAAATTCAGAATTTCATTAGCAGTTTTTTTGCACTCCACTCACTGAGTATTACCTCAAACTCAGAATCAGACCCTCTCAGCATAAGTACTTTTTCCAGTGTAGTGTAAGAAATAAAATAGTAATAAGCCAAAAGTCACTTTTAGCCACACTTCATGTTTTTTGTAAAAGATCATTTTTTCAAACCAGTGAGCTGACAAGGATGTAGCTTTCGTAGGTGAATGGAATGTCGCTGCTAAGGGGCCCAGTTTGCCTCTATGCCCCAGACTCCTCCCCCTGCACCCAGTTCCACTTCCTGTTGCTTCTCCTTGCCAGCTCCAGCTCTATGTCCTCACTGATGCTGGCCTGGGAATTCTCCAGTATGGCCACACCTCCTCTCAGCATTATTGATTAAATGCTGAGAGGTGGAGCCCATTGGGACAGCAGATGTGGCGGATTCAAAGGAGGGGGGTATGGGGAGAGTTTCACATGCTGCAGTCGACCACATACAGACTGTTTGACTACAACTTTACCTACTCACCCATGTTTCCTGCAAAAGCCATATGAATAGGCTAATATAATTCTTAATCACAGCCTTCTTTATTGGAGATGTTGCTATACCCCTGTGTACTCAAGTTTTAAAATATGTATTTTTATTTTATTTGCTTACTTATACTTTGACACACCTACTTTTAATAGGGTTTCACCATAGTGTTTGGCGAGTTTTGGTTGCTATGGTATAAACAAATAAAGTATGTTCCCCAAAGGAGGGTGTGACTTGTATTTTTTTTTTACTTACGGATTCCCCTACTTTTCACATTAATGTTGTCTGAATTTTAGCCATCCTACTTAAAATCTTGCGGAAGGGAATACATTTCCAGAACATTTAAACATTTTTACCAGTAATAACTAGCTGCACACCTGCCAAGGGAGTTGCTTTCTTAAAACATGGCTTGTTCCACTGGGTAACAGGCTGTAGGACAGCGGGGTGGGATAAGACTGATATTATTGTTTTCACGAAACTCAAAAACACTTGTACTCACTGGAAGGAGAGAAGTATTAGAAGATATCTCTCCTGGAATTTGGCACGGATGAAACAAAAAACAAAGTTTATGCAAGCTGGCTGTCACCGTTCCAATGCCCGCGTGCTATTCTCTCTATTAGTGTAATGATGCAAAAGGTTTCTTCTTATATGAAGACTTGTAAGCTGTGGAGATGTGGGGTGGTAAGGAAGATGATCAATAGAAGTGACAAGTTCCTCTGACAGCACATGAGCAGCTCACTGATCTTGCAAAGGGAAGGAAGAGAGGATGGCATCCCTGAGCGGGACAAGTGACAGCCTGCAGTGACAGCCTGCTGATATTTCTTTCAGCGGGTGAGGGAAGTGACAGACATGAGAACAAGTGATCCAGTCTAGAGACAGACAGAGGTGAAAGAAAGGAGGGAGACAGTGAGAGAGCCTTCCAGTATCTGGGAATGTAGAAGCTTGGACACACAAACACATGCACAGGCGCACTCACCTACACACACAGGCAATAATAAGACAATTACAAGTGTTACAATGACATTAATCAGACGTTTATGGGGATGATATGACAGTGAAAGGTACTTTTTTGCTTTAACGTAAGAATTACATGTAGCGAAGTTAAAAGTTCCTAATTTTTCTGTAAGACAATTTTTTTATTTTAATGATTTATAACCCAAGGCGATGGGGAATGTATAGATTTTTTAGAGTTTTAAAACAAGTGGTTTACATTTTTATACCTATTAGGATTATATAGTTTTTTTTTTTTACTTTACTCAGTACTAGTATTACATTTTACAAGAGAAGTTTCCAAAAAGGTCCACAGCCTTTAAGAGATCTGAAACAGAGAAGATACTTTTAAGGGGTCCACACACTGGTCTATACTATGGCTCCAAGGTTCATTATTAAGATTAGCCACTTATGTGAGTAGCCAAATCATACAAAATCTGTCATTTTAATCAGGGATTCAGCAGCCAAATCTCCGAGAATGAGCAGACAAATTTTTGGTATTGAGCAACCAAGTCTGAGGGACTGAGCAGCCCAATCATCTCTGGCTTCATGGTGGCCTGTCAGTACCACCAGAAGACGATAGATCTTCAATTATTCCTTATATTCAAATATGGCATGATCAGGAACTGTGACCATTTTGACGTAACATATAAAACCAGCTATAGGCTATAATCAGTGATCACAATGGGGTAGTTGTATTAAACCTTGGATAGAGAAAAAGAGGAGAGAGGTAAAGTACCAATGAACCCCTAAATGTCATTTCTCAAACATAGCCTTAAAAATTGAAAACGTAGATGACTGATTGGTACTTGGTCACTCAACATTATCTTTCTCCATGCATTGAAGCACCCCCTCCCCATGATATATCTCCCCAACATGAAATAAAATTTTTTTTGCAAAACACTGACATTAGGTTTATTAGGTTTAGGATTACGGTAAGAGTTAGGAATAAGGATTGACGGCCTAGTTCTGATGCGGTTGGAGTGGCGGCACATGCCTCAAAGTGTTGATGTGCGCATGTGCAGTATGCTGGATGCAGTTCAGCAGCAGACTGGCAGTGATTGGCGGCAGAGAGGGGGCATCAGTAGCCTCAGTTTCCCAAAATGGAGGAGCATTGCTGCCATTACTTTGGTGTGACAAGTCCGGGATCTCTGTCGGAAGATGAAGAACTCCTGGTCTAATTGGTGGCCAGCATCTGTAGACCTATGGGTCACGTAGTAGGCCAATGTTATCGTAGATACTTTGGTGCGGCATCATAGGTGTGATGCCTCCAGCTGCACTACCATATTAGAGCTATGGCTCCTCCCACCACATCTGAATGAGGCACAGGGTTAGGATTAGGAATAGAGTTAGGATTAGAGGTAGAAATAGGAATAGACTTTCCATAGAAAATAACGGTTTTGACATATTAGCCGCGTTGTGCCACAGCCAATATATTAGGGTTAGACTTTAGTTTAGTATAAGGCTTAGGGTTAGACTTTGAGTTAGGACTAGACTTTAGGTTAGGATACATTTTAGGATTAGGATTTTGGTGTAGGCTTTGGGTTATGAATAAGGTTTAGAGTACTTACAGATAGAGCCATCCTCATCTAGCCCTTTAATAGGATTTAGTGAGCCAGAGCTGTCGGACTTAATCCTATGGTAATCCCCTACTTTATTGTATTGCAGCTGAAAACAATAGGCATTGGTGAGCCATGACTCACCATGGCTATCCAGAGATGGCTAGCTGAAGAAGGCTCCATCTGTATACTGCCACTCAACTAATTAACAACGTCATCAACATTTTAACAATTCATCTGTGTCTACTTGCTCAATATTGACCTAATTCAGTGTCGACATTTTGAACAACATTCTCATGTGTACATGATGTATTTCGCCATGCTAACCATAGGAAAAATACTGTATAACAGTTTGGTAGACTGAAGAATGCCTATTGACGGAAGGTATACTTACACCCGGTACACCAATCAGGAAACTAGCACTTTAGCTGTGTAAATCTAAGTGAGACTGCAATGTTGTATCAGGAAATGGGGGTATACTGAGACACACAAATTGAGGCACTAAGCATTTTGAGGTTACTTTTATGAATGATGAATGTACGATACAAAGCCAGTAAATATTTAACCGTTGAGGTACGTAGCCATTGAGCAAACTAGCCAACAAACAGGGGCAAATTTAGGGTTGAGGGTACAGTAATTCCCCCCCCCACCACCCCGCCAACAGTATTTTATTATATTCATTGATTGTTCATAAGCCCTCATTTGATGATATCTAATTTAATAGAATAATAAGAGTCCCTAATTTTACATTTTGTATACATATTTACTAAGTAGGCCAGCTTACATGGACAGAATATTGTATAGTACACTGGAAATATATTCAGTTTTTGGTCCATTTTAGGCTGACAGTACATTTGGGCTGACAGTAACACATCCCCGTGCCACCCCCAAACAAGTGCCGTCCCTAGGCACGTGCCTCACATGCCTAATGAAAAATGTACCACTGCCAACAAGCCAAACAAATAAAAAATGCATACTGTAGCAAACTGAAAATAAAATTACGATGTTTAGAATGTACATCATGTATTAATAAAATATGGATTTTTTAATTGCATTAATAAATCCGAATAGTGGTTAAACCTAAGGGGAGCAGCATATTCATTAATTTGCTGCTCCATTAGTGCTCTGTAATATGCTCTCTGCGACAAACAAAGCCAATAACGTTTACAGTATTGTCATAATTAAATTATCAAAACTGCTACATGGGAGACATAACTCTGTAATAAAACAGCTGGCCCTTTTCAGTATTTTTAAGTTGGACCAATGCAACTGACTTCATTACAAAGACATCCTTAATATATCTTTTAATATAATACATCTACAGTATATTAATTAGTCAACATAGCAGATCAGATTTACGAAATGCACCTGGGACTTGCTAAACACCTTGGTTTATCAATGATGTAACACACCATGCCTCAAGGGACATGACAAGGGACAAGAGAAGCCGGCACAAAGTCATACTGCAAAGAGGCAGAAATATCTGCAAGTCTAACCTCCTACCTTTACATTACTTATTTATTATTTATTTATTACCAGTAATGTTGACAGCGCACACAGATTCCGCAGCGCTTTACAGAGAATACTGTAGTTGAACATTCAAATCAGTCACTGCCCCAGTGGAGCTTACAATCCATATTTCCTACAACATGTACACCCACACACATTCATTCTAGGGTTAATTTTGATGGAAGCCAATTAAGTCTACTGCCCACAGGCTCCAGCATTGGCTTCTAAAGTCCCTCTTTGGGCCACAAGTCCCCAATGACTCAGCCGCACCAAGCGCCTTTTTTTTTTTTTAAACATGGATCACCAGTAGAGAAGTCATCTATATTAGATCAGAGGTAGGGATCGTCATGGAGATATTGTCTGTTTCTTTGAGCTGTCTGCCATCCTGACATAAAACAGACCGTTATTACTGTATAAGAGAACTTTGACAGTGGCAACTTGAATGTGTCAACGTACTGTACCTTGATAAGTGTCATACATATTGAATAATTGGGACTCAATCAACAAGTATATATCTATTGTATACCATCTCATATTATTTGCTTCCAATTTTAAAAGTCTAATGCCAAATACTTAAGTGCTACACTTCAAAGCAACAAACACTGAAAGGTATTTGGGATAATTTTTGTATTATCAATTTCTCTGACTTGCTGTAAGTACTAGTTTGGATTCCTCAGATGTGACAAAAAAACACCTAGGGGGAAATTTACTAAAGGAAATTTGTAAAAAATAGGTGTATTTGTATCCAGAAATACACTTATTTTTGACATTTACTATCCCGAAAATATGGCAATTCGTAGTCGTATTGATGTGCTATTAATACGAATACGAATGGCCGTATTTTCGGGATAGTAAATGTCAAAAATAAGTGTATTTATGGATACAAATACACCTATTTTTTACAATTTTCCTTTAGTAAATTTCCCCCTAATATCTACAGGTGACACATTGTAAGAATGGTTAGGATTCAAGAACTGAGAAACTGAAAACAGTGGGAGATAGGGATACTGGAACAAGGATTGGACACTCCCAGCTGAGTCCAGTATCAAGAAAGGCTAAAACAGTATCAAAGTGTGCAGTGGGATCAAAGTCAAGGCTAGGTTGGGAATCGTACATGGGAAGTAAATGACAAGTGTAGATAGAGGGCAGAGGGCAGGTCAGCACCGCAAGACACTATGCAAAGACAAGGAGCTGTCCAACATCTGAAATTGCTCAGCAGCCTCTGCAGGAGCACGGACAATTGTGTGCAACCCATAAATGGTTCCAAAAACCCACAATATACCTTTTCCCTCATTCACTGACATTCATTAACAAGTTTAGGACTTACCCTTCAAATGTAAATTTCTCAACATGGTACAGATTAAAAATCAACCCAGAATCCAAAACCAATGCTATCTAAACCAGAAGCATGGTCAAAGCAATATTCACCCAATTGGTCCTGATCCTATTGGGTTGATTCAGACCTGATCGCTATGCTGCTACTTTTTGCAGTCAAATCCCGCCCCTTTGCACGGCTGTGAATGGCATTGCAGCTGTGCGAATAGGGGGTAATCCATTCGTAATCACTAACAATTGAATGGATTCCCCCCGACATGTGCAGCAGTCGTGTAAGCCTAGACTTGGTCGGCACTGCTATGGCCCCAGGGAGATCAATGCAGCTGCTGACATCAGCGGCCTTTCTCCCAATGGCTGGAACCTGTATGCTTTCCTCCGTGAAACTCCTATAAAAAAGCTGGGGTGCCACCCAAAAATGCTGGGTAGATGTCAATCTTGTTGAGAACGGTCAGGGATGATGAGCCATCGCTGGCATTGCATATGTGCGGTCTCCTTATGATGGACAAGTCTGCCAATTTGCAGCAGAGATGGTAGAGACTAATACAGTACAAAAATGTAAACACCCTTGGGATAGATTTAAGGATACCCCTACGAAGAATAAAGGATCAAATAGGGTATGCTGTAACAATATAGTAAAAAGGGGCAGAAAAAAAGGGCCAATTAGTACTGATCTGCCATAAAATACTTTGTGCTTCTAATATACTGGGCAGTACGGATGGTGTAACGGTTAGCATTACTGCCTCAGAGCACTGAGGTCATGGGTTCTATTTCCACCATGGCCCTAACTGTGTGGAATTTGTATACTCTCCCCATGCTTGCAGGGGTTTCCTCTGGGTACTCCACTTTCCTCCCAAAATCCAAAAATATACTGGTAGGTTAATTGGCTCCAAAGAAAATTAACCCTAGAATGAATGTGTTTGTGCGTGTACATGTGGTACGGAATATAGATTGCAAGCTCCACTGGAACAGGAATTAATGTGAATGCTCAAATACTGGTAATAAATATATTGAGCAGTAGGACAAGACATTTTTGAAACAACATGACTTCCTGCAGTTATATGTTGTCCATGCGATACAAGAATTTTGATCTTGCTGAGGACAAGATGGCAACAAGCATCCTAAAACACCTGCAGTGCCTTTCATGTTCCATGCCACAGCGTGTACCGTAATAGGTTTATTCTCTCTCATGTGTCACATAGGGAAAAGGGCTGAAAGCAATAAAGGGAAAAGACAAGTTTAACAAAGTATACAACGCTGCTTTTATGTTGCCTTCATGGATGTTGAAACTGATTGGAAAACCACTTTGGCTTTGGAGAAGAGAATATTCTACTAGAATAACTTGCAAGAGAATACTTGATGTTTCGAGATGAAAATTAAACGCACATTATTATTCTTTGTGTGCTAAGGGCAGAACAGACTGTAAAACGTCCCGGTGGATTTTAATCCTCTTTATATAAGACCTATTTTTATTATTATTGATTTTTTTTAACTTAGAGATATTGTAAAAAACTAATAAAGCCAAGTGTGTTGTTATACACAGAACCTTGCTGTTATATGAATGATATTGATTTGCAATTGTTTCCCTCATTCACAATCCAGTGGTTTTAAACAATGTGGATTAAGGGATTAAATGAATAAATACATCGATAATAATACTAATTATAATATAATAATAATAATAAAAAATATATTGTATATATATTTTAACGTATGTATGTGTAATGTTTAAAAAAAGAATAGCCTGGAAGTGATAAATGAATATACTTTACTACAATATATAGTACGACTCAATAATTATTTATTTACTCCAGCTGCGGTATAAATTTTTATTAAAGATTTTCAATAAACATAGAAGAGACGGGGTACAACACAGAAGATGGGAGGTCATCAAAAATCACGGCCAACAAATTCAATGTGTTAAAAATTATAATCTTTAGTGTCATTCGTATGTACAATATGGACTATCTCCTACCTCCCAAATGTCCTGCTTATAGCGGGAACGTCCCATTTTTTGGGGGCATTCCTGTGTCCCTTCTGCAGCCGGAAGTGTCCTTCGGCAGGGGGGCAGTTGGGAGTCCCCCCTGTCGTTCGTTAATAGATGCTGCATCTATTCTTGCAGCCAGATGGGCATGCTCACAAAGCTGCTGAGCATGCCCCCACAGTGGCGAAAACGGGGTGCAGCCTCTCAGCAGCATCGTCGGCACAGACCACGCCCCCTTTTCGGTAGGCCATTCCCCTTAGCATGAATGTTCTTCCAGTGTTCTTAGAAGTTTTCTCCAATTGTCTGTCATAGCCCAGGGAAATGGGAAAGTGAAACAAACCAATCAAATATTTAGGTTTTACATTGGAATTAGTGGTTCTACAATGTGTGAGCATCATGAACTAAACTCTTTCATTTTAAACTTCGGAAAATCTTAAAGAAAGTAGAAGGAGAGAGAGGAGGAGGAAGAAAATAGGAATAAAAACCCAGAGACGAGATCCAGACAATTACTCCGGGAGGCGGGAGCAGGGTCAGGCTCTTCACATAATTAGAACTGAGGGTCGGTAGGGAGCTGGCAGGGTAAGAATCATGCAATTCCATTTGAATCACAGTATATAGACAATGTGTCCTTCCTAAAAACTTGCAAGTTCCTGTATTATCCCCATGCTTTCCTGTATTATCCCTCCATGCTGCCCTGTATTACTGTATATCCCCATGCTGCCCACTTCACAAATACTTACATTACCTACTGTCCTGATAAACTAGGAGTCTCCCACACCTACTGCGACAGTAGATAAGTACAGAAGTGGATGCTGAGAGTGCAAGCAGGATGGGTTCTGGGTAAATAAAAGTACCATCAAGTGTGCACCTTGGGAACAGATATGACGGGGGGAGAAAAGAAGACTGAATACACAATGAAAAAAGACACAAACACCCACAATGAAAAGACACACATTGGCCACATTCCGCTTAAGCTCCAAACCCTGGAATGTGACATATTGGAGTTGAGTGGGCACCACCATCTTTAGATGGTGATGCCCTATAATAGGAATGGTCAATGATGATTTGAAGTCATCAATGGTCTATGACCAATGGTTAACACCTTTTCCACCGATGGGGGAGAACCAGATGGTTTCCTATCACCGATGACACAAGGAGCAGGGACACGGAGCCTACAGCCAGGAAGCCCCGCTCGAAGGCACTTATTGGTCTGCACCTTGCCAAACACATGCATGGATGGTGATTTTTGCGTGAAACCATTGATAATTATCAACCAGATGGTTTGACACCAAAAAAGATAACCATCAATGGTACCATCGGTAGTAAGCTGATGCATGCACAGATAGGATGCCACATCACAACCTTGGAAGTCCTATCATAAAAAATACAGCTCTTACCACAAGAGCTGTCCTTTGGGATTTTCTTCCTGCATACAGTGTTAATAAACACTGATATGCATGCAGTGAGTACTGGAATGCATCGTAAGCAAAATATGAAGAGAAACATATAAACAGGGTAGAAACTTTGAAACAGGGTAAAAAGAAAATCTCTTTGTTACAGTCTACTCTCTGCTCTTCTGATTCAAGTTGTTATTTTAATGGATGTTGCAAGTGTTTAATGAATATACACATTCTGGGCACTCATGTCACTTCAGCAATGGAAAGTGGTGGACGATGCACGGTTCAAATTACCTACTTTACGTGGTCCAGGCTAACTTTTATATTAAAATAGGAAGCACATGGACCATTGTAATGCTGGCTTTAGGAGATGCTAATTTATGTAGGCCTATGCATTGAATAAACTTGATCAAAACAAACAAATGCTGAACTTTTGTAACATTTTTTTTTTTTTAAATTTTTGTAAATAAATGCAAAATGTATTGCAGCATGGTGCTCTGGGTTCCCTGATGATGAGTCCGGTTGATGGATAGACCGGGTATGTATCGGCAATCACATGGTCAAAGTTCTAGATCGGCAGTAACGGAAGATAGACGCAAGCGTTTGACGGGAACGTGATTAACAGTCAAAGGTCAACACAAGGTTTTCATATTTTTTGCTTTAGACTGACTTGGTTCACACTTTACCATCCAAGTGAGCATAGAGTTAGTTCACAATAGTGTGCCGAACGCACCGAGGCTCCATGCCCGAGCATCGTGAACCATGTGAGGGGACACGGTACACTTATACAATGTCCATTTTGACATGTCAAAATATACATCTAAAAAAAGTAAAAAACACTTATCGACCTAGTAACCGTCGATGGCATTCCCATTAACCTAACGCTTGCCTAATTTCGATCTAGATGTTGTTGACTATCTCTAGGCTCCTAACCAGACACATTCTACCAGGAGTGGATGACCACGTGATTGTCGATCCGCTATAACAGAACCCGCTGATGATGTGGGGCAGTGTTTTGTAACACATGGTAAGGTTCTGTAAAATTCACTACACGTCCTAAATTAACATTTTAAATAAATGATTGAAAAAATGGAAGTTAAAATGTTTGCACACAGCTCTACTGTTGTTTGTAGGACTAAAATTGCTGCATATTTGTGTTCGGTGTTAATAATTCATATGAAACAGAGCGAAGAGTAAACAGAATCTGTTTTTATGGTGATAGTTAACAAAATGCTATGATTTAATCCTAAAAATCCTAACGAAAAACGTAGGATGATCATGCTGCGTATGTACTCATGGCTCCATGAAAACCATATTTGTTGTGTTTTGAGATCCCTAGCTCACACCGCACCGAAGACTTTAATTTACCCACCGATTCCGCTTAACCTAAAATGGGTTTCAGTTTTTCTAAACACCAATGATTTCTAATTAGCTGGCAGATGGGATTAGAATTTTTTTTTTTTTCATTTTATTTTATATAGAGAAGACTTAGTTAAAATATGGCAAAGACATTTTTAGAACAAATGAAGCGTCTGTTAAATCAGACTGAACGAAACCACCAAAAAATAGAGTTTGGATCTCATGAGAGCAATACGTAGCAATTTGTGTGTATACAGTTAAATTAATTACTACGTCCAACTGTGGTCACGCATACAGGGGGTTATTTTGGTATGTACGCCCGCATGAGAATCCGCATCCGTGCAATGTTTTTTATCCAGAAATGGTGAACAGAGTGTTTGCCGGGCGCTCACACCCACCACTGCGGTTGGGGGGGGGCGTGAAGTGGTGGCGGCTAGTCGTCTCCATGGGAACATCCAGCATTTGTTTATTGGGTGTTCCCATGAAAATGCTGAGTGTTCCCACAGTATTCGATCAGTGACGCGAGTGCCGGGGCGGTGGGCAACTGACATCTCCAGATGTCAGTTGCCCATCATTTTCCCCTTAGGAATACACACAAGGCTTGTTAGTGTTCCTTCCCTTCATTCTATGGTCGGCGACCAATGAATGATGTGGGTGTTTCACCATAGGCTGCTAATGGATGTTTATGCTAATTCGCCCAGCACAAGGGGGGGAACGGGCAGCAATATGAGCGGTGGGCGGCCTAAAAAAGACATGCAGCACTGCGTGTCAACCAGAATAAGGTCCATAGTTCCCACGGACGCGGCCGTCAAGAGGGGTTGATGGGGCAGGGGCACCACATTTTTGGGGAAGCTCCCGGCTGATCCCCAAAGTGCAAAACACATTGGCCCCCACAGAAAAAAAAAAAACCTATTGGCTCCCATATGAAAAGAAATCACACTGGTCCCCACAGATAACAAAAATAAAATACATTGGCCCTTTACATGAAGAGACCAGTAAATAACAGTTGAACTGGTGGTGGCTGTAAACTGGTTTGGGCATCTCTAGATCTGGGGGCACAATTGAGAACCGCTCAAGGCACACTAGTGTGCCACGGCACAGTGGTTGAAAAACACTGGTCTAGAGAAATCCTCGACCATCGAATAATTTTTCTCCCCTTCGACTGCATGCGAGGGGATGTGTTTGAGTACACATGCTTTCACATACTAGTGAGGGGATTCGACGACGTTGGCGAGCGTTCCACGCTTAAGTGTTCGCTAGGCTACGAGTATATGCAGATTAGCAAACAGGTCTGAATCAGGCACTTAAACCGCCGCAGCCTGCAGCTCAAAATAAACATATAAAATCTGAATGCAGTTTACGTCCGCAAGTTAGATGCAAATCTCATTCAAATGACCCACAAAGTGTGCCCGTGTGTTTTTCAAGTAACTTATTCCAAAAAGTATATTTGCATTTTCTCTGTGCACCAGATTTCAAGACCAAAGATATTTTAGCAAAACAAATATCAAAATTCAGTCAGAATAAATTTAAAATCTAAAAAAGACATAAGGGATGTCAGGGTAATCCAAATTGTATAATTAACTAACGCTTAAATAATTTATTTTATTTTTTTACTGATGTCAACCTACATACAGACGGGCGGCTGGGACAGAATACATTTGAATGATTTTTGAAAAAGGTGAATAAATAGTACAGTGTTACTATACACAGTAATCTGGCTTTGTGCTCGCTATTTTCCAATTGACAGTAAGTAGGTAGAGATTGTACAGGACGCCATAAAGCTATTACTAAAGTGTTCCTACATTAAACACTGCAATCAAAAACAGCACAATCTATTAAAGCACCTTCTGCAAAGTCATTCTTAAATCGTGAGTCACATTAACAACTTACCCAGGATCAGTGACATCAATAAGTGGTGACACCAGAATGCCGGCTCCTGCTGAATGACAGGAGCCACGTGCTGCACTGTAACATCACATGCAGCACCTGTCTCCTATCACAGTGTAGGAGCCGGCACCACAGCCATATAAGTCTCAGAGGGCATCCCGCATGTCTTAGACTAATGAAAACAGTGGTCAGGATGTTAAGCCATACCCCATCCATAAAGCCATGGCCAATTACAGTGAGAACAAGCCTTCTTTTTGCTGGTACATGCCAAAGCTGCACATATGCTGTAGCTACATGCTGCCATACCAGGCGAGTTGTTTTATAGTTAAGTGGTGGTGCCAGCTGGGTGGGATGCGGGATTGTCACAAAAAATCTTGACTGTCCCATGAAAATGGGAACAGTTGGGAGGTATGGATACACAGTACATCGACCTGGAAAACATGGCCTGCGTGGGGTCCTGACAACTGAGTTTGAGAACCTTTAGCTTGGAAGAAATCAGACTTAGAGGTGTAGCTGCATGGGTCAGTAGCATAACAAAACCAACCTACATCTTGAAATCATGCCAGTCCCCCACTGTGTCCCCCACTTTGTAATATTACAGAGATAAGTCCCCCCATCCCTTTCTCCCCAAAAAATGTTCACCCACGGCCAGGGCTGAATCAAATAGATTAGGGGGCCGGTGTGTAGCTTCCAACTGGGCCTCCTCCACTCTAACATACAGCCCAGTAGTTTCAGAGCACTAAGAGAACCTAGCCCTATGCCAGAAACTTGTGCACATACTGTACACAGGAAGAAATGGTGTGGTGGCCATTTTGCCAGTGATTCACCTATTGGGAAACACCAGGAAAATGGCCGCTTTACCACATTCCCGATGCATTGTACAGTGCTGCTTCCGCCAATCGATGACTCTGGAGGGTTAAGGATTCAAGAAATGGGTGCAGTGTGTGTGGCATGAGACCCCCTGGACCTAGAGGCCCATGTGCACCACACATCTTGCCCCCATTATCGATATGCACCATTGCCCATGCCCTCATTTGCCTTATGAACTTAAACAGCAACTTGATTAATGATTTTTGTTTTCCCCTTTCAAATTCACAAATGGAATGAAGTCCATAATTATGCAGCCTAGATGCAAACACAGTGTACTCACAGTAATTACATGTAGGAGTAAGCCACTTGTATAGCATTATCCAAACACTAGCTTTTAGGTATACGAAAACTCAGCATAATTGAATTTTCATCCTAAGTACTATTTTAACAAATTTCTCTTCACGAGAGGCACAGAGACATCTCCATCTGAGCATTCACCAATAGCCTTCCAGTCTGTTGCCATGGTAACCCAATATTAATGTATGTTGCTGCATTTTATTTAAAAGACGCTGTTCTTTTCCTATCTTTGCCATAACACTTTGGCATACGATAATCATGTTGAAAAGTATGGAAACTTTGTAAATAAAGCTTTCATGGTGCGATAAGTGTTTTCTTGATGTGGTTTTCACAAAGCTGTTGATATAGTTGCTGAATAAAATAATTAATTTACCATTTTACTTTGATAAATATGTATAGAGGGGAGAAAAAGCAAACGGACAGTGAATGTGCCTTCTAAAACAATTACAGTACTAATGGAGACAATTGAAAATAGAATACATGCAAAAGTAAAATGACTTTTTCTGTTTACAAAGTTTCAGGCACGTTTAACCCTGTCAGGGGTAATTAGGAGTGGGTCTTATCTAAATGATAATAAAAGGCGGGGCTGTAGCTCAGTTCAAAATTCAAATAGGGGAGGAACAGCAACTGCCACCAAATGCCGTTCCAAACTGACTCACTGGCAGTGGGTGTGGCTTCCCTATTTGAATTTTGAACTGTGCTGCAGCACCTGTTCTGGAGCCGTCACAGGCTGAGACGGAAGAACAGTCATCCTTGTCACTGCAGGCTCTTCAAAGGAAAAACGTAACTGTAGGGTCCTCCACTGCTGATAACTGGAGGTGTATCTGGAGAGAGGGTTTCCTGGTGACTCAACATATTGGAGACAATAATAGTGCTATTAAGCTGCCCACAAATGTTAAATGCCAGGGAAAGGTGTCACTTTAAGAGATGTACTAATTCTAAAATGAGAAAGAGAAACCTCATCTTGATCCTGAAAGACAATGCCCTCTATAGATGCCACTGACTATAGAATCCTATAGGCTCCATTATGCACAAATCCCTCAAGAGGGATCTGAAAGATCCCTAACAGTGTCCCTCATATTTTGTGCAGGGACTGACTGATGGGGTGCCGGACGGCTCCCCGACAGTCGGGATTCCGACAGTCATTACTCCAACGTTGGAATCCCGACTGCTCCCTCGTGGGGGTCCACGACCCCCATAGAGGGAGAATAAAATAGGTGGCGAGTACAGCTCGCCACCATGCCCGCAGCGTGGCGAATGCATGAAAAAAAAAATATTGAATAAATTAGAATAAAAGACTTATTAAAGTCATAAAAATATAAAATCTAAAAATTAAAATAGTCCGGTAAAACAAAACGGTAAAATCAAAATAAATAAATAAGGTTCTAACAGGAAAAAATAGAGATACAAAGAGAGAATATGGGCCTAATTCAGCATGTATCACTAATCAGAGTATGCGATTATCGATTGACTGCGCAGGAGTACCATAGGCAATGTATGGGGGAATTAGCAACTGAAAAAGCGTATGTATCATAAAAAAAATGTAGCCGCAGTTTGTCTAACAGGACGTTGGCATTTGTGGTTAGAGAAAAGGCACACCCAGGCGTTTACGTGGAGGGTCTGTGACATCAACAATGACCACAAGGACTGGACTCCTTTCCCCATCTCCTCCTCCTCCTCCTGATCTGTGACTTCCCATCTCCTCTTTCTCCCATCCTGTCCCTTTCCCATGTTCTCCTTCTCCTGCTCCTGATCTGTGATTTTCCTACTCTATCTCTTACTCATCTTCTTTTGATCTGTGACTTCCCAATCCCCTCCTTCTCCCACCCAATATCTTCCCCATCTTCTCCTCCTGCTCCTGATCTGTGACTTCTCCATTTCCTCCTTCTCCCATCCTGTTCCTTCCCCATCTTCTCCTCCTGATCTGTGACATCCCCATCCTCCCAATCTCTTCTCCATTCCCTCCTTCTCCCATCCTGTTCCTTCCTTATCTTCTCCTCCTGATCTGTGACTTACCCATCCCCTCCTTATCCTACCCTATATCTTCCCCATCTTTTCATCCTCCTCCACCTGATCTGTGACTTACCCATCCCCTCCTTCTCCCATCCTGTCTCTTCCTTATATTCTCCTCCTGATCTGTAACTTCCCCTCCCCTTATTTCTCACATACTGTCCCTTCCCCATCTTCTCCTCTTCCCCCTGATATTTGACTTCCCAATCCTCTCTTTGTCCCATCCTGTCCCTTCTCCATCTTCTCCTCTTCCTGATCTGTGAATTCCCCCCTCCTTCTCCCATCCTGTCTCTTTCAGATCTTCTTCTCCTCTTCCTGAGCTATGACTTCCCCATCCCCTATTTCTTTCATCCTGTCTCTTCTCTGTCTTCTTCTCCTCCTTCTGATCTTTGACTTCCCCATCCCCTCCTTCTCCCACCCTGTCTCTTTCCAATATTCTCCTCATCCTTCTCCTGATATGTGACTTCCCTATCCCGTCCTCCTCCCATCCTGTCCCTACTTAATCTTCTCCTCCTCCTTGTCTATGACCTCCCCATTCTCTCCTGCTACCCTGTCTCTTCTCCATCTTCTCCTCTTCATTGTGATCTGTGACACCATTACCTCCTTCTCCCAACCTCTCCCTTCTCCATCTTCTTCTCCTCCTTGTGACTTTCCCATCCCCTCCTTCTCTCATTCTGTCCCTTTCCCATATTCTCCTCCTCCAGATCTGTGACTTCTCCATCCCATCCTTATCCCATCCTGTCCCTTCTGCATCTTCCCCTCTTCCTCCGGATCTGTGATTTCTCCATCCCCTCTTTCTATCATCATGTCCCTTCTCCATCTTTTCCTCTTCCTCTTGATCTGTGACTTCCCCACTCCCTCCTTTGTCCATCCTCTCCCTTCCCCATCTCTTCCTCCTCCAGATCTGTGACTTCCCCATCCCATCCTTCTCCCATCCTGTCCCTTCTCCATCTTCTCCTCTTTCTCCGGATCTGTGACTTCTCCATCCCCTCTTTCTATCATCCTGCCCCTTCTCCATCTTCTCCTCTTCCTCCTGATCTGTGACTTCCCCACCACCTCCTTCTCCCATCCTGTCAATTCCCATCTCTTCCTCCTCCTGATCTGTGACTTCAACATCCCCTCCTTCTCCCCTCCTGTCCCGTCTCTATCTTCTCCTCTTCCTCCTGAACTATGACTTCCCCATTCCTTCCTCATCCCATCCTGTCTCTTCTCCATCTTTGCCTCCTCTTCATCATCATCTGTGAGTTCCACATCCCCTCCTTCTCACATCCTGTCCCTTCTCCATCCTCTCTTCCTCCTGGTCTGTGACTTCCCCACCCCTCCTGCCACCCTGTCCCTTTCTTGACTTCTCCTCCTCCTGATCTGTGACTTCCCCATCCCCTCCTTCTCCCATCCTGTCCATTCTCCATCTTCTCCTCATCCTTCTCCTGATCTGTGACTTGCCCATCCCTTCATGGCACATGATGGTAGCTGTTACAACAGTGATTAGAGGATTTATTTACTAAGCCTTGGAAGAAGATAAAGAAAACAGCGATAAAGTCACAACCAACCAGCTCCTAATGGTCATTTTTCAGACAGCCTGTAACATGGCTTACCCTTTTCTCCATCCAAGTTTTAGTAAATAGGCCCCAAAGTCACTTATCACTGCATTTATGGACTGTGGTCGAAATCTGCAGTTGTCGGTTTGTTTCATTAACATGGTCCACCTCTGAAGCGAACACAAAAAAAACTATAGATATAATAGATCCAGGGGGAATGAGTTTTCTATGCATATATACAATACACAATTATAGACCATAATAGAAACGACACTTTCTATAAATGCTGCAGTATATAGGCGAGACTTGATGAGGAAAAGTGCTCAATGCATTGTCTGCCTATTTCCATCAGCAGAGAAGCATAAGGAAACTGTCAGGAGCAGTCTACAGTGTAAACACAACTAGCTGCCTACAAAAAGAATATTGGCAGTTAAGGTAAAGTAATCTGGCAGCAGCAATTCCGATGAATTAAAGTGGACTGGAGTGCAGAGCGATGTGTATGAGGGAGGCTGACGATAAGGAGATTTATAGTCCTTGAGAAATGATGAAGAGAGAGGATTAAGCATTACAATTTTGGCTGTGTGAATTGCAGAAGAAATTGGTAAAAATTGGAAATATTACAAAAGAGGAATCGAAAGGACTTTTACAGAGTAAAATTCATGGAAAAATGAAGGATGTGTGTTCAGGGTGCTGTGCCAAACCTGTAAGTTAGTCACCAAGCAGCTACTGAAATATACAATGTGTACACGGTTGACCAAAACCCCAGCATTCTGTAGTCACCTAAACTGGGCCTTATTCAGACCTGAGCACTGCTGTGCGAAATTGCAGCGGCCTGAGATCAGTTAGCCTCCGCCCCCAACAGAGGGAAATCCCGCCCCATGCAAGTCTGCGTGTGGCTTGTGAATCAATCGCTGTTCAGCAAATCCGTTTGCTAACTCACTCACCATTGAATGCTTTTTCCAGTCTGTGCAGAAGGGTGTGACTCTGACCCTTCCACAACTCTGTGACAGAGACAGGCTGATCAAGACCAAAACTGACATCACACACCCTCCCTGAAAAAGTCATCTTCCTGTCAAACTGCGGCTGGATTGCGAATAAGAAAATTGCTGGTTTTTATCGCGTGGGCGGTTATTCTATAATCGAGTAATGAAATCAGGTCTTAATTCAGTATATCAGAATCAGAGTCAGCTTTATTGGCTAGGTATACTTGCATATACTAGGAATTTGTATTCGGTTTGCTGTGCAGCAGCCAGGTGGGTAACAAGTAAACAGCATACGGTATAAACAATATAAACAGGTGGGGGGACATGTACAGTCATACAGAAAGTTATTCCGAGTTGACACCGTGTTAGATTATGTGAAAAGGGTTATGGCGCGACTAGACAGTGAGGTGTTCATGAGTTCACGTGTCAACGTGTCTTTATTTGTACTGTATTTTTGTTATTTATTCAATGTTATGCCAAGCTTTGTCTCCCTGTATTGTTCCTTTGTACGGCGCTGCGAAACACTTGTGGCGCGTTATAAATAAAATTATAATAATAATAACAGGCGAACCGCTTGAGGGAAAAAACTTTTAAGGCTTCTGGTGGACCTGCTGGGAATAGACCTGTATCCTCTGCCTGATGGCAGCAAGTTAAACAAGCCATGGCCAGGATATAGTTGGTCCTTAACTTTCTTCGTTGCTTTCTTTTTTGCTCTGGACAGGTACAGGTCCTGGACAGAGGGAAGACCCATCTCGATTATCTTCTCCACTCTTCTGACTACCTTATAGAGTCTGCATTTGTCTCTCTCGCTGGCGGAGCCGTACCAGATCAGTATCGAGGAGCACAGTACAGACTTCGAAATCGCGGAGCAGAAAAGTAGCAGAAGCTTCTGTGGGATGTTGAACTTCCTCAGCTGCCTAAGGAAGAACAGCCTCTGCTGCGCTTTTCCAACAATAGTATCAGTGTTGGTCCCCCATTTAAGGTCCCAGGAGATGGTGGCTTCTAGGAACTTGAAGGAGACCACTAGCAACACCACACTGTCGGCAATTGCTAGCGGAGGAACACCAACACATTTCTTTCTAAAGTCCACTACCATCTCATCTTCACTATCTTTTCAAAGCACATTTAGGTAACGGAGTAAAAGTTGACAATAGAGGCACGAATGCAAACAGTGTCCAGTGATGCACATTCAGAGAGGGATGCAGAGATGCATATCTAAAGACAGTGATGCACAGTACACACTAACCGAGGGGAAACAAAAAGCACATGCGAAGCATCTAAAAAATCAGAACACACAAAATGTAGTGGTTTCTAGTAGTACTACAATTTGTATTTTTAAATGGCATTTAACAAGTGTTTAGCTTTAAAAAAAAAAGAATGATCTATTATTAACCGATGTTATTAACGCCGATGTTGCTGTGAGTGAGCCTCAAAATATCCGCTAAAGATGCCAGCGTCGCCCACAGCAACTGTTCTTGTAGTATAAATAACTACAAATACAGCCAAGTCGATTAATTGAAGTTCACTTAAGTATTTCACCTGCGGCGCTGGCATTTTAATGGATATTCTGAGGACCTCTCACAGCAACGTTGGCACACAAAGGGTTTTCTTGGCAATTTTCACACCTATTTTGACAAATTATATATATATATATATATATATATATATATATATATACAGAGAATTTTCCCAAGGTGGGAAAAACAGCACTCACCAGACTTAAGCAAAGTATTAATGAGGTTCAAAGTCCCGATAGTTTTAATAAGGTACACGCTTACCGACGTTTCGGTCCCTTAGGACCATTCTCAAGGCAGCAAGGTACAGTCAGAATCACAGCAGCAGCACTAGAAGCGAAACAGGGACAAATGAGCGTTGTTCCGGGTCCCGCTTATATGGGGAGTGTGACCTCCCACCACCTGATTGCGCTCCAGCCGCTGGAACGCAAAACGTCATTTCCGGGTAAACCGGAAGTGCGCGGCCGCGATGTAAAGCGGCGCTGATCGCTAAATAATGCGATCAGCCGGTGGCCAGTATTATGCAGAGGTGCCCAGACGATGAGCGCACCAGACTGGTGGCTCATGTTAATATACGGGGGTGCCGCTACGTGCATACGAAGGCGTGTAACGCCAGTGACACACAGCATCAGCCGCTGATTGGCTGGTGCGGGTCACATGTGTCAATATTGTGAAGCTGTCAAATGCTGGTAGAAAACCTCATATTGCATAGTGCTGCAAGCGGGACCCTAAACAACAGGCATACGGGGGGAACATGAGATGCATATCATACTGGATAAAGTATGTGGCCAGTGTTACAGACAATAGGCAGAAAAAACATGGAAAAAATATTCACCGCAGACACATGTCTGTAAATGACAAAGGTTTAAAGTTAAGCATGGCGATGTGTCACCTTGGCGCATGCGCAGTGCAAGATATCTTGTGCATCGAGAGGTCAATCAAGTTATATGGGGAGGGGCTCCATGTCCACCCCCAGATGGTGGGGCTATCATATCAAGCTGGCGCCATAGTAGATATATGTGTGATGAAATGGTAGGGGTTGGCTTTACTGTGCCCAGAATTGGATGCACCTGTATGAGCATATGAAAGTGCTAAATGGAATCAAAAGTTGGCAGGATATTGAATAATGAAAAATAAAAGTAAAAATAAAGAATAAAAAATATAAAATATAAAATATAAAAAATAAAAAATAAAATATAAAAATATGGTGGGGCATGAATATGAAAATAGGGTGGGGCACCGTGGTCCACTCTTATTAATTAGGGGTTTGTATAGGGTTGTAAAAAAGCAACCGTGCCTATATTGTGTATGAGTGTGTCTATATCTAAGGGGAGGCCATGTAATGTGATACGGTCGTGATGATAAGTGTAAGGAGGGACAAAAATAAAAATAAAGAAATGGTTCCAAAGAGGATGTGCACAATCAGACGAGACAGATCATCCAGGGTCTTGAACCGTTTATATGGAGAATGGAGGAGTGTCTATTCACTCAGAGGATAAGTTGATGTTGTTATTGTAGAAATATAGAGAGTGGATTGTTCTCATTCATCCCTCTAGGGGCTATTGTGTCCAAGGTGTAGATCCATCTACTCTCGGCTTTACGTAGTAGTAGGGCTCGGTCTCCTCCTCTGGCTGGAGGTGGTATCCAGTCGATGAGTTTACATCTGAGGTCTGGTACGGTATGTTTCATCTTGATGAAATGTCTCGGTACGGGTAGGTCTGCTGTACCCGATTCGGTGGCTTGGCGAATAGAGAGTCTATGGTTCGCCATCCTTTCTCTAAAGCGTCTCGTGGTCATGCCCACATAGTACAGGCCGCAGGGGCATATCAATATGTAGATCAAATGATCCATATTGCAATGGAGTTTGAATTTTATCTTCAGTTGTCGTCCAGTGTGAGGGTGTGGGAAAGTGGGTCCTATGATCATACTTCTACATGTTGCACAACCACTACATTTGAAGCATCCAGGCTTTCTTTCCATGAGCCAGGTGGTGTTGGTTGTGTGGTCGGGTTGTTTGGTTGGTCTCATTAGGAGTTGTTTAACATTTAGCACTTTCATATGCTCATACAGGTGCATCCAATTCTGGGCACAGTAAAGCCAACCCCTACCATTTCATCACACATATATCTACTATGGCGCCAGGTACCTGACGAAAATGCCACAAATAAACGGGCATTGAAACGTTGTGAACCTTAACTGGTCTGTGAGTATCTTTTATTCTCAAGTCGCCTGGAGTGCTATATCCCCCGTGTTCCTGCTGTCTGTTATGCTGTATGGGCACCCGGCGCTGATTTATTATTATATGGAGAGCCGGATCCTGCTGTGACTTTATATATATATATATATATACGGGAAATGGATATAGAGAGCGCTAGGAAAGAACCTCCACCTTAGTGTAATACTAAACAGTGGGTAAGAATTTTTACAATTTGTAAAATAATTTTATTAAAACATGGATGACATGATTAAATTCAGACACTGTTGACAGTCAGCATAGTTGTTTAGTAATGCAGAGATTTCCGGTGAGTCAAGACCCAACGCGTTTCGTCGCTGAACGACTTCCTCAGGGGTAATAGACTCGAGATTCTGAACTTAAACTTAAAAAAACTTTTTATGACGCTGTGATGACGTCCTTCGATGTCAGAGGATCTGTCATACAGACAAATGAATAAATTCGCTGTCCAGAGATTAGATAAAAATCGGAGGTGTATCAATAGATCCTTTTCAGTGTCTGCCTACCCTTATATATGGGATAGAGGCGGCGGCACTCACAGGGCATGTAAAGAAATAATGGATACAAGGGATGTATGGAAAAGTTCTTGAAAAAATCATGTAGACTGAAACGTTGAACTAAAAAGAACCCCAGAGGTCCATTCTTTTTTTATATGTCCTGTGATTGCCGCCACCTCTATCCCATGTTCCAGTGGTCTACCAAGTACCAAGAAGGGCACCCGGGCTAGTAAACCTACCCGCATGAGTGGAGTGCCAGTCTGCACTTTATAGAGAATCAGAGCTAATTAGAGAATTCACAGTGGACTGTGAGCAGAAAGACGCTGCCCAGACAGGAAGAAAAAATCCCCCCCCCCCCCCTTTCAACATTACAGCGGCTGGGATATCGCTGTCAGGATCGTGACCGCCAATCCCGGCTGGCAGCAAATCATACTGAACCTGGGAGAAGGAAGTGATGGGGAAGCAACACGGGTGGGAGGAGGAGTCAGGGATGGGAAGTGACATGTCAGCAGCAGGTGGAGGTGGGGAGGCTAAAGTCAGAAGTAGGAGGACATGGGGAAGCGACATGGGTGGAGGAGAAATGGATGGGGAATTACAACTTTAGTAATGTACATTAATAAATATATCCACATCGGTTTCATTCTTGACTGTTATAATTCCTTCTCACATACAAGGTCGCGGTACTTGTGTAATATCTGGGTGCCCGATTTTTTCATTGTATTGCATCGCATGCAATATAGTGGCATACAATTCATGCGATGCGATTTTTCATTGTAAAGACACGATTTTTAATTGTATAGTCACCCATGGGTGATTTCATACCCCCACTATCCAACTACGCATGGAGTTGATTCTATATAGTGTGGCGAGCGCAGCGAGCCACCGAGCCCGAAGCGAGGGGCCGCGGATCACTTTACATGTATTCTGCGTTCGCTCGCCACTATATAAAATCAACTCCATGCGTAGTTGGATAGTGGGGGTATGAAATCACCCATGTGTGGCTATACAATTAAAAATCGGGGCTTTACAATGAAATATTGCATCGCATCACATCGCATCGCATGCCTTAAGTAGTGGCATGCAATGAAAAAATCAGGCGCCCAGATAATACACAAGTACCAAGGTCGCTGATCGCTGATAAATAGCTTTTCAAGACTTTGTAAAAAGAACTCTATCATACTCATACATGTGATTCTATGACATCAATAACAACCTGAAGATGGTGGTAAGGTACAGAGTATGTATCTTTGCTCTTGTGTGTACGTGTGCCCCCCCATTGTGTTGGACTATTACAGACACAGCATGCTTCATTTGTAAACCATTAATGTCTAACTGTCTATTCATTCAGTCGAACACATGCATGTAAATATTCCTTTGATAGGCCATCAGCAGGATATCTACACACCCACCACGGTGACAGACAACCAGGAATACTTTCAATATTCATCAGCCCTGGTTTCTATGCATATAAAAATAAGGAATGCTTACCTTCCAGGGTCTATTACAGGATGAAGCTATATTTATTTTCTCAGATTGTTGTTAAGACAAATGTATATTAACTAAAATGCAGGTGACCCAGCATACAAATGTATCTGCTGCCAAGGTAAAAATGTACTGTATATAAAAAAGTTTTAAAAACATTACAAAACAGGAGCAGTATTAGGTTCTAAGTAAACTGGCACGGGCGTTCCGCTATTTCTTCTTTGACGACGACTTGTTAGGTCCTCAGTTTTTATTTATTCATTCACCATTTTTTTCACTATACAGTATGTCATTCAGTCTAATATAGGGGACTTTTATATTCCTTATAAGGGTGGACAATATGCTAGTATAGTAATCCTATGGTTATTAAAAAAAAATTACATACAGGGATAAAATAACTTTTTATTACCTCTACTGTATATTACTGAACTATTCAGAGATGAAGATTGGAGAGTCGAGCCTCACTTAGGCACTAATGTTCATTTCAGTACCAGTGCACTTCTATTTGCACTATTCACAGATGCAGTTCCTTTTCCAGCACTCTGTTCAACCTGTAATAATGAGATGCTGCAGAAATGCTTTACAGTGGAGATGCTGGATTTAGTGGTGTTAAGAGAAAACGCTTTGGAAGAAGTAAAAGAGCAGAGATTACCTTAGGAAGAGATAGAAGACCAAAGAGAACCATATTAAGAGGTAGAAGAGCAGGGAGAACCTTAGGAAGAGATAGAAGATCAAAGAGAACCTTAGGAAGAAGTAGAAGAATAAAGAGAACCATATTAAGAGGTAGAAGAGCATAGATAAACTTAGGAAGAGGTAGAGGATCAAAGAGAACCTTAGGAAGAAGTAGAAGACCAAAGAGAACCATATTAAGAGGTAGAAGAGCAGACAGAACCTTAGGAAGAGGTAGTAGAGAAGTAAAAACCATAGTAGAGGGTACAGTAGAAGAGCAGATACAACTTTAGTTAGAGATAGAAGAGCAGAGAGAACCTTATTAAGAGGTAGAAGGCAAAGAGTGAAAAATAAGAAGTAGGAGAGATATAATAGAGGGCGGTGGGAGAAAGAGAAGATGGAGAACAGGAAGAAGTGACTGGTGAGAGGTGAGGGGACAGAAAAAGAGAAGAGGAGAAAGATGAGAGAAATAGAAAAAGAAAAGCATGAGGAAATATGACAAATGCAAGAGAAGAGAGAATAAAGAGCATTAAAAAAGGTGAGGGAGAGATAATTGAGAGGAAAAAGAGAAGAGGGGAGAAAAGGATAAAGGTGAAAATGTTAGGCGATGAGTAGGGAATTTAAAACCCAGCAACCACGGCCTAACTCCCACTCTTCGTGTGATGGATTCACTCTCTGATTGAAAAATAAGATAATGGTAAAAGAGTAGATGGGCGAGAGAAAAAGCAGGGAAGAAAACAGAGGGTGAAAGAAGAGGTAATAGGAAAGAAAGCGAGAAAGAGGTGGTAGTGGAATAAGAGACAAGAGAATAGAGAGGGTAGTGAGGAAAAAAGAAGGGTTATAAAAACAGTACAAGTGGGAATAAAGACAAAGTATGATTTATGAGATGGGGAAAGAGAAAGATGTGGGAAGAGAGAGAGACAAAAGGGGTGGAGAATAAAAAAAAAGGATAAAGAGAGATAGAGAGGATTGAAAGACAGAGATGAAGTGGAAGTGAAGAAGGGAAGATGGAGAGATGGGGAAATAGATTTAGGAAGAGCAGGGCCGGCGCCACCACTAGGCAAATCTAGGCAATTGCCTAGGGCGCCAGCCACTGGAGGGCGGCACTTCGCCCCTCGCCTCTCGCATGGAGGCTGCAGGGGTATCCCTGCCGGGGACCTGCGGCACTGTGTGATCTGGCGGCGGGGTCCCTGCAGTGATGCGCGCTATCCGGCAGCCAGGCGGCGCGGGAAGCGCTGCTGGGTTTGAAAACATTCCGCATGCTGATTGGCTGAGATTCAGCCAATCAGCGTGCAGCGAGTTTTCAAACCCATCAGCGCTTCCCGCGCCGCCGCCTGGCTGCCGGATAGCACGCATCACTGCAGGGACCCCGCCGCCAGATCGCACAGCGCCGCAGGTACCCCCCCCCGTAGGCACCGGGGCGCCCCACCCCCCCTCGCCTGGGGCGCTCCGGTGCCTTGCACCGGCCCTGAGGAAGAGAGAGACACAAGGGTAGGAAGAGATGGAGCTGATAAAAGGGTTCAAGGGAAACAGGAAGGTGAGATATAAAATAAAGTGGGCCACCTCATTATTATCATTATAATTATTATCCTGTTGATGCAGCAAGCATATTTTTTATTTTTGCTTATTGCAGTTAGGAAAGTCTCTCATCACCTTCATGAATCAAAACATTAGTATTCAAAAAGCGTATTCTTTGTAAGTTTAGAGGACCACAAGCATCTTTCAGTAGGCTTACAGTTATGAAGTCTGAACTGCAGATCATTCACACTATTTATAAATCTTTGGAATTAATTCAAAATAGGACAGGTATTAGGTTTAATGATCCTGTAAGAACAATTAAACTTAATTGTCTCCTAACACAATTTGCATAATTAACATAAAATATTCTAGAACAATAAAGAAGATCCATTATCACTAAGAATATTATACAGTAGGTAGCAAATTACTAATCTAATCATATGCAGGGCCCGATCAACCAAAAGTTTGTACATGCTTTAGCCTGTGGGGGGAGGGGCACTAAGGCTAATACGGCAGCAGTAATAGAACCAAGTAAGCTAGTATCTTGGAACAAACTTTATCCCTGACAAAATCATGGAGGTGGACAAAACATGTTTGACGCACAACATGGACAGCTTGATAGGAATCATAAAGCTCGCTCACTTTAAAAAACACTGAATTTCAAAAACATTTTCCCCACCTCTCAAAAATTCTAAGGAACACAAGTTTTCTTTTCAGAGCCAATCCATCATTACACCAATTAGGAAATGTATAGTGCGCCAACACCATATTCACAATAGGGATGGGTATTTAGGGACTAGGGGGCTACATGCAACATTCAGGTAAGAGTTATGCTGTATGCCCCTTCCACCAAGGTCCAAAATATGAGCCTGTGCCAAGGGGTTTCAACCAACCAATCAGGGTGGACTTTATGACAGGTGTGTCCATCTTTTGTGCATGGCGGAGCATGGAGGCCTCTTTAACATCTCTATCTCTTTGTAGTGCAGGGCCAAATTACCAATGGGGCAGATGGGGCTACGTCTGCAGGCCTTCACATAAAATTAGACCCATCATAATGGCAGCAGGTTGATGGCCAACTGGCCTGCTCGTTACACAGTCATCCATATATTCTTATTATTGAAAGTGTATTTCTAATTTTCTCACAAATTTATGAAATTTTTATTAATTTATGTATAATTAAGGTTTGATAGTGTAGGAGTGTACATGCCCACATGATAATGGCCATGCCCACATAGTATTGGTCACAGCTCCTCCTCTTCTCAGTAGACCCAGGAACATACCTCTAGACCCATGTGGCCCTTTATCTGGCCCTGCTTTAGTGTCAGGGTTGACCAAGCCACATTGCCCCTTAAGCTTTGGCACTCTGTTCGACCGCACTGGTGGAACATGCCTTGTGCTAGCCTTGACCATGCCCCTTTGAGATGTCTCCAATTTAGGGTTGCACATATATTCAAACACTTACTTGACCCCTCTCAGAATTCCCTACTTCAGGATTGCCGCCTTCGGTATTCTGACTGCTGGCATCCTAAGTACCGGTTATCTATATGTATCCCTTAGAAACCACTGTACTGTATAACAAGGATGAATATATAAAAGGCAATTAAATTACCTTAAAATCATTTTTAGATTAGATGCTAGGATAGGCATTGGAACTGTATCATAATGGAAAAACATACTGAACTATTGGAAGCTACAGCAATTACAGACTTCAAATTAACACAGTTTTTAATGAATACAGTTATCAAATGAATTAACAATTTTCAATAATATTTTTTTCTGTGTTACCGTAGGAACGAACGATTGTAGAAAATTAGTTATTCAACTGTTAGGACATCATCAACCGACTGTCTTCTTAGAAAAATATTCCCTATATGCTCTCTGCAATCATTTTGCTTTAAGTGTCTTGTTCCATATTGATATAGTCTAATAATAACAGCGCAGAAAGTGGTTGTTATAGCAACCAGTGGGGTTTGGCAATATTTCGTAATGCATTTTTTTTTTTCCCCTGTGTCATCGGCAATGTCCTATTGGCAGCTTTTAAATTTTAATGACTGGCACAATTCCAGGAATTCTTAACACATCCACAATAATAAAGATGCGTTCCCTGATGTTTTGTTTAATGTCCACGAAAGGTTATAAGGATTTCTTTGCAGGTGCGCAACATGCAGCTTGCCAAAACGTGAATATAGAACTCCCCCTCCACAGGGGTATGTTACTCAGGACTGGAATAATGGTACATGTGCGTAAATGCCCTCTGCAATGTCATGCGTCCTTTGAAATCCAGTGAAACAAACATGCAACACAGTACAGTGCATCGTTAGAAAGACGAAATGAAATCTCTATGCCTTCAGCTTCCAAAAGTACAAACGTGAATTTAAAACGGCGAACAGAAACGCTTCATGTTGATTCATGCTAACCCCAAATCAACTGTAAAATATAAGGGCAAAAACCTAATAGGCAGCATGATGTACTGCCGTAGGTAACGGTTACAAGCAGCTGCTTTCTCAAAATAGCCCGATGTCTTCCCATAAATTTGACCAAATTTCGGCATTTCTTCTTCAGTCTTCTTCCAAGGGGAGAAGTCACATGTGATCCCCCTTGAACCACTTAGGACCTTCTGGGGCAGTGACAGCTAACCCAGGCTTGCCTACCCTCCCGGAATGGCCGGGAGCCTCCCGAAAAATCGGGTCCTTCTCCCGGCCCCCCCGGGAAGAAGGGCAAGTCTCCCGCTTTCAAGTGATAGCCCCCGCTCCCCCCTTGCCCGTTGGCTTAATTACCATAAATTGAGGGTCCGTGGTGAGGGAGCGGGGCTTAAATGACGCGGCATTTCACATCATTTCACATCATTTAAGCCCCACCCCCTCTCCTGCGAATCACGGGGTCAAGTGATTGTCAGCCTTGTCCCCGCCTCCCTGACGTGTTGCCTCTCCGGGCTTCTCCCGGAGAGGTGAAATCAAAAGTAGGCAAGTATGGGCTAACCTTGACACTCCAGCTGTTGTTGAACTACACATCCCAGCATGCCCTGCATCAATTTCAGCATGGCCAAATAGTAAAACTGATGCAGGGCATGCTGGGATGTGTAGTTCAACAACAGCTGGAGTGTCCAGGTTAGCCGTCACTGTTCTAGGGTAGCAGAATCGCATGCGATAAAACTTTTTCATAAGGAAAAGGACCGCCAGATCCGAGAAATCTTATGTGCAGCAATATCGAACTCCAGCCCTGATTTGATGCACATTCAAAAGCGGTCACTAGAATAATGCCTAATTTCTAAAATGGTCAATAAAGTTCTACCTGGATTCTAAAGTGGTAACTAGAATGCTCTCTGTATTATAAAGTGGTCACTAGAATGCTCTTTAGATTGTAATGTGGTAACAAAATGCTCTCTGGACTGTAAAGTGCTCCATGCTGTAAAATTATCTCTATACCAGACATAAAAGTTGTCATTACAAGCAGTGGCGTAGCTACGTTTTGGGCGCCCCCCCGCCGTTGGGGGGGGGGGCGCCCATACCCACCCCCCGCCGCCCTGTCAAGCACCCCCCCCCCGCCGCCCCGTCGCCTATGCTAACCCCCTCCCCCGCAGTCTTACCTATCGCGCTGCGCTGGTCCCGGCGGCTCCGTTCTTCTGCTGAGGACCACCACAAAATGGCCGCCCCCATACAGCAGACAGTTTCAGAGAACAGTGTGCTATATGGGGGCGGCCATTTTGTGGTGGTCCTCATCAGAAGAACGGAGCCGCCGGGACCAGCGAGCTACGTAAGTCTGCGGGGGATTGGGGGGATTGGGGGGGGGGGTAACTATAGCACCGCAGCCCCCGGCGCCCCCACATGCACAGCGCCCCCCCGCGGTGGCGGGGGCTGCGGTGCTATAGTTACGCCCCTGATTACAAGTATTACAAGTATATCATGTGCATACTGTATTAAGCCTTTTAAGACATGGATGTATTGTACCTTAAAATGGTGATGCAGTTATAGTTTGTATTGTTCTGTACACACAATAAGCTACACTATGCTCCAAAGATGTGTGCATTCATTTTTTGTTGTGTTTTGATTGTTTTCATGTCTTCAAAAGATACATCAGTTTTATCTCATTAATTATAGTAATTAACAAATTCTACTCTCTACTGCATTTTGTATGTTAAGAACAAAATGTGCTTGTTAAATGCAAACGTTTAATATGCAGTGAAATATGTTCTTGCAGATTCAAGCACAATATTTTGTGTAGGAAAACGTATTTTATTAGTATGGTGTATGTTGTAAGCCAAGCCAATTAAACATTCCCATGTTAAATTTTACCTGTATCTGTTTTACCTGTATCTGTCAATTAGGTCGACAGTAAAAAGATCAAAAGTCGACATGGGTTTTTCACTGGTTTTTTTAGCCGACGTGCTGACATGCAGTATTTCATGCCCTGCCATCCACTAGGGTGTGGAGGGAGAATATAATAGTGTGCCGGGTGTAGCGAGGCACTGAGCCCTAAGTATGGGGAGGGCAGCGAGCTACGCGAGGCAACGTGGTGCACTTTGTCTGTGCCCATGCCGACGTTCGGGTCAAAAATCCATGTCGATCTTTTGACTGTCGACCTAAATGCTTGCATCGACCTTTTGAGTGTCGACCGTATGCTTGTGTCAACCTTTTCACCATGTCAACCTTAGGTATGTTGACCCTTTTCACGTGTCGACCTTCAGTGGTCGACCCAATGTATGTCGACCTTTAATTTGGTTGACCCATTGAACCCTACCCTGTCACTTAAGACAAGTAAAATGTGGTAAAATCAAAATATATATATTCCTATAGCTTTCAATAAGCACGTCAGCCACTTCTGTTATTAAAACATTGATTATGATTATTAACACTAGTCTGTTTTAAGAGCTTGTAATCCGGGGAGGTGCTATCTATTTTCCTTTTGAATAATGGGGCAAATGTACTAAGCCTGGAGAAGAGATAAACTGGAGATAAAGTGGAGATAACATGGAAGAGATAACGCACCAGACAATCAGCTGTGTTTGAAATATGACAGTTGGGATCTGATTGGCGGGTGCGTTATCTCCTTCCACTTTATCTCCAGTTTATCTCTTCACCAGGCTTAATACATCTGCCCCACTGTTTCTTTAAAAGCTTGTTCCTACCATGTAGAGATGTGCAGGCTCTGATTTACTCGGATTTCAAAGCAGGATCTTATTGGCCATCAACTGTCAACAACTGTCATGTGATTTGGGATAGCCAATAAGATCCTGCTTTGAAATCAGAGTAAATCATAACCTGCACATCTCTACTACCATGGAATACATGTGGAAATTTAGCAGTACATCCTTAAACAAAGTAAAACTGCCTTCTCCGATAAGGTTCCATCTATATCCTGCTCTCTTTCCATCTAGTTTAACCAAAGAGCTCTGTCTCCCAATTTCACAGCACATAAAGTAGTGATATTACATATTAGATAAGGCTTGCAATATTCTTCTTCTAGTTTTGTGGCGTAAAAGTGCTTACGCACTTATAGAATTAAATAATATACTTGGCTGGCAAACTCAACTCTACTTTTGACAATCTACCATGGGTTCAAGACAAATGAATGTAATTTCCTGATTGTAGACAAGCCTCCCAGATCCTGCTGCATGCATACACACCTCCAAGAACATTGGTTGCTCCAGTGGGGATGATGTGATTTGTGGTGAATTGCCTCACTGTAGCCCCGCCCCCCCAACAAACAATGCCGATAATTTGTGCATTGTAGATAATGGCCACCATGAAGCAACAATCATCCATCCATACCCCTGCATTACCCTGCATTAAGATATATATATATATATATATATATATATATATATATATATATATATATATATATATATAAATATATTTATTTTTTTAGCTAATGGTTTTGTGCATGGGAGTGGGGTAGTGCTTCAGCTTCACCTATCTGCCAATGTGACAATGATTAATGGTGCTGAGCATAAGGAGCCAAAGCACATTGACTGCACAAGTGTGCAGTGCAATACTGGGAGTTTACTAAGTCCCAAGAGACTTTGCACAAGAGGTCAGAGGCTGAGAGGCTTGTGCTGAGCTCTGCTTGGTGGAGCTCATCAAATGCTTCTCAGGCCCATGGAGGACAGCAACAGCAGCGGCCTCGTCATGGGAGGGTTGATCAGAGGCAGTGCTGAGCCTGTCAGGGCACCTGGACAATATATATATATTTATATATATATATATATATATATATATATTTAGGTTTATATCATTCCACCCCGCAGTTACCCATTGACCAAATTTATACTGCCTTTACTTGTGTTTTAAAAGTGTAATATTCTCCTGTGCAGTTTGTGCAAGTAATGACAAGTGGGAGGGGCCCCTACTGTCTAAAGTGACCCGAGTCTACGGATGGCTCAATCCGGCCCTGGCCACACCCTCTCCTCCTGCACTGACCTGGTCACCGCCTCCCATAATTATGGTAAGTATGCTCCCACAGCCATCTTATAATACAAACCGGCGAAGCACAGTTTATATTGTCAGTTAAATTAAAAACAATTGCTCTATATTATTTGTCAGACCATTATGCCGGTCTTATCTTATGATTCCTCCAATAACCAAATCACCTGGCCAACAATGCCAGTCTCAGGACATCAGCTGAATTCTTCATGTGGTATAATTAAATAATTCAGTTTAATCTCTTAAACAAAGAATGTGGTGATACATCGTACTTATCCCTTCATCGAAAAAGACAATTTAGCTGTCACTGATACCAAAGATTTTCTAGAATCTTTTCCAGTGAAACAACAGATTCCAGCTGGAAGGAAAAGGAACACATTTGCTTCAAGTTATCGCGGATTGAGCCAATATATCAGCTGTGCTGCTATATAAGGCTCCCATAATTTTAAAATGCAAAATCTAGACAACACATTTTCTCAGCCACTCCCATACATTGAGTTCCCAAGATGTGTGAAACAGTTACTGGAATACAGAGCGGTAATGAGACATTGCTGTGCCCTGTGATAGAGAGAGCGATTCCCCCATTATGTAGTAGAGGCATGGCCATACAATTGCAGACACACAATTCAAATTATGCAACCCCTAATGCATAATGAGTACACTTTATGCATGTTACGCCATACAGTAGTACACCTTAGGCCTTTTACACCACACAGTAGTGGCACTTATTTACATTACTCCATACATTAATGCCCCTTATTCACATTATGTCACACAGTTAGTACCCCTTATTCATGTTACACCACAAAGGATTGCCTCTTATTCACATCAATACCATTGTTGACATTGTGTTACCCCAGTTTCTGAATTTTAATACGATAATCATATAAGGGCTTAACCAAGAGTATGGTGACTTTTTCTGTTCCCCACAGTACATCTTTAAAGGCCTGCAATTAATAAATAATGGAAGATTGTGAATTACAGTATTCATGATTATAATTAAGGGGGTAATTCTGTTTGACATGCAAAGCTTGTCCCAGCTTTGCGTGTCATCTGTACGCCACCTTCCACCCGCATGAAGATTTCCTGGGGACAAAATGGTTTGATGGTCACTGACTATCGAATGATTACAAGCGCAAGCAGATCTCTGGGAGTTCCCATGGGTGCGACAACGGCCCACTGCCACATGCCCCACTCCCGCACTGCTAGGTGTGAACGGGGTGGCGAATAATATTTGTGTATGCTCATGCGCAGATGCAAACCATAGCTCCGCTGTGCGAATGTGCAGGGGAGCGTATAGTTTAGAATAACCCCTAAGTTTTATACTGTTACAACCTTAGATGATATTTTTATTTAGTTTTCAAATGCAAAATAATATTAATTTTAACTATACGTCAAGACTCACGACTCAAAGAGCAAGCCAGGTTAGGTTTGAAAGGATATCCAGACTCAGGATAGATTTACTCTAAATCAACAGTCTTTAGGTCGACCACTAATGGTTGACAGTGGATAGGAAATTCAGAGCTTTGCGTGTCATCTACGTGCCGCCCACGCGAACGCCCGTCCCTGCTCGCATGACGAATATCCCCGCATGAATGCACATAGATGTTTAGCATAAACATAACGACCATCGAATTAATTTGCAAGCACTCGCAGATCAAAGACACCTCTATGGTGTCTTAGATCTGCGGGCTCCCTGTATGCAGTGCCGGTGCAAGGCACCAGAGTGCCCCAGGCGGGAGGGGACGGACGCTCCGGTACTCACCTGCCCCCCGGTGGGGGTGCTCCGATTCAGCCGCTGTACAGAGGGGTTTTTTTTTGTGCCGGTAATTTCGGCGACAAGCCGCTGAGGCGTCCTGGGGGGGGGTTGGCAGGGGGTGTCGGGCATCAGACCACCGCGCCATTTCCCGGGGGAGGGCCGGGGGTGCTTTGGGTAGGGGTAGGGAGGGGGATCGGGATCAGGTGATGCGGCGGCGGCCGCCTAGTCAATCCAGGGGGGTGGGGAGTTGCGCCCACCGCCGGAGCCACTCACCTCCATGGGGGGGGACACCTGTCGCAAACTGGCACCCTCCAGTGGCCGGCCCTGCCTGTATGGGAATGCCTAGCAATGGGGACGCCCATGAAACGCTGGTGTTCCCATGGGTGCAGTCCCTCGCCACTGCCCACCATCCCACCGCCCACACTGCAAGGTGTGAACGGGCCGGTGACTAAGCAATTCATCATGCCCATTTTTAACAAGCAGCTGCACAGGTACCTAAAAGTTAATGCACAATCGCAGTCGCGAAACATCGCTCCCTTGTGCGAATGCGCAGGGGAGAAAATGGAGCAGAATAAGGTCTTATATTTGTTTCCAGCAGAATCGTTAATGCAGTTAGTTCCCAAGGCCCTAATGAAAGTACGAGATACTTAAGGAATTGACGAAAGAGAACAGCAGAGAGGTATCAAATCTTGAAAAGACAAAGGGCCTGATTCAGACGTGATGGCTGATGAGACTTACTCAGCGACTGCAATGAATACAGGCATATCCCGCCTGGAGCCGGCATCACACACCCTCCCATAAAACACTTGGGCACGCCGGCGTTTCTCTAGGCACTCCCAGTAAATGGACGGTTACTACCGCCAGACGCCTACTTCCTGTCAATCACCATTGAGAACGGCGAGCGAAGGAAATGAGTGGCAGGATTCCTTCGATATCAGGCATTGCGCATGTGCGTATGCTATGTGTATTGATAGTCATCCGCTCTGCAAATATGCACAGTAGCAATCAGGTCTGAATATGGCCCTAAGGTACCTATCAATAAAGAACCAACAATAAGTTCCTGAAAAATGACAGTTGGGGGCTGGTTGGTACTTTGGGGCTGATTTATCATATGCAACTGTTTTAAAATGTGTTGAACATGACAAATGGTGCTCCAGCCAGTCAGCTCCTGTCGTTTGTTTGAAAAAATGGCAGTTGTGAGCAAATTGGCAGGTGCACCATTTATAATACGCAACACATTTATCTCTCACTGCTTTATCACTCTAAATGTTTGCTACATCTTCCCCTGGCTCATGGAGCGGTTACTTATCATTCAAAATGTAAATTCACAACCAGACGTATTATGACATACGCACAGACGCTGCATTTAACCCTATGGCATGTGAGATTTAATATATATATAATATTTTCCTGCTCGTATCAGCAGATTTCTCCACTGAAATGTACCATCTGTCCTTGTCCACACAATGCTAAACCAAAGCAACACATCACCCATCATTACTGTAATACAAAGTAAATACAGCTGTACTGTATCATTCAGTAAGGATCTCAAAGCAAAATCTTTTTATAATGGACAAAACCATGCTGCACTTCAGATGGGGCAGATGTAAAATGTGAAGAGACAGGCTGCCTGTCGCACAGTGGCCATGGAAACTTGGCCTGGCCACTCCCAGAAAACAAGGACGACACGTTTCAGTTTCCAAAAACACCGGCCACCATCCCTCACTGCAATGCTCCTGCCTGTCAATCAAGAAGCTTCTTCTTGCATTTTTTGACATGCGATCACAGGACCCACCCTGCACGCAGTGCCAGATTAAGGTCTAAATGGGCCTGGAGCTGAAAATTATCAAGGGCCTATTATGTGCAATAATAGGGGTTGTGGCCAGCACCTAATAATGTAGGCAGCGTGACCAGTGTTCTGTTTGGGTGGTCTGCTCTATTTGTGTAAATACTTTCAAATAATTATATATGCCTGGAAAAGGCAGGGGACTGGCATAGGAAAAATGCAAAGGGTTTAGTATAGGGTGGAAAATGGCAAAGAGATTGGCAGGGGCCTGGCACGGAAAAGAGGGAAAATAGAAGCTGCCATATATTGCCGGGTGCCCTCCAAAGGTGCACCCGCAGGACGCCGATGTCCTAGAATACTTGCAGGGTGAGGCGGCACTACACTCATAAAAAAAATACTGAAATCCAAAACTTGGTAGACAACATTTCAGCACCTTTCATGTGGTCAACTAAGTTCACCATACCATATACCCCTTATACAAATCATGTAACACAATAGTAACCCCCTTATACTGTACTTGCCTCATACACATTATGCCTGTTGGAATGAGCCAATTCACATTATGGCACATGGATTGAGTCAAAATTCACTTTATGCCACACAGATTAAGGCAAAATTCACATTTTGACACATGTATTGAGCAAAAATACACATTATACCAAATGGATTAAACAAAAATTCACAATATGCTTCATAAACAGGGACATTTCGCGCCAAAATCGCGTATTAAAAATGTACTCCATAATACCCAATACATGTTAAGCCACACACCATAATGCCTATTAAAAATGATGCTACATAAGTGCTGCTTACCTACATGCTCATTGCCAGGGGTTCCATGCTCATTGTCATGTGGGATTACATGCTCATTTCCAAGGGGGAATACATACTCGCGGCAACTGGGGGACAGCCGCAGCCGGGCAGAAGTGACAGCCATTGATAGCCAGGGAGATAGCAGGGGGCTGCCTGGCTGTATTCAGAGCACTGCAGGTCCCGGCTATTTGAAAAAATACCCCTTTCACACCAGAATCATGCAGGGACATTCCCGAGCTGGCCCCTTTTACACCTGTCTAGTTCCTGCATTTTCCGATGTGAGGGGGAGAGAATACCACCCCCCCAAACCAACCGACTATATCTTCGGAATTAACTGACCTATTTACATGTGACCAGTATCATATTGAAGAACTTTTGAGTGGGCTTTGAATGATGTTGGTCCAGTGAAACTGGGCCATTTTGTTCCAGAGAAATCTGCCCTCAAACAACATGAGCAGCCATGAAATTACATTTCAGAAATGAACAAATCGGTTTACCCGCAATATCTTTGGAACCAATTAACCCATATGGACCTGCCTGGTATCAGATTCAAGGCCCAGCGATTTGGGTTTGACTGAGAAACCTTGAACTTCTGTGATGTGAGGCTAACTGGCACCTGTTAGAACCGGGTGGGTGTCGGAATTAGTGGGTCCCATGTTATCCTATGGGGAAAACGTTCCAGATCCCCACGGTATCTCCGGTTCCCGAGGGGCTAGCGACATGAGGCCATTGTTAATCCGGCCCTGCCTGCACGTGCACAGTTCCACACAATCAGAGAAACTGTGGGTTGGATCGCTTATGCGATGAATCAGCCCCTAAAACAGTGCCGGTGCAAGGCGCCGGAGCGCCCCAGGCAGGGGGGGGGGCGCCCCGGTGCTCACCCACTCCACGGGTGGGGATGCGCGCTGATCTGGGGGGGGGATACGGCCGCCGTGCTGTTCCCTCCAGTGCATATATAATTACTCACCCGGGTCTAGCTCATCGGGCGGGAGGGAGGGAGAGCTGGAGGTCTGGCTTAGCAGGCAGGAGGGAGGCCTCACAGTTCAGTCCCGGCGCAGTGTGACTGACATCTTCCTCCACCCGCACCGCGTACAGCCGCTCAGCCGGGCAGCGCTGAGCACTTGGCTCACCCTCAGACGCTGCCCGGCTGAGCGGCTGTATGCGGTGCGGTTGGAGGAAGATGTCAGTTAACATGCACCGGGACTGAACTACAGCGCAGCGAGCCCTCCCTCCTGCCCGCTAAGCCAGACCTCCAGCTCTCCCTCCTGCCCTGCTCCCAACTACCGCCCCCCAGTGGCCGGCGCCCTAGGCAAATGCCTAACACTGCCTAGTGGTGGCGCCGGCCCTGCCCTAAAACCTTTAGTTTAGTTATGCAATCTACAAGTAAAAAACATAAACCCTTGCATCCTATTTGATTAATTAATATAAATATTCCCGCACCCCGGTGCACAGATCACTTTCACAGATGATACAATGAGAAGGTATTTATATCCTACTTGCAATGCCTTTTAATTTACTGTTTAATTTTATTTCAACTGTCGTGATTTTGGCAACTAAAATAGAAAACTATTTTTAACCACAGGAAGCTGGAATGAAGTTCGTAAATAACAATGCTCGGCTCTCAGATACATTTGGCTATAAAGGAGACAAAAACATGTAAAAAGTTAAGCTACAATTAGAGAGCATTATAGTGATGTGATAAATGTTATGAGGTAGTTATATCACTAAGAGTTCATTACACTGTACAAGGATATAGCATTCATGAGCATTATGTTGAGGTTAACTCATAGTTGCCTACGCTTTAGATTTCCTCTCGGGGAGAAGCCTTAACAGACATGGTGGGGGATGCAGGGGAGAGGCTGATGTCATGAAGCCCCGCCCCCCATTCCACAAAAAAGCTGTGATTCGTGGGTCCGTGAAGAGGGGGAGGGGGGCTTAAATGGCGCGAAATGCTGCGATTTTCGTAATTTTAGTTTTTCCGATTTTTGCCCTGAATGTCCACAGAGTTGCCATGGACACTGTATAAGTGTACCACGACCCCTGGCAGCGCTCGTAATGCTTCGGACACACTATTTTATTCTCCCACCACGCCGTAGTGGACGGTAGGGTATGAAATATCGCCTGCCGACACGTCGGATCGAAAAAAGATGTGAAAACTCAAGTTAACCTTTTGACTGTTGACCATGCCATTCTTGACCTTAGCCATGTCGACTTATTTCAGGTATTGGTCTAAGCTACGTCGACCTTCAGTGGTCAACATAATGCATGTTGACCTTCATAGGGTCAACCTAATGACCATATCTTGGTTTTTTTGAGCAACTAGCTTTATATTCCATACCAATAGATACAGTATAATCATTTTGTACTGTATTTACTCTGGGAAACCCGTAGTAGATAATCATATACTATGGACTGGCTGATTTTCAAAAGTGTTACAGGTTTACTACAATATATATTGACATAAAATCTAAAGTCTACAAATAACTAGTCTACAAAACAGGGTCTAATAAATAACTTCTCGAATAATGGAACTTATTATTGATTACTGACCAGCAGCGGGGATGAATTGCTTTGACCGTGGGAACTTGCATAAAAAGTTTCCCCCGGCTGTGGCATTACCCTGTTGGCTGTTTGGGCCCGGTGCTGGTTGCCAAAATACAGGGGACCCCTAGTCATTTTGTCCCCCGTATTTTGGGAACCAGGACCGGCCCTTGAGCCTGGTGCTGGTTTCAAATCCTGGGGATCCCTTATGATTTTTGACTAATGAATTTCTAAAACCAGGACCGGTTCTTTGAGTCCGGGGCTGGTTATGCTCAGGAGGGAGGGACTTGATGCCAATTTTTTTCCAAAATTTTTACTTTTACACAATTTTTTGGACACTACCATGCACAGATCGCACCGCAAATCGGACACTATCAAATTGCCGATTTCGGCAAAACGTGCAAATTTGGGACTAAAAATTGTAACATTCGAAATATCTCATCCTATTAAATGCCACCCGTGATACCTGATCAGAATTAGTCCGCTGAGGTTTTCACCTGGTATTCAAAAGGAGCACAAGATTGGTTAATTGTATTGCTACTAAAATCTGTACTGTTGCAGTAAGCATCAATACATGTATTCAGATGCAGCAACAAGCGTCAATACATGTATTCAGATGCAGCAACAAGCGTCAATACATGTATTCAGATGCAGTTATGAAGGTTCTACACATACTGTACATACCTCTAACTCTTTATTTTTTGCACTGTGGGTTTACATTAGGTAACGGTAACTTATTACAGAAGAAAAGGAACCTAGATCTACAAAACAGTCTCCCAGACAGGGCCGGTGCAAGCTTTCTCCGCACCCTTGGCAAATCTTCTGCACCCCGCCCCCCCCCCTCATCTCAGCATAGCTGCGGAAGACCTCCCCCCCCCCCCCCTGCTGCTCAATGTGGCTGTAGGGCCCTCTCCCCCCCTTCCCCCCCAGCTCAACTCACAACAGCCCAGCCGCAGGAGCCCTCTCCCCTCCTGGCGCTTAGTGTGACTGCGGGAGCTGCTGACTGCCAAGTACTGTAGAGCATATTCTATTTCTGGAAGGACATTTGGGATTTGCTACTTGATGCATGCATGTAAGACGTGGTTCAAACATTTAGAAACATCAAGAAATGATGACCTTTCACATGTGACCAGATCAAAACGCAGGAACCAACTAATTAACACGTTTGCCCCAATGACATTTAGAAATACTACATATGTATTGTAGGTAGCAATCAAAACATGTTTTATTGGGCAATTAACAACAGTCAATATATGGACCTACATTTTTTTATCCATTGGCCTGAATGGCTGGTACTTTATCCAGTCCAAGTTATCAATCTCCAAGGCTCAGAACATAGGTTCTATAGTTTGAAATGTTTAATGCAATCTAAAGATGACTTTTGTTAATTTGGGCCAAATTTAAAAAACGATGCTTTTCAGTCCTTAAATAACTGGACATTATCCTGGTTTCCATAGAAACCTATGGGGGCATACAGTACTACAGGGTTGTACAGAGCAGCCAATTGCCCTGGTACATGACCACATCCACTAAAAAAAATAAAAAAATCAACCCACCCCCCCCCCCCCCAAAAAACACAAAAAAACAGTAAGTGCTCTGCAAGGGGGGGGGGGGATGTTCCCCTTAAGCTCTGACCTGGGACCCTTGCAGAAGGGAATGGGATCATACTGTATTCATACTGTATTTTTCAACACACCCTGTACGTTACCTTGTAATTTGTTTTTTGTTTGCTATGTACGGCGCTGCGGACACTTTGCGGCGCCTTATAAATAAACGTACTACTACTACTATTTGGTCTACAGCAAGTTGGTCACCAAGCATTAGGTTGACATGATGATAGGTCGACATGATTTTAGGTCGACGTGGGTCAAGGTCGACATGGTCTAGGTCGACAGTCAAAAGGTCGACATGGGGTTTTCACTGTTTTTTTTACCTGAATGTCGACATGGACACAGTTTGAAGTGCATTGCATCCCCTCTCATCGCTCACTGCGCTCGCAATGCTTCGGCACTATTTTATTCTCCCACCACATCCTAGTGGATGGTACGGCATGAAATACCGCCTGTCAGCACGTTGGCTCAAAAAACGGTGAAAAACCCCATGTCGACCCTTTGACTGTCGACCTAGACCATGTCCACCTAATGCTTGTATTGTGGTGCAGATGCACACTCCATATTATTAATCAAATTCAATCAATAATAGAGGTTCTTGGTATATTCATTGGCCAAGAAATATTTGCCCACCAACCAGCTTCACGGTAACCTCATTTCTGGTGGGTCCCTAATACTAAGAATCTGGGGCGCGGAACCCCAAAAAGGCCAGCATAAGCCAGTCACCCCAGGGCAGCACACAAGTGAAAAACTAAGCTATAAATGTGTGTTAATAAGAAAGAAGCAGGAGCTAGAGGTTAAAAAGTGTAGTGCTAGTGGGTTGGTGTAACCGAGTTGCTTTCGGGGTGGCACACCCTAACATTTATTTAGCACTATTTATTTTCACTAATATTATACTTCCTAGCACTACACTTTTTAACCTCTAGCTCCTGCTTCTTTCTTATTAACACACATTTATAGCTTAGTTTTTCACTTGTGTGCTGCCCTGGGGTGACTGGCTTATGCTGGCCTTTTTAGGGTTCCGCGCCCCATATTCTTAGTATTAGGGACCCACCAGAAATGAGGTTACCGTGAAGCTGGTTGGTGGGCAAATATTTCTTGGCCAATGAATATACCAAGAACCTCTATTATTGATTGAATTTGATTAATAATATGGATTGTGCATCTGCACCACATGTCTTTCTTTGCAGAACTACAAGTCCCAGCATGATAGCACCTCATGTAAATCGGGTGTGCATTCTAAGATCCCCCCCCCCCCTAAGCTAACATTGTGTACACCTGTACACCTGAAGGTTGGGACTCCTTCAACTTAGAGTAGCACCCCGCCCACCTGATCTGAACATTAGTTCACCAGTTTGGTCCCTGGTAGCCACAGACTGCAAACTAAGGGCACAATGAAGGTAAGACCTAAAAATGTACACTAATTGCTAGTCTTGGAGATGGATTTGGGGCGCGGCTCCCCTTGGGTTGGTGTAACCGAGTTGCTTTCGGGGTGGCACACCCTAACATTTATTTAGCACTATTTATTTTCACTAATATTATACTTCCTAGCACTACACTTTTTAACCTCTAGCTCCTGCTTCTTTCTTATTAACACACATTTATAGCTTAGTTTTTCACTTGTGTGCTGCCCTGGGGTGACTGGCTTATGCTGGCCTTTTTGGGGTTCCGCGCCCCAGATTCTTAGTATTAGGGACCCACCAGAAATGAGGTTACCGTGAAGCTGGTTGGTGGGCAAATATTTCTTGGCCAATGAATATACCAAGAACCTCTATTATTGATTGAATTTGATTAATAATATGGAGTGTGCATCTGCACCACATGTCTTTCTTTGCAGAACTACAAGTCCCAGCATGATAGCACCTCATGTAAATCGGGTGTGCATTCTAAGATCCCCCCCCCTAATGCTTGTATTGACCTAATGACCTGTCGGTAAAGCCATGTCGACCTAGAACCATGTCGACCTTGACCCATGTCAACCTAAAACCATGTCGATATATCCCCATGTCGACCTAATGGTGTCTACCCAATGCTTGGTGACCAAGCTGCTGTAGACAAAATGACCGTATTCTCCTGCAGAAGCCGGTCTATTAGTACCCATGCTCCCAACATTTTTGAAAAATTGGCCACAATTTGGAGTTTGAACAGTTGGCCACTCAGGGATATAACTCGAAGCCAGGTCAGTGACCAGTAATTAACATACAAACAAAAACAATACATATTGAAATATATCAAGATGCAGATGCCTTAGCAACTTTAAGTAAATTTACCAAAATGGGAGGATTTATTCACACGGGGTGTTGCTATGGGCAACCAATAAGAATCTTCTTTATTTAGCACCTTCTAGAAGATAATAAATCAAATCTGATTGGTTGTAACATCCCATCTGAAATAGAACTCACATCTTAGTAAATAAAACCCTTTACGTATGATTTTATTTTAAATAGTACGGCTTAAAGACAGGTGACGCAGTCATTTGTCAAATATTTCATTGCTCAACAAATACCCAATGCTCTGCACAATCACTTTTTATCCTCAATGTTTTTCTGGCAGATTATTAAATGATTCAAAGCAGCGTGCGGTCTCCGATTTCCCCTTCTGCCAGATTTAACAGAATTTACATTTTATAAACACGTCTTTCTCTTTTCTCCTTTGATAGCCGCTGATCCATGTTTTAAGCCAGTATTTCTTTTTGATATATATAATGAACGAGAGACATTTTAAAAAAAGAGACAAATGTACAAAGAGACAGTAGGGCATATTCATTAAACTGCCCCAACTGCCCCCCAAGATACTTTAGCATCAGGCTCACTGTGAGTTGCAGTGTGGGGGTATTACTCCTATTACAGGAGCGATACAAGATTGCCTTAGTATGGGGGAAACGTGCTGTAAAGAACAGCTGCTCAACTGATTCCTTATACAGGTTGAGTATCCCTTATCCGAAATGCTCGGGATTTTTGCAGATTTCGGAATATTTTTTTTCATACCTACCTGTACCCTTGGCGGTGCCTCGATGGTGCCTCGATGGTGCCCGGACATCCACGGTGTCCCCTGGCATCCACAGCAGCCATTGGAATCCTTTTCGGCGGCATCACCAGTCCCAAGGATGCATTGCATGGGAACGCGGGTGCGCTGGTGACGTCTGTGCAATGCATCCTTGGGACCGCCGCTGAAGAGGAGTCCGATGGCGCCATGGATGCCAGCGGACGAGGTAAGTATTAAAAAAAGGTGCGGGGACAACAAACAAAATCCTGAACAAAAAACAAAAAATCCTGAAATATTCTGAAAACTTACAGTTTTTGGAATATTACAGATATGGGATAACCGGATAAGGGATACCCAACCTGTACCTGCAGTAACAACGTAACTACACTAGTTAAATCCCACTTCTCAACCCTCACACCCCCTAGGGTCAAAATGTAATAGGGAGCGATTGTTTAGACATGTGCTGTTTTTTTTAGTAATGTGAATGTGTTATTTTATTTAGTGATTGGGGACCTTGTATAAAAAGTGTCCCCCAGCTGTGACATGACACCGCTGGCTGTTAGAGTCCAGTGCTGGTTTATCAAATATGAGGGAACCCCACTATTTTTGTCCCCTGTATTTGGAGAACCAGAACCGGCTCAATGAGCCCCTAGCTGGTTATGCTGAGGGGGGGGACCCCACACCTTTTTATTTTATTTGAACTTTAACACACTCATTGATCGGTGCATAGTTCTGTCAAACTCACCAAGCTGGACTTGGTCTATTTATTTAGCGATTTTTGATTTACTGTAGGGTGCAATTTTAAAATTCGCCCCCTATTACATTTGCTAGTATAACATTTTCTATGAGAAAACATCTGAATGCGATTTCGAATGTGCAATTTTTTTGTCAAAACGTATGAATTTTAGGTAATTGTGTAGTTTCACGGCGGCAGACTCCGCTACGCTGCCAGCGTAGCCCAATGGCAGCCTGTGTAGTTAGCGTAGTGTCCTCGTCAGACAGCGTAGTCACCGTACTGCCCCTACGAGCTGCAGCTCTGTCCCCACAGTCCCTGGAAAGCCTAGTGAGCGCCTCTTACACAGCGCCGGTAACCACCAGATCCCCTGCGCTGGCTGATGCCGGCGAAGAGGTGATTATGTGGGCACCGGTGGAGAGGCGCTCCATCTGCCTGAGATGCGCAAGCGTCTCATACGTTGTGCGTCTCAGTAATTATTTTGGCAGGGTATGGCAACCCTGTCCGTCCGTGTCTGCTTCAGGGAGACAGTCAGGGTTAGGGGATCGGTAGCGTGTGCGTCTCGTGCACAAGGGGGGGGGGGGGTGAGGTGCACAAGTGCGTCTCATGCACAATAAAGGACGCATGTGCCGGTGCTCCATATTACATACTGGCAAAGGCCTCCATTTCAAACCCCCACTATCCACGTCAGCCTGAAGCGTGTTGAGCGCAGCGGGCCCCACAAAGATACATGGTATGCTTCCTCCAGACCTGTTCATACCCCCACTATCCACGTCAGCGTGGAGTTCACTTTATAAAGTGTGGCGAGCGCAGCAAGCTCAGTGTGGGGACACGTAAAATAAGCCCGAAGCATTTAGAGTGGATGCAGAATACAAGTCAAGTAATCCGCATCCCCGAATGGGGCTCGCTGCGCTTTCCACACTTCGGGCTCGGCGGCTCGCTGCGCTTTATAGAATCAGCTCCGCGCTGACATGGATAGTGGGGGTATGAAAAGGTCGGGAGGACGTGTACAGCGCCCGCACGCCACGCTTCGGGTTGGCGTGGATAGTGGGGGTGTTTCAGGAACACATTCACACCTGTCATGTCAGGCAGGTGAAAAATTATCAATGGTTCCCACACAATGTAATAAGCGGTGGAACAACGCTGACTGACTACGCTAACTGTGTAAGCTCCGGTTAGGCACGAACGTACACACAGTCACAGACACAAGCTGACTACGCTGGCCACAGGAACACCACGTTGATTCTGACAGGGACACTACGCTGACTACGTAACTGCTGCCGTGAAACTACACAAGTACCGAATTTTACCACAATTTGCACCGTATTACATGTGCTATTTTGGAAAAGATGCAACATGCACATCAACCCCATTCAGTTACAGAAATGTTTGACTTGTCGAGTTGCTAAAATTTAATCGGCAACAGAAACCTAACTTGTCCAAAAGTTCCATTTTCCAGGAACAATCTGCCCTAAAAAAAAAGAAATCTATAGACCAGCAGCAAATGTGTTTTGTGTCAAAAACATTAAATAAATAAAAAAAGAATAGAAGTCATTGAAAAGAGTCACAGAACAATTGCGTTCCTTAAATGCCTTATCAAAACAAAAGTTGGTTAGAATCCCTCGAGGGAAAAAAGCGAAAGAACATTTCTTCCAGTAATTATGTTCAATTAAATCTTTGGCAACTTTGTCTTGAAAATAGCTTCTGACAACTAGCAACAGTGTCTCCCGAGACCACATAACACTCGTATATATATTTTATAGCCAGGATAAGACAGGAGAGGGAATGAATACGTCATTGCCGTGTAATCCAACACGGCAATGACGTTACCATTTATTTTTCTCTCTCCTTGTTAAATCACTCCTTAAGTGCTATATCCAAGGTGTTTTAATAGCATTCCACTATCGGAAAAGCAAAGGTTGACCTTGTCCTATTTTATTTTGCCAAAGGGTTATTTTAGGTAGATCTCTCTCTCTCACTCTCTCTCTCTCTCTCTCTCTCTCTCTCTCTCTCTCTCTCTATCTATACAGTTGTGTTCATAAGTTTACATACCCTAGCAGAATTTGTGATTTTATCTATCTATCTATCTATCTATCTATCTATCTATCTATCTATCTATACAGTTGTGTTCATAAGTTTACATACCCTAGCAGAATTTGTGATTTTCTGGCTATTTGTCAGAGAATATGAATGATAACTCACAAACTTTTCTTTCACTCATGGTTAGTGGTTGGGTGAAGCCATTTATTGTCAAACAACTGTGTTTACTCTTTTTAAATCATAATGACAACAGAAACTACCCAAATGACCCTGATCAAAAGTTTACATACCCTGGAGATTTTAGCCTCATAACATGCACACAAGTTGACACAAATGGGTTTGAATGGCTACTAAAGGTGACCATCCTCACCTGTGATCTGTTTGCTTGTAATCAGTGTGTGTATAAAAGGTCAGTGAGTTTCTGGTCTCCTAAATGACCCTTGCATCTTTCATCCAGTGCTGCACTGACTGCAATGTCTGGATTCTGAGTCATGGGGAGAGCAAAATAATTGTCAAAGGATCTGCGGGGAAAGGTAATTAAACTGTATAAAACCGGAAAGGGATATAAAAAGATATCCAAGCAATTGAGAATGCCAATCAGCAGTGTTCAAACTCTAATTGCGGATTCAGGCAGGGGATGGCGGAAGATTCGCTAGCCGCCATCCCCCGCCAGCCGCCGGAAGGGGATGTGGGCGCACCCCCGCCGCGTTCCCCCACCTCCCCGCTCACTCCCTAACCCTGCCCGCCTCTCTGAAGGCAGGGTTTGCGTCCCAGCCCACCCGGCAACTGCGATGCGCATCCCAGTCAGATGGAGCGCCGGCGCACCAGCGAGGGCGTTCTGGTGAGCATTGGAGCTGAGAAACAGGCGCTTCATCTGTACATAGAACAGTAATTCCCATCATCACTGACCCTGTAGTACAAAGCATTGATTTGGGGTGAGTGGGCCAAACTAGACGGCTCCCCAAAATATCCCTGAAATTCATACTTTCTTACAGACCATGCAAATGCTAATGGTAAGCCTCAACTATGTGGTGTTTGGCCACACCCCCTCTGAAGACTGGCCACACCCCTAAACATATTCCCCTTCCACTCACTTTCTCTTGGTGTCCCCAGTCCTACACTACCACTTCGTATTGCAACAAGCCTTCAATTGTAGCAAAACTGCTGAAGAGAAATTTACTGCAGCTCCCGAGTCCCAGCTTCGCAGCCGTAAGATAAATCGTATCATTTGTGTCAATTATGCTTCCTTTCTTTTCTTAATGCAAGTGCACTTTATGTTCTTTTTTTTGTTATTTACGTTAGTTAAAGTTAATAAGTGCGAGACCAAAGAAGCAAGAAAACACAGTAATTATTTTACTAGGTCATTACAGGAATCATTATTCTACAGTGGACAAGACGTATTGTTGGAGATTACTGTTGCATCTGTAATTTTTGCAGACCTTTCCAGTAACGCCGGTGTGAATGAGACTTTAGTTCTAATGACTGTCGTTGAATAAAAATGATGCAATATGATACATTCACGAGTCGCTGCATAGTTACATAGTACTAAAAAACCTTTAGAATGGAAATTTAGAGAATTATAAAATAATCTGCAGGGTCTGTGCGATGACATTCTCTTCTTGTAACGCTCTCTCTTAGAATAAGTATCCGGAATTATTTGACATCAGACACCTAACAGTGGTCTAGTCTGCGTAACTTGGATTTGCATGATAAATATTCATCTGGGTCCCGTGAAATGTCTGTGATAGGTATATTTAAATCTCTACACGTAAACAGGAAATTAAATGTATCTGATCAATAATTCAAAATAATTAGCGGATAAATGGAAGACACTAATTAAGCATTAAAAATAAAAAACATAATAATGGTGTCTCTGTTGAACGTATTCAACTAATTTAATCTAATCCCTCCAGTATTTAAGAAAAAAAGCCTAAGATTATACTTAACAAGATACAGACATCTACCCGTTTATGGGGGCTACTGTGAAAATTCAAATTGTCCAGATGGTGAGATGAGTGGGATGCGGTAATTAAATATGTTGTTTCTAACATTAAGTTCCATGATATACTGCGCTACTGTGTTCTGCAAACAGTACTCATGACATTAAATGCTGATGTGTGTATTGAAATGTAATACCCTTTTTACACCACCGCAAAAACCCGGGTCAGCGGCGGTTTAAATGGGGCAAGCTGTGTCCCTTTACATGGGACTTCTACCCAGGTCCTGACCTGGGTTGAACACGGCTAGGTCCTGGTTAGAGGGCAGTGTAAATGGGTATGCCGGGTCACATCAATGGGGGAATCCCATCCTGCGGACCGCATAGTCTGCAGGTTGGACGGGGGGGGGGACGGGGGACACACGGCTGGACGGTCCCGGCATCATCTCCAAGCATCGTGGGAACCGCCTCTGCCGTGGGGGAGGGGAGGCATGCAGAAGGGGCAGCCACTAGTGTAAAAGGGACCAAACGCTGGGTCGCACCCGGGTTGAAGTTTGTTACTTTTATTATTGTACGATCCTTAGAAAAATGACAGTAAGAAGCAGATTGGTTGATCCAACCAGATTTAAGAAAACATTTAACATGTACAGCCTATAAAATAATAGGTAGAAGCTGTTGTGAGCAACTCCTAGGGCCGTCTTTACAGCTAGAGCCACCTAGGATAGCCGAATCTGTGTGGGGAGGGGGTGGGGGGTCTGTCACCAAGATTGCCTATCACAAAATTTAGGATGTCTCTGAGGAAAGTTAGTTAGTACTTAATGCAGGTGGTGGCTGTGGATCTTCTGAGATACCACCTCCACACTTTCATTTGAGATGCTGGAAAGTGGGTATTGGTGGCAATGTGGGGTTGGATTGAGGGGAGTAGGTTGAAGTTTTTCCTAGGGTCTTGAGAGGCCTTACACAGGCCCTGGCAACCACCTATTGATGTATCAACCTGAAGCACTTACAGTTCCTGGCTCTTGGGGGTAGCACTGGGAGGTGAGGCAGTACCTACATTGAGTCAGCAGTGTACTTTAAATAGAGCTGGTAAAATTCAATGGACAAGTGTTTTGGGGGCAGATGTACCATGTCTTTGAAAGCCATAAAGACTCCTTTCCTTTTTTCTAACACATCCTGTAACATGGCAGTTATGAGCTGACTGGCTGGTACAGAACTTTACTTTTTTTCCACTTTATCACTCTCCAAGGCTTAGTACATACAGTATCACCTTCATCGTCAAACTATTATCTGAAACTCACGTACAATACAGTATAACATTATAACCATACATTGATGGAAATCGAGGTGGCTTTTTATTATTCATTTATTTATTTATTTTACTTGACGTCCCCACTCCAATCTGAACAACAAAAGTAAACAATAATAAAAAAAGTATTTCAGAAATGAAAATACTTTCCTACAGTAGTTGATACAAACAAGCACTTCATATACAAAGAAGCTGTTCATACTTGTACTGTTCCTAGGCTGTTTTCTACAAGATTACATAACGGACAGGATGACCTTGCAGCAGAGGCAGTATGGTCATATAAGAACAAATTTGTTGGTACTTGTGTATTTTGGCGGCGCCCATCGCATCGCATACCATAAGGCATACGATGGTATGCTATGCGACGCGATATCGCACGATATTGTACAATGCCATACAATTTTAAAATTGTATGGCATTGTATATGGCATACAATGCCATACAATGCGATGATATTAAACATTGTATAAGCACCCTAATGGGTGCTTACAATGTGAAATGCACCCCCCCGCCACCACCCCACTATAAACGTGAACCCGGAGCGTGGCGAGGGCAGCGAGCCCGCGAGGGGCGGCGGTACGCGTCCTCCGACCTTTTCATACCCCCACTATCCCCGTCGGCGTGGAGTTGAGAATAGAAAGTGTGGCAAGCGCAGCGAGCCACCGAGCCCGAAGCGTGGCGAGCGTAGCGAGCCCTGCGAGGGGACGCGGATACCTGTGAAGGCCGCGAGGGGACTCCGATACCTGTGAAGGTATCCGGGTCCCCTCGCGGGGCTCGCTGCACTTGCCACGCTTCGGGCTCGGTGGCTCGCTGCGCTCGCCACACTTTCTATTCTCAACTCCACGCCGAGGTGGATAGTGGGGGTATGAAAAGGTCGGAGGACGCGTACCGCCGCCCCTCGCGGGCTCGCTGCGCTCGCCACGCTTCGGGTTCACGTTTATAGTGGGGGGGTGGCGTGGGGGTGCATTTAACATTGTAAGCACCCATTACGGTGCTTAAAAGCACCCTTTAGGGTGCTTATACAATCTTTCATCGTATAGGGGGCAAAAATCGCGTTGCATCACATGCCATCGGATGCATGGCATACGATGCGATGCGATTAAAACATTGCGCGATGGGAATCGGGGGCGCCGCTATAATACACAAGTACCAATTTGTTTAAAATTCATACATAAAATTCAGTGAAAATAATCCATTAAATACGATATTTACGGCCAATGGCCCTCATTCTGGTTGTTTCGCTCCCCTGCGCATTCGCACAGGGGAGCGATGTTGTGCAACTGTGCATGCACATAAACTTTTATGCGCATGTGCAGCCGCTTTGTGTAAGCGCGGCGTGGCAAACTGATTATTCGCCGGCCCATTTACACACAGCGATGTGGATGGGTGGCTTGGGGGCGGCGGACATGGGTTTTGCCCATGGGAAAGCCCAGCGTTTCATGGGCGTTCCCATAGAAATGCGCTGGGGATGGGGGTGCCGGGGGGCGGGCAGCTGATGTCCCCGGATGTCAGCTGCCCGCCCTCTTACCATACAGGGACCCCGCAGATCTAAGGATCCGAAGAGCAATCGATGGTCAGCGCCCATTGAAGGATTTCTGGCCCTGAAGTCTGTGTGCGGGCGGTGGGCCGGCATTCGTGCCGGCGGCATTTAGATGCCCTGCAAGGCTGCGAGTTTCGCAGATTCGCAGGACAATCAGAATGACCTCCAATGTGTCATTGTACGGAGCCCGTTATCTTTACATATTTGCAAATATCTCCCCCAAAATTTTTGTAATTAGCCGCAAATATTAAGTATCCCTGTATGTATGACAGAGGGACCACAGCAGATATCCCCAGTATGGGGAAATGGGATACTGCCTTATTTACCTGACAGTTTGGGCATTGCTGACCTGACAAAGGCTTCCCCCAGAATCCTCCCCGGTAATGGCCTCTGTGTATGTGCGGATACGCACAGACCCCCCAGCACCCATCAGAGCACATGGCAGGGATGGGCTAGTTTCAGAACCGCTGCACCTGCCTGTGCTCAATCATACAACGTGTCCCCCCCCCCCACCCCACCCCAGGGGATTGCATATTGCTATTTTTTGATTCTCTGACCCAAAAACAGCCATTTAATATTTCAAAAACATCAATCGTCTTATTCCTATTGCATTCCTTCTTTGTCCTGTCCATATACAGTACGCATATGTCAAAGATAATGGGCCAGATGCACCAAGCTTCAAAAGTGATAAAACGGAGAGTGATAAATAACCAACCAATCAGCTCCTGCCTGACATTTTTCAAACAGAGTCTGTGACATGGCAGGTAGGAGCTGATTGGCTGGCTTTTTACCACTCTCCATTTTAAGCATCTGGCCCAATAAAGGTATCCGTTCCCTGGGTCCACAGTCTAGGTCGACCATTATTGGTCGACAGTGACTAAGTCGACCTCTAAGAATGAGGACGAAGTACACTGATACTGTGTCCATGTCGACATATTTCGACATAGACACCAAAAAACACAAAAAATTCACGTTGACCTTATCTGAGATTCACCGTCATTAGCTGGCACGGGATATCCCTTTAACAAGAGCATCTACGAGCAGCTAAAACATCAAATAAATACATTTTTTAAAAATACATCAGTATTTAAATAAAGTATTGTTTCCTTTAGACCAGTGGTTCCCAAACTTTTTGAATCACGGCACCCTAAAGTATCAGAATATGTTTCACGGCACCCCTTGGCCAAAAGTTGGTTACTAATTTCAGGAAAAATATTAAATTAGTTGTGATTTAAATGTTTTCCTCAGGTCCACTTATGTGGTGAGAAACAGGATTCACTAATGTTTACCCACATATTCTTAATTGGAAGCCACAAGCACTGATTTTGCCTATTTCATTGGCCATAAATAACTTGAATTTGTTCTGGACCACCAACCTGAGGCACCCCTGCAAGTGCTCCAAGGCACCCCAGGGAGCCTTGGCGCACAGTTTGGGAACCACTGCTTTAGACATTAGTTATTTATTGTCTTTTTATATCTTCCCAGTCATCTATATTCTGTTAAAAGTTTTATATTATTTTAGCAATGGTAAATTTTCCCTACAATATGCAGCCCCACAGTAAAATTCACCACCTGCAGTGACTTCCTAGCAGTAGTAGTGGGTTTCCATTGGAAGTGCTCCTTGCCAATCACAACTGGACAGGCAATGCAGTCCCAGGGGGAGAAGTTTTCTCACATGTGCCTGCAGTCTGGCTGCAGTTAGCAGAGAGAGCTTCCCATTTGAAGCCACTCCCCTTCTATAACAGGAAGCCACTCCCCTGCTATCACTTCTAGAGACTGCATCAAATTCAGCCCCTAGAAGCTTGCTTTTTGATTTGTATGAATGTGCACAATTCAGAGTGATACCAGACCACCCGGGAGATATAGGTATCTCAGCCTGCTTATATTACCTGAGACAAGCTGAGCAAAGCTGCGTATTATATCATACCACTGCCTGGTGGTATTTAGGGTCCTCACTGTGTATTAAAACACCCGCTGCTTTGGACATCCATATGCAAGCCATAACCCCCATTTTCACCACTACTGAAGTTCCTGGGGTGCTGGACAACCCCCTGGAGACTGTCTGAAGTGGCAGCTCCTACACCAGTGGCTACCCTTGGCACTCCAGCTGTTGTTGAACTACACATCCCAGCATGCCCTGCATCAGCTTTAGCATGGCCCAGTAGCAAAACTGTAGCAGGGCATGCTGGGATGTGTAGTTTAACAACATCTGGAGTGTCAAGGTTAGCCATTGCTGTGACCGAAGCAGAGTGATGCTCATAATAGTACAGTTCAGAACCCATCTCCTGTCACTTTGGGGAGCCGGTATTTGGTGTCACCCCTCAGCAGGGTCAGACAGGCTTACAGGGGTACAAGGGAACCCCAATTGGGCCCCACTGCCTCCAGCAACCAATGTATGCACTATCATAATTTACTGGGGGGGAAATTGACTAAGATGCGATTTGTATTTCACAAGGGATGTTGCTATAGGTAACCAATCAGATACTATCTATTGTCTTCTAGAAGGTGCTAAAAAAATGAGAAGTAGTTTCTGATTGGTTTCCCATAGCAACATACAATGTGAAATACAACTCACATCTTAGTAAATTTCCCCCTATATATCTAGACTGTATATATCAAGGGGCCCAGACCATGCACTCCCCCCCCCCCCCCACCCCCTCCCTGTGGGCCCTTCATAATGCAGTACGCTACTGTCCCTCAGTAGGTGACACCTGATGTGGACCCCACCCCCTAGCGACTGCTGCGCTATATAAGAAACTGTAAATAAATAATAATAAATGGGGATGCCACTAGCTACCATTTATTTATGCATTAAGTTAATAGCTTTTCCACTTTTACACTACTCCGAAGACGCACAGCTTGTGGTCATGACAAATACCTAGAGCGCAAATATTTAATGTATTGCCAGTTTGATATTTCAGTGACAAAAATATTTCACATCTCTGAGTAAATACTATAATGTTCCAGGAAGAAAAATGTTCCTTCCATCCTGTTACAAATTATGGCCATGATTTCCAGAGCTGCAGTACACGAAGAACATACAATTTCTTGTACTTATTCATAATTCTATATTCCCGCATCGTACTTTGTCTAAACCCTGCAGCGCGTACTCCAGTTACATACTAAAGAGGAAGCAATTCAAGCAGACGGTATGTATGAAATATAAATAAGAGCTTTTGCTGTTTGCAGATTAGTTGCTGAGTATGGTTTGCTCAACGTTTCTCCGTTTGTAATTTAACTTAATTATTCAACAAGAGATGATAAAGCGTGACCTCCAGGTTACCGTGTGCAATAACCACGATGTTAACAAAAAGAAAAAGTTGCAATATCTGTTACAAATTTAATAACAACGAGATGCTTTTCTTTGCATTATACCTTAATGGAATTCTACCACCACCTGCCTTGAAAAAGCTGACTTCAAAATGAGCATTGAAAAGCACAATAAACACTCTGGGCAAGGGGACGTTAGAGCTGGAAGACAGACGTATGGAATTGTATATTAGAAACAAATGTAACAAGCGGTTAACCAACCTTTTACTGTTTGTCTGGTTATTACTGCTTCTTTGAAGTGTATTAAATGGTAAATGATGGAGAAATTGGCGGTGCACTTGCGTACTCTCTGTAACGCTGTCACCATGGAGAAATTGGTGGTGCACTTGTGTTCTCTTAGTAATACTGTCACCATGGAGAAAATGGTGGTGCACTTGTGTTCTCTCAGTAACGCTGTCACCATGGAGAAATTGGTGGTGCACTTGCATTCTTTCAGTAATACTGTCACCATGGAGAAATTGGTGGTGCACTTGCGTTCTCTCAGTAATGCTGTCACCATGGAGAAATTGGTGGTGCACTTGCATTATTTCAGTAATACTGTCACCATGGATAAATTGGTGGTTCACTTGCTTTCTCTCAGTAATACTGTCACCATGGAGAAATTGGTGGTGCACTTGCATTCTTTCAGTAATACTGTCACCGTGGAGAAATTGGTGGTGCACTTGCATTCTCTCAGTAATGCTGTCACCATGGAGAAATTGGTGGTGTACTTGCCTTCTCTCATAATGCTTTCACCATGGAGAAATTGGTGGTGCACTTGGGTTCTCTCAGAAATGCTGCCGTCATTAGCATGCATCTATGAATTAGACCCTCTCGGTGCATTTTGTAATTACGATTTAGTATTTTCTATCCAAATCACCCACTCATACAGTGAATAATGGTATATATTTACAGAAATATATACTTCTGTGCGTGGTAGGACCTATGAAATACAGTATGAGTAAGGACCAGCTCAGGAGAACGGACATTTCTTAACCCTTGAAATAAAAGTATGTCCCCATGGCAGGAGCGAAAGGTTATACTGAGAGCATGATGGCAAAATAGTCCATGGTGCCCCACCCACAAAATTCCGACTTACAAATATGGTAATTGCTGTTAGTGCATGCACAGTAGGACAGCTGGTCCTGCAAAGGAGGAAGTACTGTTATCACAATGCCATCAAATTACTTCTTGTGATCAACTGGATGAGCCCTATTGCAGCCCCTTGTCCAGTGATTCACCATTAGCACATCAGGGAACATAAAGATTCCTTATTGCAGCAATAAGAATCTTCCTTTTCATGGGCTGGTCACAAACAAGTGGCCCCCAAATTTTTATTTGAACTATTAGTGCACTACCATAAAACAACTACTGCTCTTTTTTCTTTGATTACATACTGTAAGACATATTAGATAACTGTATACAATTATACTCTGAAGAGATAGGACACTGTGATGTGCCCTGCCCTGCTGCTGTTACCTGTTCCAGAGCACTTCAGGTAAATGTATTGCTGGGGGGCCGCTAAGTGGTACTGCTGATCAAGGACATCAGTGACTGCAGCAATCACTTCTGAAGTGTGAAAAGAGATCTTTTATTGCTCAGCAACCCCAAGTTCTACCACTGCCATCCTAGCCTCTGGTGTGCCTGGGAGGCCAATGCTTCCACTGTGTCCAGGAGTTACGGTCACTGCCCCATGGTGACACTCCATTTGTTTAGAGGCTCAAGAGTTAAGGTGGCCATACACATGCAGATTTATCTTCAGATCTGGCTGGTTGGAACAAAAATATGGTTATGGATGATAGCAAATGACAGTTGACCATCTGCTTGGAAATACTGGAGAACTGACAAACTGTCACTCACCCATAACCATGTTTTTGTTCCAACCAGCCAGATCTGAAGATACATCTTAGAGTGTATGGGCACCAAGACATAATAGATTAATTTAAGATGAAAAAATCCACTGATGCCAAAGATAACATCTAACATAATTGTGAGGAGATTGGGTGGCTATGAAAGCTTGGTATTCTCCATTCTAGCCAAATCCATATGCTACACAATTAGGGTTGCCAATCTTGAGATTGGGATTGGCAGGTTCCCAGGATTTGGGCCCAAAATTGCCAGGATTTGAATTGGTTGGAGCTTCCAATCCTGGGATTCCGGGATTAGTCTGCACATGCGCTAATCTACTTACAGTCATCACTGAGCACCTGCTCAGACACTGCCTGGCTTCTCCTGACCCCGGCAGCTCTGCACAGCGTGACATCAGAGGTCACACTGCGCAGCCCGGCACTACACCTCTCCACCTGCTGCCGCACTTCACTGACCTTCATTCTCAGCATGCTGCTGCACCTCTCCGACCCTTACTAATGCATTGATCCCAACTGGCTCCTCCTCTCCACTGCACCACCCTGTTGGCTCCACCATGCTGCTGTATGTAAAACTGCGGGGCAGCCGGTTTGGGGAGGGGGAGACTCAATTCCTGGTATGCCGTGAATTCCGGGATTGAACATTTTTCAATCCCGGTATTGAAAAAATAGCCTGGGATTGGCATCCGTATACATGTTTGAGGCACATGTGTACGTCTGATGCAACCCAAGTTTTACAGGCAACAGTACTCCTTATTGCCATAGTACTAGTCGGACCAACCACTGGGAAGAAGCCCGAGTACTCTTTTTTGGGCAGGGATAACTTGACATGCTAAAGGGAGGTGACACTCAGCTACCACTAAATAAGCAACTGAGAAAACAAAAGTCACAAATAAACATGCCACAGAGAACTAACCAGCCCCCCCCCCCCCCCCAAAAAAAAACACCACAATGAGTAGGGTGGAGAATCCTGCAGTTAGAGGATGATGAGGAAGCCTGTCCCACTCACCTAAATAAACAAAAAACTCATCCTGGTTGGTCCCTGGCTGGACCCTATAAATCATACTTGCCTATTTTTGAAAACTAGTTTCAGGGAGATTATAGTTGGTAGTAGAATTTTGCACAGCACCCCATTGAGGGGGCGTGTCATGTTCCACCCAGAGGGCGTGTCTAGTTCCATATATGGAGAGAATGTGAAAAGAGATTGTGAACGTGGCACCTAGAAGCGTGGGTGTGTACTGCTACATCTGAGAGGAATCTTTTAAAATGACTTATATCCAAATGTAGATGAGCCCAAAGCAGTTAGTAAGAGATACTATACTTGGTACAGTGCTGGGAAATGGTGCTGATGATTCACTGTAAATGTTTCTGTCTCTCATTCCTTTTTTCCCCAAAAATGTAACAGTGTAATGTGCGCTGGGTGACAAGAGGGAGATTGTTAGACTAACGAGGGAGAGAGGGAGATTGCTGCTATTTCAGGGAGTCTCCTGCAGAATGCAGAAGGGGAGGTAACTATGATGTAACAGTGTAATGTGGGCTAGGTGACATGAGGGAGATTGTAAGACTAATGAGGGAGAGAGGGAGATTGCTGCTATTTCAGGGAGTCTCCTGCAGAATGCAGGATGGGAGGTAACTATGATGTAACAGTGTAATGTGGGCTAGGTGACATGAGGGAGATTGTTAGACTAATAAGGGAGAGAGGGAGATTGCTGCTATTTCAGGGAGTCTCCTGCAGAATGCAGAAGGGGAGGTAACTATGATGTAACAGTGTAATGTGGGCTAGGTGACATGAGGAAGATTGTAAGACTAATGAGGGAGAGAGGGAGATTGCTGCTATTTCAGGGAGTCTCCTGCAGAATGCAGGAGGGGGTAACTATGCTATAAATAACTGACAATCAAATTTGAAAATGTAAACAACGGTATTGGATCCTCAACTGTCATTAACATCAACTTCCCTGATGGAATAGTCACTTATGTAGCATCAAGCTGTAGTTAACAGCCTCCAGTTACCTAAACATCCAGAAGATATAGCATATACTTAAGACAATGGCTATGGGTATTTCAAGTATGCATTAGGAGGAGACATGGCAACATACTTTAGAATGGCAAAACGACAGCACAATTATTTGTCAAACCAGTAACATTAACTGACGTGTATGGAATGAGGCATTCATTGCTGAGGCTCGGAGGACAGGTTGCGCAACGAGACTCCAATAGTTCACATTGCTAATCATCAATAAACTCAAGGTCAAATTGGCCATTAAAAATCACATTCAAGGTTAACTGTTTACTATAAAATTTGTATTCAGAAATATTTTAAACACTATTTAAATAAATTTTTCAAACTTCAATGCAAGACTGCCTCAAGGGCACTGGATACATGTCCTCTGCTGCCCTAATACCAACCTTAGGACCTAAGTCAGCCAACCAGGGAACCTGTAGGTTCATAATCCAGCTTTAAATAGCAGATCCAGGAACTGATTCATGCCCGATCAGATGGGGATAAATTAGGTCCCGTTTCTGATGGTGGGGGTCTCCGCATGTGCAAGCCCCCTGTGCTAACGCCTTTGGTGAGTATCACGTTAGGTCACCCGGTGAGCAGCGTTTATCTGTTCACAGGCATAAAAGTTCTGATTCAGGCCCGGGGAAGGGAAGTTACACAAAATCAGGGTTGCAACTACGAACTTTGGGGCCCGGGACTGATTTCCCGGGGGCCCCCCTCCCCCCATCACTTACCGCCCGACTCCTGCTGCAGGTTCCCGAAGCACAGGCTTCTTCAATGCAGGATGCCAGCGGCCAATTCAAATGCAGCACTGGCCGGTGAGCCAATCAGAGCTCGTGTACCGCAGCTGATTGGCTAACGGTACACAAGCTCTGATTGGCTCAAAAGCCAGTGCAGCATTTTAATTGGCCGTCGTCGTCTTGCATTGAAGAAGCAGGCAGCACAGTGGAGGCAGCCGGGGGGGGGGGGGGGGGTTGCGGTGGGCAAGATGAGCTGCTGGGGCCTGAGACAGTTGTACCCACAGCACCCCCCTGTCGGTGGCCCTGTACAAAATGATTGAATGATTGCACACAGTGCTATATCACTCATTGAAATAAGTGCAATGATATTGCTGCAAACCAACCATTGTTCTCTATGATTACTCCCGTCTCCCATCAGGTGAGTTTATTAGCGCATTATTTAATCAGGTGACACTAATCACGTAACGGCAGAGACATCCTGCAAAGTGTTTCAGAAAGAGATTATATAAAATTTATCATCGCCTTAAATGGAAGCTGATTGTCTGTCAGACCGATTTCACAATCCTGACATTTCGTTGCAGTGTTCCTAAGTGACAAATATGGGAGTAAAATATCAAAATGTTCTTCATATTCGAGGATATGCAGCATTGCGACGTTTGCATTGAACGTTTGTTACCATGGTAACGTGATACTCTGAAAATAGGCTGAAGATGCCATTGGATTCTACTGCACTGTCTAAAAAAGGGGGACATGCTGTGATACGCACTCAATATATCTGAAGCTGCTGTCAATGGGTTTGTCTGTTTCTATATCAGTGTACTACAGTATATCAATATAATTCATCAGCAAAACTGGCATCAGCAAAACTGATAAACCGAAGACTCGAAGGCAGAAAATGTCCATCCTGTAACAGTAATGGCCGGCATACAAACTGGCAATTCTATCGCCATGCACCGCCCCCCGTCCGTCCGCCAAAGTCCGAGATAATGGGGCACGTGCACGAGACGCGCACGCTCCCCATTCTGTCGGAAGCCCCTGCAGCTGTCTCCCATTGTCATCAATAACCAATACAACTCGCCAAACTAGTCACTTGCCAACTACAATTGCCCTCTTCGCATGACCTTTGTCCTTCCAGTTACCACCTAGCTTTCTTCGCTGTAGAGATGGCCATTGTTGCCATTGCCATCGATGTTTGCCATCGATGGCAATTCTTCAACTGTCCATCGATAGTGCTTAACTATGCAATGGATAACCATCAATATTTTTACATATCGATGGTCATCCATTGTGTTTGATTGATTGGCCTGTGCGGGGCTTCACGGGGGTCGGGGGCGGAGCTATGCTAAGTGTCCCGGGACGTTAAAAAAAAAAAGCTAAACGTTGTTTTGCTATTCCATCGATGGAGGGAAACGATCTGGTTCTCCCCCATCGATGGCAAAAGTATTCGACATCGGCCATGAACCATCGATGATTTTGAATCATCGATGGTCGATGGCCATCCCTACTTCGCTGTCACCTGAAACCTCCTACGCTTCCTGGCCATGTGTGTGTGTGACTCTTGCAGAAAGCAAGTTTTTGGGGCTTAATTTGGCTTCAACTTCCTGACTTACTTTTAGATGAGAATTTCTAAGTAGCCGGCTGGGCATTAAGGTAGGAGGTCACATCTCTACCGTGGCTCAATTTTGTCTGAGCTGGGAGCGTTGGTTAAAAAATCCCACTTTATAATTAACTGCTGGGGCCAGTGGTGAGCCACACCCACTGCCACCAACTGCCATTCCAAAACTGACTCACTGGCAGTTGATGTTGCTCCCCAATTTGAAATTTTGAACTGTATTGCAGCCACTGCACTGGCTAGGACTTCATGGGGAAATTAATGGGGCTGGGTGCCAGTTTCCAGTCCCTAACATAGCCAGAGATTTATAAACTCAGCAGTGATACTTTACTCCCAGGGGCAGCAGACCACACACATTTATTTGGATCCTCCGGTTGTTATAGCAATGGAATACGGTTCTGCGGTTCTCTTATACCCCCTTGTCAATAGAGGTTGCAGTAGGCCATATATTGTCAGGTTGGTGACTGGTTTCTGCTAAGTGTTAACAACTCATGAGCTGTTGTCTGCACATAATCCTAATGGTTATTCTGGCTTTGATCTGTAGTATTGATTCTATTATTAAGCAACCATAATTTTGCTTATCTTTAGATATCCTGAAACATTATGGCAGGTATTCAATGCGGCCGGTGAGGGGGTTAAACAGCGAGGATTGCAGAAAACCAGCGATCCTCGCTGTTTAACCCCTGCGCCGGCCGCTCGCTCTATTCAATGTTCTGGGGAAATCCTCGCCGTCACAGGACAGCGAGAATTCCCCAAAACAGCGAGACCCGTGGCTAATGCAGGAAACTCGCTGTATTTAGCCGCGAGTCTCGCTGGTTCAGGAGCCGCATACGCCGATTCCCCCTCGCTCAAAAAAATGGAGTGAGGGGGAATTGGCGTTTGAGGGGGCTGCGTTGAATACCATCAGGGTGAGGTGTGACAGCGATCAGGAAGCTCTACTCGCTGTTACCACTCGCCCACAGCATTGAATACCTGCCTATGTGTTCCTGCAGTACGTCGCTGTAGCATGTGTGGGATGGGTGGAAGAGGTACACATTCAAAATTAGATCTAGGCCCATAGAGAAAGTCAACACATCGGCCTGAGCAGCAAATTCTAAGTATTACAGCACTAGTACTAGCGCAATTCCGGAAATGTCTGAGCAGTAATTTTTTTATATATGTAAATCAGTCTGTCTGGCCGACAGAGGGGATTCTGGGCACCTGCTATGTTTTCTTCCGTATAACGGATGCTAATATCACTGTACTTGGACGTTATCTACAGAATGCTATGGTGATATGAGGACATATTAATCATTTATGTGGAATTGGTCCTGGTATTAATAATTTCTTATAAAAAAAAAATGATCACAGCAATGAGACATTTAGGATTTTCTGAAGTTACCATTAAAAACATGCAGGGAGAGCGGCTTCGATGGGAGCCTGACGCTACCCTTGAATTCGCGACAAGGCTTCACTACTCTGCATGTGTTAGAGATATCTGATACTGGGGCCGATGTATTAAGCCTTAACAAGAGATAAATGCAAGGGTGATAAGGAGAGATAAACGTCCAGCCAATCAGCTCCTTGCTAAATGACCCACAAGTACAGGTACCTTCATATTTAATGGTTCAAGCACAGACATTCTTGTAGAGCATTTTCTCTTAGATGAATTTCTTACCATCGTGTATGAATTTGGAGAACCTCATATGGCTACTGGATATTTAAGTAGGCAATTGCCCAATTTTGCCTTGAGCCTTCCAACATGGCTGAGATAATGATGCTACTATAGTGATTGTTGGTCAAGGCAGTCACAAAGTGATCATTATTTGCCTATGTACGCAATGTTCCAACCTCATTAACAGAACCCAACTATGCTGGAAGCCAACTGTTTGCCCGGCCTGGACTCCAAATCCCTGGATTTCATTCTCTTTGGCAATCTACATCTTGGCAGATTGGACAGTGATTGCTCCAGAACATGTGTGATCAACCTCGATGTCTACTTTTCTCCTGGAGGTGCACCAAGAGGAGAAAGCTATTAAAACAAGCAAAAGTATTGGTCCCCCTGGCATTATGGGATTTAAATTGTTTCTCCATCTGCCACGACTTGAATCAGCCATGGATAAATGATGAACAGACAATGGGGCTAATTCTAGTTCACACGCTCCCCCGCACATTCGCACAGGGAGAGATGTTTTCTTTCTGCGCATGCAAATGATGCTTTATGCGCATGTGCAGGGTACCTGGGTGAACAGATTGGGAGACTTACATAGTCGCCGGCTCAGTCGAATGGGACTGTAGGGGCTGGGGGCGTGGGGCGGTGGGCCCAGGTGTCACCCATGGGAACGTCCAGCATTTCATGAAAATGCTGGGTGTTTTCATGGGAACTCGGGCGAGAGGAGGTGTGTCAAGGGCACGCGGCTGACATCACATAACATCAGCCTCCCGTCCTGTCTTCAGCGGAATAGCCTGAAGAAAAAAACCTGAAGAAATAATTTGATGGACGACGACCATGTGCCAGCGGGATATGTGAGGGGATGTGTCTTCGTGAGGCAAGTGTGGTCTTCAAAACACCATCAAAGGTGCCTGTTGGTAGCCAAAAGGAAGACCTACAGAAGCTGTTGAGAAACGATTGTGGTCCAGCCTGGGCTGCATGTATATTTTATAATAATGAGAAACAAATAAATGAAACATAAATTAGTAACTTTGTGATACAAAATGTAATTTGTGTTTTGCATGTGTATGGATGTATTTTTTTCATATATCCATCCAAGTCAGGGTTGGTCCAAACTCAGTTGGATCCGTCTTTCCATGAAATGAGATGTTTCAGAGTGGGAAATGGGTGGTAACAATGGAATAGCATGGAACTATCCTGGATTGTGGGGTGGAAATGTCCTTAGTGTATCATCAAAGCTCTGTGTGAGTCATGCTTACCAAGAAAGTTAGTCTGTTTTTGATGGAACTCTTGCAGTTATCATGTGGCTGGTGCAAATGCCATTACTAATGATTATGGTTATGATGACAGCCAAGGCAAAATCAAATTGCAGCTTCCCACTTGTAGATATACAGGATACTGCATTAGCTTTAGTAAATCTAGCATTAGTAAGGGTCACATTCAACATGTTAAATATTCTTAGGATTGAACTCACCATGATAAACAGTAAGTTTTCTTTAAAATACGGACCTATTAATTATGCCCTCTTTACCTAATGATGTTTCCTCTGTGAATGTTGAAATTAGACGATGATCATCTTTGAAGAGGTCTTTTGGGTGGGGGGGGGGGTAATTTGATCCCAGTCCACGACCATTTGGATTTTTAACATAACCAGCCGTTACATTACATTTCCATAGAGCAGGGAGGTGACTTTGCTAGGGCCCATGTGGCCCAACCAATCAGAGGGGTTTATGTACTAAGATAGGTATTCTATTGAAAATGGAATGTTGCTATAGGCAACCAATCAAATTCTATCTATTGTCTTCTAGAAGGTGATAAATAAGAAGTAGAATCTGATTGTTTGCTGTGGGCACTATCCCATCTTAGTCAATATACAGTACCACAAAGGCTCATGTCATTTATGTTGACAAAGACAGAACTATACACTTGTAGATCAGCATTCCTGCTATACTGTCCTATAGTTGGAAACATATATGTTATTATCCATTGAGGGACTACAAGTTGCAGAATGGGTGAATATTGCACTTATGAAAGTCTCTCAGCAACAATCCAATTCTATCTGAGCTTTAAAGATATATGGGAAGCAATTTATAGGACATACATTATTAATATCTACATTTCATTCCGTTTCCCCGGCATATTTCTAGTCTACCTATTACACAGGGGTCATGATACATATGTATTGTATATTATATACTGTATGTTCCATGGTTTTGTGTAATGTCATACAGTATGCATTGATTTTTATTAAATGTATCTTGGGTACTTGTTTCCTAGAACGGCGCTCATCGCGGGCATCGCATGTACATCGCATGCCATTATAATGGCATGCGATGCGATCGATGCGATGGCCGCGATTTTACATAGAAATGCATGGTAAAATGTAAATTGCGTCAGTCGCATCGCATGCGGCCAAAAAAATCGCATGCGATGCGACCGACGTGATTACCGATTTTACATAGGGAACAATGTTAAATGGCCCAATTGACCCGATTTTACATAGGGAACAATGTTAAATGGCTCACAGACCCCAAATAGCCACAGTGAAGTGTGAAATGGCCCCCCCAATTGTTAACGCCACCCCACGATCAACGTCAACCCGAAGCGTGGCGAGCGCAGTGGTACGCGTCCTCCATCCTTTTCATACCCCCACTATCCACGTCAGCGTGGAGTTGAGAATAGAAAGTGTGGCGAGCGCTGCGAGCCACCGAGCCCGAAGCGTGGCGAGCGCAGCGCGCCCGGTGAGGGGACGCGGAATACGAGCCCGAAGCGTGGCGAGCGGACGCGGAATACATGTTAAGTAATCCGTGTCCACTCGCGGGGCTCGCTGCGCTCGCCACGCTTCGGGAGCGTGTTCCGTGTCCCCTCGCGGGGCTTGCTACACTCGCCACGCTTCGGGCTCGGTGGCTCGCAGCGCTCGCCACACTTTCTATTCTCAACTCAACGCCGACGTGGATAGTGGGGGTATGAAAAGGTCGGAGGACACGTACCGCCGCCCCTCGCGGGCTCGCTTCGGGTTGACGTTGATTGTGGGGTGACGTTAACAATTGGGGGGGGCCATTTCACACTTCAGGGTGGCTATTTGGGGTCTGTGGGCCATTTAACATTGTTCCCTATGTAAAATTGCGGTAATCGCGTCGGTCGCATCGCATGTGATTTTTTGGGCCGCATGCGATGCGACCGACGCAATTTTTTTCCTTGCGATGCCTAAGATCAAAATCATGGGCGCCGTTCTAGGAAACAAGTACCGTATCTTGTATTATTATCTTGATGTGAGTATTCTATTATGGACCCTAAGGGACATAGGGGGTTATTTTGGTTCACTCTTTCTGACAAATTCCTTGGACAACACCAGGCGCACTGCAGGGGGGCAGATGTTACTTGTGCAGAGAGAGTTAGATTTGGGTGGGGTTTTACTTCAAAGTGAGATCTATATTGCAGTGTAGAAATCAAGCAGTCAGTATTTTCCCTGCACAGAAACAAAATAACTCACCCAAATCTATCTGCACCTGTTACATCTGCCCCCCTGCAGAGCACATGGTTTTGTCCATTAGAGAGTGATTGTGCCTTTCCGAGTGAATCAGAATAACCCCCATAGTCGCAATGCAAACCAAAATTATTTTTGGGCCATAGATCAAATACTGTAAGTTTAAAAATCTACAGCCATGATGAATATTACACACACCTATGATTGGTGGGGGATTGCCACTTGGGTGGTGGGAGCAGCAAGGTGAAGTTTTGCCTAGGGTGCCAAAAAATGTCAAACCAGGGACCGCATACCCTGAAAAACCTTGACCCTGAGAAGATTATTTGCACAGACAGAAATGGGACCCCACTGACTGATGGGACAGACAGAAATGCAGGCAGGACTAAAAAAAAGACTAAAACATTTTCAAGGGGGGCTGATTGGATATATTATAGAGTAGTAACTGCTTCCTTGGAGACCCCTGATCTCTTGCTGGGTCCTCTGATACTACAACACTGGATCACTATGCAACACTATCGGCCGGCTATGTAACCTTGAGGTCATGCAAGTTGGCCACCGCAGGTCCGTCGCTGAGACCGGGAAAGATAGAGACCCATAGCCTTGACACTCCGACATGCCTCCGTTTTGTAGAACAGATCCCATCACTGCTCCCTCCCCCAAACATATACTGCACATGCTCAGTATGTATACGCAATACGCAATGGACCGAACATTGTGTTTAATTGCTACGGGACCTGAATCAAGCTCAGTAATTGGAGACTTTCTCACAGATCAGAGAAAGACACAAGCTGGACTGAGGGACCATCACCCTGAGTGCCAGTAGGCAGCACAAAGGCCTGACAGGCATAGCGATAAATCATTTATAGACAGAAGTTGAACTACTGTAAGTTATACACTGACAGTGCTAGGCGGCAGATCAGGAATACACACTGACAAGTCACCCAGTCTGTCCTACTACTTCCTGAACTAGTTCAGCTCCGCCCCACTGCTGACAGCCTCCCGCTGATCCCAAAGTTCTTGTACGACCAGGAAGGTGCACAACTATACGCCCAGTAGGGAGGGGTGTTCTGGACAACAGGAATGAAACAAACAGCCAATTGGCTCCTAACTACCACTTTTCAAACCCAGCCTGTAACATGGCAGTTAGAGCTGATTGGCAGATTTTTTTTGATACATCTGTCCCTTAATCTGAATACTAATTATCAACAGCAATACGTTTTCATTTGGCATCCCTCCAGGAATGTCATCACAATATCAACATCAGTTCTGCCGATCCAATAAACCGCTGAGTGATTGCAGGATCGGTGAGCACCCAAACACACTGAGCAATCGCTAGCTCTTTAACAGCACCGGGAGGCCAGGAATGAGATACAGTAGTACATGCAATCAGATATCCTGCATACACACTATCCAATTATTTGGCCGACCAGCCAATAATCAGCTAATACACCTGATAATTATATAGTGCCTACCTCAGAGACCAGGCCCATACAGTCAACAGCACGTACACACTGGGCCTTATTCAGATCTGAGCTCAGTACAAATATGTTCGGAAAATGGGCAAAACCATGTGCACTGCAGGCGGGGCAGATGTAACATGTGCAGAGAGAGTTCAAATTGGGTGGGGTGTGTTCAAACTGAAATCTGAATTGCAGCGTAAAAATAATGCAGCCAGTATTTACCCTGCACAGAAACAGAATAACTCACACAGATCTAACTCTCTCTATACATGTTACATCTGCCCCACCTGCACTGCACATGGTTTTGCCCATTTTCCGAACACATTTGTACTGAGCTCAGATCTGAATAAGGCCCTATGTTACAATAATTATGCTTCTGTGGAAAGAAAGAGTATACAAATAGCATCAGCACACAATAACTGTGAAAAAAACGTCAACATATCAGTCAATCAATCGCGTTACCACCTAGTAAATACCAAATTGCCCTTACCCGATGCTCCAGGGGTTGCACTGGGCTGTTTATACTATAACTCCTCCTTTCAACTTACAACTCAGAGTACAGTAGGAGGGGGTGGGGATGTAAGAGCAGGAGGACCAATCACAAGTCACAGTCAAGTGGCTGCAGCTTGTAATTGGTCATCCCTCTCATTCATCCCAAATGCTGTCTTTTGAAGTTGGCTGGTCATGTTTTTTTTTTTCCAGTTCTATATTACAAAATCCACAGAGAATATGAAAAAAAAAATAGAAACTGCAGAATCCCCCTAAGACTACCACCATTTGTAAAGTACTTTATTTAGTTCCTTAATTAACATTTCCAAACCATTAATTCCTGAATGCCTTTGTGTATTAAATATAGCACACCATTATCTTGGTCTGGAGAACCATTTCTCCTGCACACTGGCAGTTAGGAGCCTCTGATCACACCTTAAAATAGTTTACGCACACAGTTTCTGTGACACCTTATGAACCAGCAGCAATTTTTATCCCATTTCAAAATGTTGCTGCTTGCCAATGTCGTTTGTATAATACAGAGTAACCTTAAGTGAACCCCCAGTCAACTCTACACCCCTTATACAGCAAAACCGAGCACAATGTCAAACATTACATCACCGGGTACGTGCACATTGTAAGTATGACTCATCTTCAATTGCTTCATTGTGGTAAAACAAATAAAAGTAATGCACAGTTCTGCAACATTGATTGCACGATCCCTGATCTCTAGTCTATAAACTGATAGATTTAAGATGGAAAGTTAATTTGTTCTGTGATCTGTAGTGCAACATATATGTCAGCAGGGGGTGCTGTTGCATGAAGTAAGCAAGCCAAAAGAGCTGTTTCTTGAATTTCAACTAAGTAATCAAAAACTACTATATATGTTGAAAGTGACTGTATTATAAGGCTGTCAGTTAGGTGCTCGGAGATGAGACTTTATGCCACCGATATTTGATAGAAAAACGAAAGCAGACCGATCATTAAGAACTCCAACTGGCCAAGCGGAGTTTGGGAGACTTCACCTACCTGTATGTAAGATCTGAAATTCTAATCCCTGACACATCATTGTCATGTGTCATCTGTGCTCAGAATTGCCAAACATCAATGATACCGAAACCTTTAACAAACCCAGCGTCATGACAAATGTAGCCAAGAACCATTGCACAGAAAGCAATGTATACAATGGTGTGGGTCGCTGTAGAATATTCATTACCCAAACTATTAACCGCTTATTGTTGGAATAATGAGTCAAAACGAAACACTTACCATATTGACTTCTGACACCATGTCGATGCTAGCAATGTCTATATTCATGCCGACAGCCACAGGAGGTCCTACGAGGCAACAAGAAGGTTCACATTGAGATCTCTCTAAGAACTTAACTCTTTCCTGCCTGATCAAACTATTGATTGCAGCCTTTACAGCAGCTTACCCTCTCCCCTGGGCATGATGGATCTTTAAATGCATACAAATGAGGGGGCTTATATCCCCTTTTAATTCAATAACTACAATGTATTCGGGATATATAAGGTTCTGCCTTGCTCCATGGAACATTCAATAATAACTCAAATAAATAACTGTGTATAAGAATATATAAAGCTGTGTTTATTTGCCTGGGACGGTGTTCTATACAGGTTTATAATGTAGCATTGTAGATGAGTCAACAGGAAGCTCTTTAAAAAATAACAGAATCCAATGGCATTAAAAACTATTTCAAAGTACAGGCAGGCATAAGGATATTATTACACCCTGATGCTCCACACACACACATACATACAAACACACACACACACACACACATATACACACACACACACACACACATACACACATCAAATGATAATGCTCTGTGCCCTAAAAACAGGGCTACAGTTTAGGCTGGACTGCTTACCACGCTGCAAGGTAAAAAGCAAGAGGCTGCTTAATTGTGATCCAGCAAAACAACAATATACACACTGTACTGTACAAAGTGGCATCTTGTAGGCATATACATGGGATGTGGTTGAGGTGAGAGGATGGTGTGCAGAGGATAAGGGGAAGAAAAATCAATTTAAGTTTGGCTCAGTTGCAGCAGGTTACAGACACAGCAGCAGTATCGCAGGCACACACACACACACACACGCACACATACATATATATATACCTATAATTCTGTATAATAACTATAGCTAAGCCGGACAGATAACATTCTTCTCCATTTGGGCTAGATACTGTACCGTACCTCCGAAATCTGGCCTCAGACGGATGTCATACCCTTTCAAGAGTCTATCCACAGTCTCTTTAACCAGTGACATATTGCTGGGATCATTGGCACTAAAAAAAAAAAGACAATGAATAAAATGATTATAAAAATAAAATAAAAACACAAGACACCATCAATGGGTTACAAGCACATCACAGCAAATTTGAGGTTTATTGCAAGTGATACAACAGGGACCCCCCCCCCCCCCTTTCCTTCTCCCCCCCCCCCTCCCCCCCAATCTGCAATCACTTACCTCTGTGCACAGACCATTGCAATGATCACTTGGAAGGACCAGATGCCGGCGTAGCCTCTTTTCTTGATCCTCAACATCCCTTTAGCTTTGGATAATGATTTAGGGCTTTCAGCGAAGAGCAGGAGACATCCAACTTATTGTGACCAGTGCAGTAATTCTGAGCAGCTAGGCATGCGCAGCATCACTCATTGCAACATCAAAGAGGAGCAATGCTGTCTGGCCACCGACATGAGGGGACAGGGGGGGTGCAAAGGGGGGGCCCCCTCCCCAACTTTTAGGCAGCCTCTTCACCTTAGCCCCCCTCCCCAGCTCAGTGACCCCTGCGGCTGGGTGGTGTGTATATATATATGAAGGCTGACGATGACTTGTCCCCCCGTGCTGCCTGTGCTCAGTGCGGAAGGCAGCAGCTACTTGTCTCTGTACTGCTGCTGATGCTGACACGGAGGCTGCTGCTGCTGCTGATGTGGGAGTGGAGTGGAGGAGAGGGGTGGAGAGGGGGGAGTGTGGTGGGGAAAGGAACACTGCATTCCAGATTCCACGGAGCCAGGCTATGGGAGATAGGCAGCTGTCGTCAATCCCGTGCCAGTCCCTCGCACTGGGGCAGCTGAGATGCTTCTGCACCACCACCACTACTAGCAGCATCAGCAGCATGCACCAGCCGAGGGAGAGGCTGGGCACTCAGCAGCAGCAGAGCCATGTATTATTGATTGTGTGTAGCGCGCACATATGCCGCAGCGCTGTACAGGGAAACGTGTGGCAGACCCTCACAAGCAGCCCCCCTGGCCCAGGGCAGCTTGCCCTCTGTTCACCAATCACAGGCACTGGGACACATGCTAGGGGATAGACATTTATTTTATTTATTTACTTATTTATTTATTTACAAATATGTTTTTGAATAGTTGTATTTTCTCCTCAAATAACCCCCCCCCCTTCCATGCTAGTGAAAGTTCTCCATGTGTTTCCTAAGTAGTCACGCTGTATAGAATGAAAGAGTATATATATATATATATATATATATATATATATATATATATCTCAAATATATATACAGTATACAAATAAAGATTAATACACACCTAAAATGTATATTGTATATTTAAATGGCAACTAAAAATACTTTTTATTTACTAGATGAAATAAGCCACATTAAATCAGTGCCTTATATACCACAGCTATATCTGGAAGCATTTCAGAAGTCAAATGGTGGACATGATGTTTTTTTTCACTTTTTATGAGCCGACATGCGCCGACAGACCCTACCATCCGCTAGGGCGTGGTGGGAGAATAGACTAGTGTTCCAAGCGTAGCAAGGCACCGTGCCCGAAGCATGGCGGGCGTAGCGGCGCACTGATGCGGTATCCATGGCAACCATGTCGACATTGCTCACGTCGAGCTTACAACCCTGTCGACCATAAGCATGTCAACCTATTTGAGGTGTCGACCTTTAATGGTCGACCCAATGGCCCATACCCGTTTAAATTAGCGCAAAAGAAAAAAAACCTGAAATGATAGATGATATAAATTCATGTATTTCTACCTTTCCGCTGGAAATGACTCCGTTTTCGGTTTATTTGACGTTTTGAATGCTACAACTTACATACTGTATATCTGACTACTTAAAAGCCGGTCAAATTGACGGTTTCTGCAATCTACTTTCACTTTGAGCTGTGACAGTTTTTTCTTTCACTGTGAGCTGTGACCGTTTTAAGCCCACACGCTCTCCACCCCCACCCCCAGTCCCTATCCGCTCCTACCTCCAATCTCTGTCTTCACAGCTCCCTCTATCTTCATATCCAGCAAGTTTAAAACAGATCAGAAAAAATTGCTTTCAATTTCTGTTATGACCTCTTTTAGCGCAGTCATTTTTCCCGTAAAGTGACCTCTAGTGGTCACTTGTGGTAATTAATCTCATTGAGGTGAGGAGAGGTTAGCCTTTTATATATATGGATAAGATGTATACACACATTTTAATCTTTTTGGTTTACACATTTTCTACAACTTGGTTTGACGTTAACATTTTTCATCTCTTGGACGGTTCTGTACGTTTTCCTTTATGTTGCATCTGCTGTATATCGGAGCAGCGGCGTAACTATAGCCCCCACATGCACAGCGCCCCCCTGCGGTGGCGCCGGGGGCTGCGGTGCTATAGTTAAACCCCCCTCAATCCCCCGCAGACTTACCTATCGCGCTGGTCCTGGCGGCTCCGTTCTTCTGCTGAGGACCACCACAAAATGGCCGCCCCCATATAGCACACAGTTCTCTGAAACTGTCTGCTGTATGGGGGCGGCCATTTTCTGGTGGTCCTCAGCAGAAGAAAGAAGCCCCCGGGACCAGTGCGATAGGTAAGGCTGTGGGGGATTGAGGGAGGGGGGGTTTGCATGGGCGGCAGGGTAGGGGTGCTTGGCGGGGCGGTGACAGGGGGGGGCGCCCCCCCCTAACGGCGGGGGGGGCGCCCAAAACGTAGCTACGCCACTGTAGCGGAGTGTCATGTGCTCCAAGCTGTTTGAGAAAGTCAGGCGCAAACAATAAAATGATAATATATCCTTACACAACAGTATAGCGTATACAGTCCCCCTCTGCCTAATTTTATTATTTTCATAAGACCTTATTTGATTATCAGAAATTTAATATAATAATAAGCCACAAACTATAAAATATTGTTTTATTTTAAATATGTATACATATGTACTATATATGATAGCTTATAGGGCTAGTGATACTCCGCATAGAAGGCATAATTCAACATTCGCAAAATGACAACTGCCGGCACTATGGTAGGTAGCATGGGGCTGCCCTTCAGAGGGCAAGGTTGTCCCGCTCTCTGGGTCCCTCCCCATGATGCAAACGCAAAGTGGTCAATGGTCAGTTGCTGCCCCATCATTTCCCCCATCGCGCTTTAGACTGCGATCATAATGGGACCACAGTTTCAGGCTCATACACACACACAGTTTTGCAAAAATCATGATCTGCAATTATTGCAGATTTGAGCAAGGAGCTGAATCGGGCCCAGTATACCATAGTGTACAGTACAGGAGAAATATCGTCTGGAAGTACTACAACAAGTATCCAAGTACCAAGCCACAAATGGCCCCTAAGTATACATAGAAAAAAAAAGAACCCACAGAATTCCTCCAGCACAGGGCATAGTATGTAAGGGGTGCTGCAACATTAGACATAATGTGTAAGGGATACAACAACTGTGAGCATAATGTAAGGCAGGGCCGCCGACAGAGGGATGCTGTGGGTACAGCTGTCCCAGGCCCCGGCCTCTGGAAGGGCCTGGGCAGTTCAGTTTGCCCACCGCAACTCCCCACAACTGCCTCCTCTGTGCTGCCTGTGCTGCGCTCTGTGCACTGAATGAAGAACAAACTTCTTCAATGCAGGACGCCGGCTGCCAATTAAAATGCTGCACCGGCTTTTGAGCCAATCAGAGCTCGTGTACCGTTAGCCAATCAGAGTGGCTGTCGGTACACGAGCTCTGATTGGCTCACCAGCCGGTGCTGCATTTTAATTGGCCGCAGGTGTCGTGCATTGACGAAGCCTGTGCTTCGGGACCTGCAGGGGATGAGGCAGCAGGAGACAGGCGATAAGTGAAGGGAGGCAGGTAAGATGGGGAGGGGGAGATAGGGGGGCCCGGACTGGAAATCAGTCCCGGGCCTGAAAATTCCTAGTTGCAGCCCTGATGTAAGGAGTGCTACAACTGCTTGCATCAAAAGAGGGCCTAATGTGTACCTGGCACTAAAACTGTGGACATAAAGTGAAAAGGGCACCACAAAAGTGGGCATAATGTGTAATGGACACTACAACAGTGTGCATAATGTGTAAAGGGAACTACAACAGTGCATATAATGTGTAGTAGGCACAGCAACTGTGAGCATTATGTAAGGAGCACTACAACTGTTGGCATAATATGTAAAGGGTTCTAATACGGTGGGCATAATGTGTAGGGGCACTACAAAAGTGGGCATAATGTGTAATAGCTCTACAACTGTGCACATATTGTAAAGAGCACTACAACTGTCGGCATAATATGTAAGGGGTTCTACTATAGTGGGCATAATATGTAAGGGGCATTACAACAGTGGGCATACTGTGTAATGGGCACTACATCTGCGGCCATTATATAAGGAGCACTGCAACTGTTGGCATAATATGTAAAGGGTTCTAATACGGTGGGCATAATGTGTAGGGGCACTACAAAAGTGGGCATAATGTGTAATGGGCTCTACAAATGTGCACATATTGTAAAGAGCACTACAACTGTCTGCATAGTATGTAAGGGGTTCTATTATGGTGGGCATAATGTGTAAGGGGCATTAAAACTGGGCTTTTCCCACAAGATCTAATTATTTGTCCATTACAGATGCTTGCAAGGGAAGGGCTAGAAAAGACAAAAACACAAAAAATCCCCCATCACACTGTAACTGACCAGTAAATTAGATTGACATTCTATGTATTAGGAATAATTCAGAGATCTTAGTTACATATATTTACATCAATAAGTTTTAGCTACCTCCACTTCACAGTGCCCCTGATATGGTGGTCGGCATGTTGCCTGTTGATATTTTATCAAATGATGACTTTATAAAATGTTGACATTGCGATGTCGACATTGATATTGTCAACTGTTTGACTACAGCCCTGTACCAATTATGACTTCTCACACTAGATTAGATATTGGTCTTGGCACCAGGTTGTAGACTTAACTGTGTTCCATCAGTCAGATGAAGTCAGCGCTGGCAGGGCAGTCTAATCAATACCACTGCTGTGAGAACCATCCTCATATCTTACACTGTAACAACAAATGTATAGGACAATGACTGCACCCCTGGTTCTGCCGCTTATGGATAAATCCTAGGATTTATCGACTCTTCACAGTCTCAACTCCTCCAAAAATGGAAAAACCACCAGCGCTGGACCTCCAATATAATGTATGTCTACATGTATGTCTACATACGCTCAATGCCGGCTCTCACCAGAATGTTCCCACTGGCGAGAGCTGGCTGAGAGGGACTCCATTAGACTGGGACACATGAGTTAGGGGGGGGGGGGGGGGAGCAGCGACTGACGTGGACCGGCGGTGAGGCGTCCGGGACTGATATGGAGGTCCATCGGAAGGGGGCACACAAGCGTCTCCTGCGCGCGTGCCCCCTTCTGACGGATGGCGGCTGTCGGGGGCTGGCGATTCTATCGCCAGCCCCCGTAACCATGAGGCCGGCTCCATCTGTAAGTGCAACCAATATAAACTTAATTGGTAACGTGAAATTCCCTCCTACTGTAGAGTATGTCTGGTTGATGTATCTAGAGCAGGGGTGGCCAAACCTGTCCTCAAGATCTACCAACGATGCATGTTTTCCAGGCAACCTGTGGATCTATAGTAGGAATGACTGTAGCATGTTTGAAAATGTGACATTTAGTAATGACTACAGCTGTGCACCAGCTAGGTGACCTGGAAAACGTGGACCATTGGTAGATCTTGAGGAACGTTTTGGCCATACCTGATCTAGTGTTCATAACCAACCTTGGGTCAGAACAATATGTGCACATAGGGGTTTCTTTATGCGATGTCAGGTATCCTCACACTTGACTAGATCCAAATAGCAGTAAACAATGGCTGCTGGTGTATTAGTTTCCCTCAACACTGACCTTCTGGGGGTGCCCTATATGCATATAAAGGTATCTTTAAGGGTATCAACTCCATCTTCAATAAACATCACCACTCAGCAACCCATTAAGACAAAGAACTCACCTCTGGGCAATACCCTATGTGTTTATAGTAGTACCCTGCTGCTGGTGCCAGCCAGGGGGGCAAGTGCAAAGGACGATCTCCCACTCCGCGGAGCATTGGAGCAAGTGTGGGGAACAGTAAAAGAAACTAGTAACCCTGGAAATTAATGTACACTATTTTTTATACACTGGATAATTTATGGAAGACAGTATTAATATCTAACGCTATAGATAGTCTATAGTATGGGCTGAAGTGAACATTTAAATAATATAAATAAGTTGTCAGGAAAAGGTTTAACACACCTTACTAACTAAATAAATACACAAACATTATAGAACCAGTTCTGCACTTTCAAAACTCACATTCTCCCACCTCATGGTAATGCCCCTGTCTCTTCTTCCTGGTAGCTGCTCTCTGGTCCAGTGCACTAATTGAGGACTCAGATCCACACACTCAGCAAACTTGGTAGAACAAGTTGCTACCACTGAAAATGTGCAGCAGCTCCGCGCTCCGCGCTGTCCCTAATACTGCATGATGTGGCGGCAGCTCCAGTAATCATATTATATATACCATTACTTTTTGTCAGAATTTGAGCCACTTGTCAAGTGGAGGGGGATTTCTGGGCAACCAGTACCCCCCTCCCTGTTTGCCTATGGGGTTGTGACAACTGTTAAGTGAGGTCACATCTGTAATTAAGAAAATGTTTCTTTAGAGTGATACAGTATTGTCATTTATACATTTCTATATAAATGTTATTTTACATTTCAATAAGCATTAAGTAGGCTTTATGACAGCTTATTCAATGGATAGATGGAGGAAATAGGTGTCACATTACAGGGCATGTGCCAAAACTTTATTCTTATAGCAGTAAATATTTGAAACCTTATTGAACGGTGGAACGCAGCTTCTCGTTTATTTAGAAATACTGCAGATATAATCTATTTGGAGACATGATGTAAAACCATTTGTGCACCCAGCTTGATATCTCAATCCCCTTCTAAATTAAATTGTGTGAGCGCATATTTAGAGAGCACTAAAAATCACGTGGCAATTGCTGACTGCGTTACACAATGTAGAATCTCAAATGACGCGGCTGTCAAACCAGTGAATTCATTAAAAGTCTCTTTACGTTTGTCAATCACATTGCGTAAGATCATCTTTTCAAATGAAAACTTGTTACAGTTACAAAATGTACATTTTGGAAAATTTGTTATTTTATTAATGTTCTGTTACCCGGTGCCAGAGCTTACTACGCGTCTCAGGGAACATTGTGCTGGGGTCCGCAAGGTCCCAGCCAGATCGCTCTGACAGAGCTGTGGAGAAAACCCCATAGGCTTGTGGCCCTTATTCTGGTTCACTCGCAAAGGCAAATTCCTTCTCAAATGGACAAAACCATGTGCACTGCAGGAGGGGCAGATGTAACTTGTGCAGAGAGAATTAGATTTGGGTGGGGTTTTGCTTCAAAGTGAGATCTATATTGCAGTGAAAAGCAGCCAGTAGTTTTTCCCACCCAAATCTAATTCTCTCTGCACAAGTTACATCTGCCCCACCTGCAGTTCACATGGTTTTGTCCATTTGAGAAGGAATTTGCCTTTGTGAATGAACCAGAGTAAGTGCCTTATGGGGGTTATTCTGATTCACTCGGATAGGTACAATCACTCTCTAATGGACAAAACCATGTGCACTGCAGGTGGGGCTGATGTAACATGTGCAGAGAGAGTTAGATTTGGGTCATTTTGTTTCTGTGCAGGGTAAATACTGGCTGCTTTATTTTTACACTATATATAGATATCAGTTTGAAGTACACCCCACCCAAATCTAACTGTCTCTGCACATCTGCCCCCCCCCCCCCTGCAGTGCACATGGTTTTGTCCATTTGAGAAGGAATTTACCTTTGCGAGTGAACCAGAATAAGGGCCTATGGGTAATGCCAGTGCAGCTGACATTACATCCGCACTGGAGCCCCGCGAGAAGGGGGCCCCAGTGCATTTGGAAATGCTGTACAAACCCCCCAAAAACTGGGTTTTACTGCATTTTTTCTTTAGTACATCCTGCCCATTCTCCATAGAATGTGTGCACTACATAAATAACTGTAAATAAATGAGGAGAAATACATTTAACACCCTGCAGTCATCCTTGTCTTGCTTTCCCATACATTGATGCAACAATAGAAGAATGGGTCAGAAAACAGCATTCTGCACATTTTCCACCCTGTAATAAGTAAGAACGCTGAACGAAGCCCTTATTTACAAATTAAATAGCCTCCATGTATTCAAGGTGCCGGACTTTTGTGTGAGTCTGCCCATTTTTTTAAAGCAGCAACCATTCACAACTACGGGCCTGATTCAGCCTTTCTCGTTAGGGTACATATATTAGCTGCTTAATGAGCAGGTTACTGCGGCCCGAATCCCCTCGCTACGCAGAGGAGAAATTATTCAATGGTTGTTCGCCATTTCGAATAATTTTTCTCTGTTAGCAGATAAAGTAAGGCCCTTATTCTGGTTCACTAGTAAAGACAAATTCCGTCTCAAATGGGCAAAACCATGTGCACTGCAGGTGGGGCAGATGTAACTTGTGCAGAGACAATTAGATTTGGGTGGGTTTTTACTTCAAAATGAGATCTATATTGCAGTGTAAAAATAAAGTAGTCAGTATTTTCCCTGCACAGAAACAAAATGACCCAAATCTCTCTGCACATGTTACATCTGCCTTCCCCGGCAGTGCAGCATGGTTTTGTCCATTTGAGAAGAAATGTGCCTTTGCGAGTGAACCAGAATAATGGCCTAAGACCGCATTCACTTTTTAGATGGCCGTCCTTCTGCGACTTGGGGGTCATGTGACACCATCAGCTTCGCCCCGAGCTCCCACCATTTTTTGTGCATGCCCATGAAACCCCCACCCCCAGAACGCCCCCTGCCTGTGTATCAGCCAGTCAGCCCCTATCCTGGTTTTGTAAATGCATGCTGCTTTAAAAAGAAACGGACAGACTCGCACAAAAGTCCCGCCCCTTTGGAACTCTGCGGCCAGTACATTAAGCCCCAGATATCACAAGGCTAAACAAAAGGTTCCAATGGCAGCTTTGTACATCCAGGCGCATCTTCCCACACAGATGAAATTGCACAATTGCTAATTCTGCTTGAGAATTATATTAAAAATATATGCTTTCATGTGTCAGACAGTAATTGTACAGAACACTTATTTCCATTGAGGTTTTATAGTTCAGGTAAAAAAAAAAAAAAAAAATCTGAGATAATAACACAGTTTAGCTATTACAATTATATAACATGTAATTTCAGTCAATTGCTGTGCAGTTCTAAAATGCACGAGGTTCTTGTTTACAAGATCTGCGCAATGGTGCAGCGTAGACCAGGTGGTAGGTTGGGAACAGAGGAGACTCGTTTAGGAGGGTAATGTTTAATGGTATAATGGATAGGGATTATTGGATAGACACCAACTAGGTCGAAAAGCATTAGTCAACACCACTAGGTTGACATGCAGGAAGGTCGGCATAACTGAAAATGAAGAAGACTATGGGGGAATATGAAGCAGGAGAAAATATTTGAAAAAAGACAAGAAGATACAAAAACATGATAAGGATGACTGGCATTGGTTGGGTGAAGGAATGTATCATTGGACATTTTAAAATGGGAATATTGTAATTCAGTAGATAGTTGGCAGCATACAGTATGTAATAGAGTTCGAGTTTGCCGGAGGTGTGGGGTGACGAACAATCTCGGACGTTTAAAAAAAAAAATTAGCAATCATTTACAACATGGCCAACAGGAGTTAGTCCTGTATTTGATTGATGCTTAGGGCCTGATTGAAGGTTCCAGGTGACTTAGGGTAATACACATGTAATGTCCCTTGTAATGCTGCTAAACACACGTGTATGGGAGCTCAGGGGCTCGCCAGTCATACTGCCCACGTGCATGTAAAGAAGGTCATACAACTGGCATGTAGGATCTAATGCTTGTGGTGTGGGAAGGAGACTTTGGCTGTAGGCTGCCCGGCTGGCGCTGTAGCACAATGTACATAAAGTAATGTCACATTGGCACAGCCATCTGGTAGTCACCTTAATAACTTTACCCCCCACAGTACATCGGGATGGGTGATAGCTAACAAGCGTGGGATAAAATTAGGTCTTCCTCATATTCCTCAGCTGTCACCTGCAAGTCTTGACTTACTTAGCGCTGCGATGGCCATGGAAAGAAGGAGGCCGCTAATGACATCACCGGACCTCCCTCCCAATAGCAGGGGAATGACAGCATTTTCTGGGACACTCCCAGAAAATATTGCGTTCCTACCCCCAAACCACAGCAGGGTGTCAATCACCCTGCGGGCAGGCTACGATGGCTCATGTCGCACGAACAACTGGCGCATAGCATACAGTTTGCATGCGTCGTCATTGGATACTCGTCGGGGCTGCAATTTGGCCCAGGGGGGCCCACACCGTGCACACTGCACTCATTTTTTAAATACTTGCCCCCTCCGGAGTCCCGCGATGATGGCAGCAGCTCTGAATAAATGTCTGCTTCTGAAGTAAAGTCGGAGCTGCCTAGTGCTCAGAGTCTACTGCGCTGTGAACTAGAGTGGGGCTGCGGCAGGCGGGTGAGAGGAGGGTTCCCAGACAGAGGAGGCTGCACAGCGGTCTCCTCCTCCCGTAAAGCACCTCTGTATAAATAACCCTTTCTATTAAAATGCATCACACACAGCAAATAAGACCATTTGAAGTCTGAATAAATGACATAAGCAGTATACAGTATGGTAACCCACATCCAACAGATGGTGCGTTCCCCTAGCTGCCAACTATCTGTAATTCCTAGGGACAGTCTCAGGTTTTACTCAGTTTTCCCCGGATTATTTTTAGACATTTTTAGACACAATTCTTATCCTCTATTTTTAGACCCTGAGCTTTAGCAGATAAGATTTATAAAAGCTAGAGCTGCATGATTACTGCGTTCAACTCTGCAGGGCATGATGGGATTTGTAGTGCTCCTGCCAGTATCACAGAACTTGGGTCAGACGCAAAAATATTATACACAGCAGGATCTAAGGCCCTAATTCGGGTCCATTCGCACAAGGGGCTCGTCCGCACGGAGACCGATGTTTCTTCTATGCGCGTGCACAGATTGTTCATGGGTGCATGCATGCAATTAACCTTGCGGGAAGGGGGGGTGGTTTCAGATGGGGGGGCGGAGCTGGGTGTGGGGCGCCAGGGAATGGAATGGGACTGCCCAGTGTTTCATGGGCGTTTCCATGAGAACACTGGGCGTTCTCATGATAATGAGGCATGATGGACAGGCAGGGGGCGGGCAGCTGTGTTACTTTGCCTTGCAAATGGGTGTTGGCCAGCCACCATTCGTATGGCGGGGATTGGTGGACTGCAAATTCACAGCCTTGCAAATCAACCAGAATAGGGCCGGTGGGGATGCGGCCGCTGCCAGGGGGGTAGAGCTGTGGGTGCCGAATCGCTCCACTGGGGGGACGGGTCCACCACTCCCGCTGAGTCGCTCTACGAGTGCTTTGAGACAAGCTGCTCATTTGCTCTACGGCACAGGGGTGGATGCAGCCACCACCGACACGGTTCACCGGTGGCAGGGGTTGGTGCGGGCACTGCTCCCTGTGCTCCACAGAGGGGGGGGTACCAAGTGCCGCTCCTCAGTGGCCGGCGCCCCCAGGCAAATGCCTAAAGCCTAAAGCTTCCTAGTGGTGGCGCTGACCCTGAGCACACCTGTAGTTCATTGGCTCTATACCAGGGGCCCTGCTGACACCTGCAATAGGGCACAGGACAGCTCCTGCCTGGTACCACTCAGCCTGCGCTGCTCTGGTCTCTGAGATGTATGCACAGGTAAATGTTGACACACAATGTTGAATGTTGACACACACACCAAACTCCAACTTGCCTCCGGGCGCCAGATGAACATGTGCTCCTGCTGTACAGTATGTAACCAGAGACACAGGAGCATACAAAGGGTGTACATACAGTAATACACTACACCATGTTGTGCCATCAAGTCCAGTACACGCTGCCTATCAGACTTCGTCCCATCAGCCTTGAGCACAATTCCCAGCAAGCAGTGTACATGACTTTGCACCAGTCTGCATGCTGCTCGATGCCCCGAGGCCGGAGATGCTGGAGTGAGACACATGCAGTCATATTAATCCATATCAGGACATTCACATTTTACACTTCTCCATGCTGCAAGCTGAGACACGGCCGGGAAACGGAAATGATTTAAATGGGCAGAAAATAAAATGGTAAACAACTTGCCTCTGTGGAATCTCCTCCGAGAGGCATTTCAATATAAAGAATCGGTATGGATTGTCAATATGCTACGCTCCTGTTTAATTCATTGAGGAGACTTCAATGTAGCAATCTAGGTCTATACAGTATTGCTTATCAGCAAATAAGGGAATAAAGACAAGAGGCATCCTCCTAGGGGGTTTGTATTGACTTAAAGGATCAACGTGAGCTTGCACCTCTGTTTGCTGTTGCAGTGATCTGCTCTACTAAACTCTCATTTTGCACCACACTCACTTCTTATGGAGCTGCAGGCAGTGCTGATGAGATCATACCAGGAGGAAGGGGGGGGGGGGGGGCATCGCTACCGCACTACATGACTGCCTCTTACAGGCAGAGCAACACTGAGTGACCTGCAGGGAATGAGCAGAGGGGATGATTTCTGGAAATGAGCGTGAAAAAAAGCAGGATTGTGTCCTTATAGTATACAGGTGTCGGAAGGAAGCGTTCAGAAATCCTGGTTTTATAAATAGAATATAGTCGTTTGCCAAGTATAGAGATATAGAATGTTGACCGTGAAAATCTTGCGTCAACCATGTCGACATTAAGCTTGTATCGCCCTTCTGGCAATGTCGACCTATGGTATGTTGACCATTTTCTGGTGTTGACACAGGGCCAGATGCACTAAGCTTCAAAAGTGATAAAATCTAGAGTGATAAACAACCAGCCAATCAGCTGCTGCCTGACATTTTTTAAACACAGTCTGTGACATGTCAGGTAGGAGCTGATTGGCTGGCTGTTTATCACCCTCCATTTTATCACTTTTAAAGCCTTGGGCATCTGGCACTAGTGACAGTGGACCTAGACATTGTCGACACCCTATACCGTAACCATGCAGAATGACTCAGAAGCAGAAGGCTAAAGAGGTGATGCTGCCCATAGCAACCAATCAGATTCTGTCTATCATTTCTCTATTGCATCCTAGAAAATGCTAGACAGAATCTGATTGGTTGGAAGAAGCTTTAGTAAATTTACCTCAGAGAGGGGAATTTATTAAAACATGAAGAGAGATAAAGGGAAGAGAGATAAAATACCAGCCAATCAGTTACAAACATTGCTTGAAAAATGGTAGTAAGGAGCTTATTGGCTGGTACCTGTTCTCTCTCCACTTTGGGCCAGACCAGTTCGCTAGGCTGGGTATACTCGCAACCTAGCGAACAGGTGAGTGCGACCCGCCACCCCACCTAATGCCCACCCCCCCTGCCACCTGCGTCACCCGCGTACAAGAACACATCCCCTCGCATGCGGCAAATGGGAGAGAAATCATTTGATGTCAGACAAAGATGTCCGAAAAGGGGGCGGGTGCTGACATCACGTGACATCAGCCACCCACCCCGAGCAGGCTTTGGCCCACCTGCGTTGCCAAGGGAACACCCAGCGTTTTTATGGGTACGCCTATAAAACACTGGGCTCCAGCCCCCGTCCACACATACGCAAACTCCAAACATCAGAGAAAAGGCCAAATTCGGCCCACTATGACTGGGTCTGAATCAGCCCCTTCTTGTCTCTCCTAGTTTGATACATATCCCTAAAATCCTTATTATATTGAACGTTGTTATTATATACAGACACTGTAAATAGGAGTTGTCTATATAAAACCAGTAACCTTGATGCATGAAATGTGTTTCATAGTGGCACTTTCTTTAACGAGGATATCGACATTCAGAATGTCGACACTCTTTTGTCACCATGCAATAATATCGACATGGTCATAAAGTTGACATTGAGCATGTTGGCAATTGGGATGTCAACGCAGGTTTTTCTACTGTTAGAGACCAAACCTTAGGGTAACCCTGACCACAGCCTAACCCTAAACCTAACCCTACCCCTAAACCTGTAAATGGTGACATTGTGGTCATATTGACATTGTGGTGTCCTCTAACTCTCGTTATATACAGGTGTAGACATCCTCATTGCTGGCGTAATGCACACACACACGCGCACATATATAGTCAGTGACTGGGTGCGCCCAACTGCCACTATTCACACCACATGTCACACAATAAAGGGGTATATTCCTGGTTGATTCGCTCAGATGCAAATTCTACTGAGCCGCACCACGGCCCCACTGCCCCCCCTGCCCAGCGGCAGCAAGGTTGGGTGCACGGCCGCACGTACCAAGCGCATAATACAATACAAAACATCGGTGGCGTGCGAATGCACATGGCCTTGTGAATAGACCTGAGTAATGTCCTACGGCCGATTCAGGCATCCTTCGTTTGATTTTTGAATTCATCCCCGATTTTTGGCGGTTTGCGCATGGGCATTTGCAAACCCCGGGAGCAAACGACTTCGTGGAGCTGGGGGCGGGCAGGGGGCGGTAGAAGGTGAACGCCCCCAGCTTTCCCATAAAAATTCTGAGCGTTCCCCTACAAACGGCCAGCGCTGACAACATGACGTCAGCATCCGCCCCAAACTCGGTGGATAGTTGCCGGAATAAAAGTCAGACTAACTTCTATTACCGAAGGGGGAGAAAATCCATGAGCGACCACCAAATCTCTTCCGTTCAGACATGCGAGGGGTTGTGCTAGCGAACACATCCCCCCGCATGTAAGAGAGGGATTCGCGTTGGGGGAAAGTGTTCAACCGGGCGGCTTTGACCAGTCCGATAGCCTGCGAACATATGCATCCTAGCGGACAGTTCTGAATCAGCCCCAATGTAAGGTCTACGGCAGGGTGGGGGATCCTTCGGCCCTCCAGCTGCTGTTGAACTACATATCCCAGCATGCCCTGCAACATTTTTAGCATTACCAAATAGTAAAACTGTAGCAGGGCATCCTGGGAGCTGTAGTTTAACAACAGATGGAGGGCCGAAGGTTCCCCATCCCTGGTCTATGGGATGCATATGCACATAAATGGGAACACATGGGGAACTAGTCATGGGTGAGAATCAGAGGCATAACTATAGCACCGCAGCCCCCGCGGCTGCGGGGGGGGGGGGGGCGCTGTGCATGTGTGGGCGCCGGGGGGCTGTGGTGCTATAGTTAGCCCCCTCCCGTCCACCCATCTGCCGCCCGCCAATCTGCCGCCCGCAGCCTTACCTGACTTCACTGGTCCCGTCCCGGCTCCCTTGCTGGCTTCATTCTTCTGCTAGTGAGACGGACCACAATAAAATGTCCGCCCCAAATAGCAGACTGTTCTCTGAAACTGTCTGATGTATGGGGGCGGACATTTTGTGTTGGTCCATCTCACTAGCAGAAGAATGAAGCCAGCAAGGGAGCCGGGACAGGACCAGCAAGACAGGTAAGGCTGCGGGCGGGGGGTGCGGCGGGGGGGCGCCCCCCATTAACGGCAGGGGGGGGGGGCGCCCAATTCATAGTTACGCCACTAGTGAGAATAGTCGCAGCAATATTGAGGCTGGCTACATCTTCTTGCTTTACTTCCACACATGAAGGAGGCCGATACCCTCACACATAAAACAGATGTTGGCATTATTATTAATCATCTGAAGTGCTCTATTTCGCTAACAGAGGAAAATAATTTAGATTTGTGACCTAGTCCTTGATATTAGGGCTCTTTAAACTATCAGTGTTCACGGAATGAAAACAAAAGTATTGGCAGGCTTTGATTCGTTTGTATATAAAGCGGTGAAATACAGCTGTTTGATTACATTATCACATAATATATCAGTATCAGGAGAAACAGAAGAGAAATAACAGCCATAAATAATTCCCTCACCATCATATGCTAAAATAAAAATATACAACCAGGGCCGGTGTAAGACTTCTGAGAACCCTAGGCAAAACGTCAACCTTTTGCAGCCATCACCCCCCCATACTGCCACCAATACCCACTTTCCAACCCCTTAAGGCAGGCATGTCCAAACTGTGGCCCTCCAGCTGTTGTGAAACTACACATCCCAGCATGCCTTGCCATAGTTTTAGCATTCCCTAATAGCAAAACTGTGGCAAGGCATGATGGGACTTGTAGTTTCACAACAGCTGGAGGGCCATAGTTTGGATTAATACATGCCCAACATTCCAGAATGGCAGGGAGGCTCCCAAAAATCGGGTGATCCTTCTAGCCACACCCTGGGAAGGTCGGCAAGTCCCCTGCTTCTTCCATGGAGGCCTCCCTTTGCCACCTGCTACAGAGTGCAAGGAGGAGGGGCCAGCAAAGTAGGGAAGTATGCCTTAAGGGAATGTATGGAGCTGAGGTCTTAGAAGTTCGACAGCAGCCACCTGCATTAAGTACAACAAGGATTCTCATAGACATCCTTGATATTTGATAGGCAGACTTGGTGGCACCCACCCCCCCCCCCCCCCCCCCCCAAATCGCAGTGCCCTAGGCAGCTGCCTAATGGTAGAGCCGGCCCTGTACACAACAGTAGTAAAGGTGATTCCGTTACAGAACACAGGTAAAAAAACAGTTTGGTTATTCCCTACGGCAGAGATGGGGAACCTTCGGCCCTCCAGCTATTGTTGAACTACACATCCCAGCATGCCCTGCAAAGGTTTTGGCATGGCCAAATAGTAAAACTGTAGCAGGGCATGCTGGGATGTGTAGTTCAACAACAGCCAGAGGGATGAAGGTTCACCATCCCTGCCCTATGGGGTTGAGTACACTTCTTAGCGAGATCCCACTGTTATATAAAAAATGTATTTCCTTTATTTCAAAATTATTTATACTTTGTAAAAAATTTAACACTCCACATTCTGAGGAAACGTCATGAAATTGAAATTCAATCGTTACTCATTCAAAATCCCTGGAGGTTTTGAAATAAGAGGTTGCACAGGAAGTACTGGGAAGAGAAAAGAGCAAGGGAGGCGTGAACGCAACTGCACTGACCTCGAGCCTGTAATGACATAAGGTTTTATACAATTAAAATAACGTACTTTAAAAAGTTTCTTTCCTTCGGTAATTTGCCTATGCTTAAACATTGCTAATTCAACACAGATTACCAAATATCCTCAGTATCTTCTGAATTATGAGAACTATTAAACTTTTAGCATTTTGGGCCAATTGTTTGCTTGTTGTTGCTATGTATCGTGGCCAGCGTTGTATGGGTTATTTTCACCTCTTTTTCCCATCTACTGTATGCCGCTGCCCCATCTGTCTCTATCTTTTAACTTGGTCCCACTTCCCCATCCCGTCTGTCTGTTACTCTCATCTCTGTCTCCCCGTTCCTGCCATCTGTCTCTCTTTTAAATCTGTACTTCACCTGCCCACACCCTGTACCTGATCTCTGTCATCCATTCCGACTATCTATCTATCTATCTATCTATCTATCTATCTATCTATCTATCTATCTATCTACAGTATCTATCATATAGGTCTCTTTTCCAACTTATTCTCACTCTTTCTTATCTCTTTCCCTCTCCCCTTTGCCTTTTCTGTCATCTGTGTCACTACTGTCTGCCCTCTCCCGCCTCTGCAACTCCTTCTCCTATTTTTCCCTTGGCATAATCCCAACGCAACCTAGGGAGGTGGGGAGGGGGTGGCAGAAGAGGGGGTTAAGTTGAGGCTCATGGGGTTTGGATGCTAACAGGATGCAAGAGGCATTCCTGTGCATGCTGAGGCTGAGCGCATATTGAGTTCTGAAAGAAAAAGGTGGAAGAAACCCTTGGATCATGCTTGCCTACTTTTGAAAAAGCATGTCAGGGAGATTGTGAAGGTGGCACCTAGAAGCATGGTTGTGTACTGCTGCATCTGGGAGGCGGATCATACAATGATTTAAATCCAAGCAGAATATGGTCCAAGTTTAGATATACTGTATTCAGGGCCGGCGCCACCACTAGGCAAATCTAGGCATTTGCCTAGGGCGCCGGCCACTGGAGGGCGGCATTTCCCCCCCCCCCCGTGCCGCGGGGGTACCTGTCCTGCGGCTGTGTATATAAAGCTTGCGGCGGCGGCAGCGGGGGGTCCCTGCAGTCAAGAAATAACGAGCGCTATCCGCCTATCCGGATAGCGCTCGTTATTTCTTGACTGCAGGGACCCCCCGCTGCCGCCGCCGCAAGCTTTATATACACAGCCGCAGGACAGGTACACCACCCCCCTCCGGCACCGGGGCGCCCCCACCCCGACTCGCCTGGGGCGCTCCGGTGCCTTGCACCGTCCCTGACTGTATTTGTTGAAGAAAAACACAGTAGAGTGACCATACTGAAATAAGACAGTGACTGGTAGCTGATACAGCATATCAGGGAGCTCAGCACAGACCTGTAACTTCTGGAGTAGCAACATTGTACTGGTAGCTGATGAGTGCCCAGGAATCTCCCTTTATAAAGAGTGCTTTATTATCATTGGATACTTCGATCACTGAAATAGCGAGCGCTATCCGCCTATCCGGATAGCGCTCGTTATTTCTTGACTGCAGGGACCCCCCGCTGCCGCAAGCTTTATATACACAGCCGCAGGACAGGTACACCCCCCCCCCCCTCCGGCACCGGGGCGCCCCCACCCCGACTCGCCTGGGGCGCTCCGGTGCCTTGCACCGTCCCTGACTGTATTTGTTGAAGAAAAACACAGTAGAGTGACCATACTGAAATAAGACAGTGACTGGTAGCTGATACAGCATATCAGGGAGCTCAGCACAGACCTGTAACTTCTGGAGTAGCAACATTGTACTAGTAGCTGATGAGTGCCCAGGAATCTCCCTTTATAAAGAGTGCTTTATTATCATTGGATACTTCGATCACTGAAATAACGAGCGCTATCCGCCTATCCGGATAGCGCTCGTTATTTCTTGACTGCAGGGACCCCCCGCTGCCGCCGCAAGCTTTATATACACAGCCGCAGGACAGGTACACCCCCCCCTCCGGCACCGGGGCGCCCCCACCCCGACTCGCCTGGGGCGCTCCGGTGCCTTGCACCGTCCCTGACTGTATTTGTTGAAGAAAAACACAGTAGAGTGACCATACTGAAATAAGACAGTGACTGGTAGCTGATACAGCATATCAGGAAGCTCAGCACAGACCTGTAACTTCTGGAGTAGCAACATTGTACTGGTAGCTGATGAGTGCCCAGGAATCTCCCTTTATAAAGAGTGCTTTATTATCATTGGATACTTCGATCGGCCTACTGGGAGCAGTGCACAGAATGGCCGAGAATCATCAGGTGACTGAATCCAACATGGCTGCACTTTTGAAAATTTGCTTCTGGAGAGACACCTCTTTAGAGCAGTTCTTAATGTTATGCTCCATCATAGAGTCCTTGTTTCTTTTCTGAATCAAAGGGTTAATGTTATTTCTCATAGAAGTGCCCTACTGCAGTTTATTTTTGGAACCATAGTAGTGCCCTGGTTCATATTATGTCACATTGTAGGGCTGCCTCTGCAAATTATGCAACACGATACCCAGGGCACTACCCGCTCAGCACAGTCTGCAAAGCAGGTAGGTGCCGGCCCTGAGAGGTGCTCCCAGTCCCGCCAACTACTGTATCTCTGACACTGCTGCCGGATGCCACAGCCGGCACCTTTCAAAATATATGACAGGCAGCGGCGCCATCAGCGGGCTCAGCACCACACAGGCAGCACAGCAGATCCCTGATTGTAAAACAGTGAGCCGCTGCTGCTGTCAGTGTGAGTGGTCATTGGTCATCCAGGAGGAAGCAGGTGCAGGAAATGACTCCTTGAACTTGCAGATGCAATGGAGGGAGACTGGAGGTGCTGAGTGCCAGGAAGAAGGTAACTAGCTAGTAGGGGACGGCTCAGGCTGCGCATTGTCCCAGCCACCCGGAGGTAATATCAGTTTGGTGCCCCGTAACCATATTATGTATATATAGAGAGAGATAGAGAGAGAGAAAGAGAGAGAGCAGTATAATCTATATACTGATATATGATGGTGCCGCTGCCTTTCATATATTTTGACAGGTTCCGGCTGCGGCTACTGCTGTCGGTAACTGTTGTGGGCGTTACACAGTGCTACTGCTTTCGGTGTTACATAGTGCTACTGCTGTCGGTAACTGTTGTTGGCGTTACACAGTGCTACTGCTTTCGATGTTACATAGTGCTACTGCTGTCGGTAACTGTTGTGGGCGTTACACAGTGCTACTGCTGTTGGCAACTGGTGTGGGCGTTACACAGTGCTACTACTGTCGGCAACTGGTGTGGGCGTTACACAGCGCTACTACTGTCGGCAACTGATGTGGGCGTTACACAGTGCTACTGCTGTCGGCAACTGATGTGGGTGTTACACAGTGCTACGGCTGTCGGCAACTGGTATGGGTGTTACACAGTGCTACTACTGTCGGCAACTGGTGTGGGTATTATGTATAATCAGCGTAATGTGAATAAGGGGCACTAGGTGCTGTGCAGGGCCATAAATAGGTGTATGGCAGTGGTGCCCTGCCTATTTGCACTGTGGGTATACCATCAGGAAGCACCACTCACCGCCATTTGCCAGTCACCACTGCTATCAGAGCTTGTGGTCCGGCAGCTGCAGTTATTGATAGGCTCTGACTGGCTCATGAGCTGGAGCCATATTTGAAAATCAATTCCACACCTATGCAGGCTCTGCTAGGCTCAGGGCTAGACTGGACTAAATTACAGAGCAGTACTAGGAGAATACTGTGATGGGCACTACTGGGGCATTGCTTAAGGGGCACTACTGGTGGCATTATGTGTATAAGCATTACAGAGTACTTGCGGCATTACACATAGCATAATGTGTAAGATGCATCACGATATGTGGCATAATTTGTAATTGGCATTACTGTGAAGAATAATGTGGAATGGGCATTACGGCATGTGGCATAATGTGTAATAACGGTGTTATGTGGCCATGCCCCTACATTTTTTTGCGCAATTTTTTAATTATTTTTTTAAAGTTTGCAGGAGGTCGCCAAACACCCTAGCACTGGCCCTGACGATACCCCCAATTCACATTAGGACATACAGTGTCCCAAGTTCATATAGTGCCAAACTATAGTGCCCCCGGTTCATATTATGTAACATTATAGTGACCTCCAGGTTATTTTATACCATATTAAAATGAACAGGCCCAGCAGATAACTAGAAAAATTGTAGGCCCCAGTGCAAAAGTTTTTAAGGGCCTGTATTTATCTATCAATGATGACAAATGCGCACATATAACTGTACAAATGAAGGTGGCCCATCTCAGCTGCACTCCCTGTGCCTTTGGTAGCTACACCCTTAGTAAGAAGTATGATTTCAAAGGTGGCGTGCCATGACGCAAGATAAGAGTATGGTGCAAAATATGGTTCCACTGTCTATTAACGGAGCTAACAAATCAATTTGTTCCTCGGTCACAGTCGTTTTTATATTGCAAGACGTATTATGACCTTGGAAAAGTTAGGCAGGAAAGGACTGTCAGGAAAGGACTACTGAATCATGAAAGGACTATCATGGAAAGGACTATTAGGAAAGGACCAGCAGGAAAGGCCTATCAGAGAAGGATTATCAGGGAAGGACTATCAGGGGAGGACTATCAGGAAAGGACCAGCAGGAAAGGCCTATCAGGGAATGATTATCAGGGATGGACTATCAGGAAAGAACTATAGGTAAAGTACAGGAAAGGACTATCAGGTAAAGACTGTCAGGAAATAACAATCAGTAAAGGACTAGCATGGAAGGACTATTAGGAAAGGACTAGCAGGAAAGGGCCAGCAGGAAAGGACTATCAGGGAAGGATTATCAGGGAAGGACCAGCAGGAAAGGCCTATAAGGGAAGGATTATCAGGGATGGACTATCAGGAAAGGACTATCATGTAAAGACTATCAGGAAATAACAATCAGGAAAGGACTAGCATGGAAGGACTATCAAGAAAGGACTATCTTTCATATCAAAACACAATTTACTACAGCTGAGCGATGTTTTCCATGCAATAGCAGTGTTCCTCGTTAAGAGCCTAGGTTTTCTATTTTTCGTTTTTAGTTCCCACTTTATTACAGATAAAAATCCTTCCTGGTACAGTATATAGGTGACTACCATATATGACACTGTTTTCAACTTTAATCAAATATACATTTGAACCAAAATAAACAATTTAACTAACTTTAAAAGAATAAACGGTAAATAAAGGCACTCCCTACCGAACAACTGTTAAAACCACTCTGACCTTCAACATTCCCATATAATTCATATAGTGTGAAGGACATTTCTTTACATGATGTATTGCCTGTCAAGCTGTTAACCTTAAATTTAAAATAATAGTTTTTTTTTTCCTTTTTACCATAATTTACTGTGAAAATCCCCCCAAGCGCACTTCCTAATGGGCAGAACTGTGGCCCTTGGGGTAACTCGGACTAGAGCGCAATGACAAAACCGTAATGTTCTTTTATATGTTTATATATGACACCTACTGTATATCGTGTAAACTAATTTTCACTTAAGATAATTAAATATATTATTTTATAGAAAAATAAAGAATGACTTTAAATAAATACATTTCACTGTCAATTTGTATTCTTGGAAAGCTGAAATAATGGAAAGCTGATATATTAAAACTGCATAAAAAATGTACATACAAAAGGGTAATGCGAAAGAAAACCAACTAAATTTAGCGAAATGAGTACTCATTATCAATTCTATTACAGTATGTACAATAAATAATTGCCTAGCAAGTAACATAGTTGCTATTATGTTACGTCTTTATTAACCACAGGAAAAATGTTTTAGCATAATCTAATTAACATAAGTACGTGTAATTTGATATAGGTAATAAACTCAACTGAATATTTATAAAAATAGAATTATGCGTAGAAAAATTAAACCTTGGGGGTCAGAGGCCCAGAGCGGGCTGGCGTTTAATGCATGGCCTTGAGATACGTAATTAATAATTAAATACGGCACATTTTACATATTTACTATTAAAATCAAATTCTGTTCTAGATGTGTTTCCAAAGATATTATAGGGCACATATTATAAATGATAGGGCTAGAGAAAGAGAAAGAAAAAGTACTCTCTGTTTGTGGGGGCACTACTTTTGAAATTTATTTAAAACTTAGCTTTTAATGTAATACAACTTTTTTAAGCATAAAATGGGACATACAAAACACACTCAACATAAAACACGTAATTTTGTGGACATTACAATGTTGTAATAATATGTAGCATAAAGTCCACTATTCAATGATGCAATAATCCTCTAAGTAAAGTGTAGATGCTTGGCTTTGGTTATTCTGGTGGTAACCAGTAGCAACGGATACAGAGTGTGTTACTTCCTTCACCAATTATAGCAAAGAAATCTGTATTCTATACATCTAATTCCCAGAAAAATGGCTTGCTTTTCAAAAAATAACAAGGCTAAATTCTGGTTGATTCTAGAGGTAACCGGTAGCAACAAATACGAAAATATACTTCTATTGCAGACCGCAAAATAAATAAATTCAGGCAATTAGTTGGAAATCACATAATAGTGTATCATCATATTGTCTCTATTATGTGATTTCCAACTAATTGCCTGAATTTATTTATTTTGCGGTCTGCAATAGAAGTATATTTTCGTATTTGTTGCTACCGGTTACCTCTAGAATCAACCAGAATTTAGCCTTGTTATTTTTTGAAAAGCAAGCCATTTTTCTGGGAATTAGATGTATAGAATACAGATTTCTTTGCTATAATTGGTGAAGGAAGTAACACACTCTGTATCCGTTGCTACTGGTTACCACCAGAATAACCAAAGCCAAGCATCTACACTTTACTTAGAGGATTATTGCATCATTGAATAGTGGACTTTATGCTACATATTATTACAACATTGTAATGTCCACAAAATTACGTGTTTTATGTTGAGTGTGTTTTGTATGTCCCATTTTATGCTTAAAAAAGTTGTATTACATTAAAAGCTAAGTTTTAAATAAATTTCAAAAGTAGTGCCCCCACAAACAGAGAGTACTTTTTCTTTCTCTTTCTCTAGTACTGTGTTTACTCTCAGGGGAGCACCTCCACCAGCCATTGTATTATATTGACCAATACAGCACCTTATTATTAATATTGTGGAATATACATACTCGTATCTCTATATATCTTCAATTGTGTTAGTAACCTGTGCACCGGTACCTTCCCAAAATCCCCTTTTCCCCGCCCAAATATATAAATGATAGGGATATAATTTATTTAAAATGAAAATGTCCATAACCGGTTCTTTTATCAAATTAATATTGTATGTTTTTGCCAAATTATGTTGCTTTTAAACTTTTGAGCTTTGACTGAGCCTCGATTGGAGTACTTTGAGGGCCTAATTCGGTAAGCAGCGAAATACGCTGCTTACCAAGCACTCGAATGCCGCCCGCCTGCCGGCCAAATGTCCCCGTCGCTGAATCCCCTCGGTACCGTGCGAGGGGAGTTGTACGAGAACACATCCCCTCGCCACCAGCCGAAGGGGGGAGAAATAATTTAACGTCGCCGATCATCGAATGATTTCTCTCCCCTTCGGAAATAGAAGTCAGTATAAGCTGACTTTTATTTTGGTAGGTGTTTGCCGGGACGGGTCATGTGACATCAGCTGTCCTTCTCTGGCAGGCATCGGCCCGCCTGTGTTCCCAGGGGAATGCCCAGTGTTTTTGTGGGGACGCCCATAAAACACTGGGTGTACCCCTGCCCCAGCTTTGTTTGTACCTCCCTGCAACAGTTGGCCCTTGCTGAAACCATTCGGTGCCATGGTTTAGTAGGGGGACCGTTCAGTTCTCCTGGAGTAGGCAGGGCATAGGTACAGTACCATAAACCGGTCTTACAAAAACCGCAACTAAGAAAATTTTGTCCTACCTCTCTCCTGGATGGAGTCGTTGCACTAGATTCCCCCAGCAAAGAGTGTTTGCATTGAAAAGCAAGTCCTACTTCCAACGCATTTCGAGATACACACCTCTAGTAGTAGTTTGTTTATTTCTAAGGTGCCACAAAGTGTCCGCAGCGCCGTACATAGCAAACATAAAAACTAATTACAAGGTAACGTACAGGGTGTGTTGATAAAATACAGTATAAATAGGGGTATGGCTGGTAGAACTAAAATCAGCATCAGTTCTGAAGTAGGTGTCTAAGTTGTTGAGGCCAGGCCGCCCGCCTCCCTCACAGCGTGTGTTAACACGTACAGGCTGCAAATGGATGTTTAACATAAATGCTGGGATGGAAATGGGCAGGCAGCTGACATCTGGTGATGTCAGCTGCCCACCCCCACACCCGTGTCATTGCCTCATTACCATAAGAACACCCAGTGTTCTCATGGGAATGCCCATGAAACGCTGGGCATTCCCATATGGTAATGGGGCTGCCCGGTGCCCCACGCCCCTCTCGGTCACCGTCCGCTTTGTTGGGTGCGTGCACCCGGCGAACAGAATATTCGCCATGGGAGCACGCACCCTGCATATACACATGCACAGATTTGCGCATACTCATGCGCACTAACAAAACATCGGCCCCCGTTCGAACGCAGGCTAGCTGCGAATGGATCTAAATAGGGTCCTTGGACCAGCGCCGTTCCATCTGCTGCTTCATCCATCTCAGCAAAATCCAACAGCCACCGGAGCTCTGGTTCCCAGTACTTTATGCTATCTTACATACAATGAGTTTTCTGCGAGGCTAGGGCCCTTTAAATTGCACCATAGCAACAAGCACAGCTACAGCTCCTAGCACCGCCGCACCTGCGAACAGGTACCAGGAAAGGCCATCTTCCAGCATCGGCATGGGCTTTGGTGGGCTATTAAATTGTTACTATTTATGTGATTGCCTAGTCATGCATATGCACTTACAGCATGATCACTAATTTATTTATATTGCTAATGTTATTAAATAATTAGTTTATATTTGTAAGCATGTCCAAATGTGTTTTGTTTATTTTTTATATGCAATTTAGAAGCACCAAAAGTATTAAAGTTCATCCTTGCTGCACTGTCCTGCAGCCACAGTCTGCCGTACTACCCAGTATAGATGTTCAGTTACTGCCACTACACATACTCAGGCCTACTCACTGGACTTTATTCGGCATTAGTGCCCCAAGCAGTGGGCGGATGAGATTCTAAACTCTTCCTTTGCTCTGCTGTTGACTTGCAGCTGATTCCAGGAAATCTGGAAATCAGAAGTTCCTGATCACCATTGCTGCTACAGAGAACACAGGTTTTCCTTTCTTCTCCCTCAGGCCAAGAAATTGGGTGAAATTAGCCCAAATCGCATGTGTATTTTATTCCGATCCAATCCGATGCGCAGTCCTGTGCATATCGGATCGGAGTCAGAGGTCAGACGGGCTGCACATAACATAAACCATCAGTGGCACAATGCAAGTGCTTTTTAGCACCTGTGATGTATCGCTTTTGACATGGTCCGTGTAGTTGTGTGCTAACGTTGCTTCACCGATGGCACACACCTATCTGCAGAGCAGGGAAGTGCCATGCAGGAGAGGCACTCTCCTCACTCTGCAGCCCTGGTGGAAGCAGAATCAGGTGAAATCAGGCCCAAATCACATAGTGTATTAAGGGAGTATAAGAAAAACCTGTGTTCTCTGCATCATCAATGGTGATCCCCCTGAACTCATCTGGGGTATATCTCTCAGATTTGTGGCTCCACTCTAGAATCCTTCAAAAACAAACTGAAGACTTTCCTGTTCACTCAAGAATTTTCCTAATAGCCACTGTTGTGCTTGTTCTGTATTTTGGGCTGTTAAGGAAAATGTAGGAGAAAAGTGCTATATAAATAATATAATAATAAAATAAAAATAATAATCATTATTATTATTTTCTTTATTATTTTATTATTATTACTACAATGTATGTATTTATTCTGTATGTTTTCTGTTAATTATTCTGTATGTAGAAAAGTAATCTACAGTTGAATAGAATTTAAAGGTTCTGCACTTTATAAAATTACATCTGAAACAACATTAACATTTACTTCAATAAATATAATTTATATTTTGTTATGGGAAATATAAATTGATTTTAAATTATCTCAAAATGTTGAATATTGATACATACACATGATTACATGAATTGTAATAATTGAAAATCTCTAAAGTAATATGCATACATGTAATTAACTGTGGACATTGCGCACAGATAGCAAAGTTATTGGTAAAGAATAATGTAATTTCAAGGTCACATAACGTGTGAATATATATTGTATTACCATTGAAGGACAGTAATTGCATTCAGCCATTCCAATTATTGATATAATTTTAATTCTGTGAATAATTCACTACATACAGTGACTACAAAAATAGAAATTGAATCCATTTGCCATTATTTGTGATTGATTTTAACGGAAACGAAATACAGTTATTCTGGATTATTTGTTTTACATGGGTCAATAAAAAGATACTTTGCAGTGTAAAAAAAAAAGATACAATATTAACAGAAGTGGTGGAAAGTGGGCCAGTTTTTCCATAAGTACAGTATTAGCACTTACAACAAATGAATTGGATGTGACATATAAATTATAACAAGTGCAAATTGTTATTCAATGTAAAAATAAGAGAAATTGTATAGAAATCAAAAATAAATAAATGCTAATACATATTATTTATATATTGAAGAAAATATCATATTACTGTATGTCTACTGTATGTCTACAAATGCACCACCACAATTGGCATACCTGTGTATCACATTTATTGATGCTTTATGTTTGGGGACCTCTGTTGGCACCGTAGGTCCCCTGTTTAACAGGCAAGTGCAGTCAGGGGAGGCAGGAAAGGTAGTGCTTCCCTTGTAATTTGTTAAAAATAATACAAAGAATATACTGTACCTTCAGACGGAGCGCCTCTCAGCCAGCTGCAATTCCCTGAGCTAGTGCAGGCTGGCGGAGAGGCTCTCTGTCTAATGGGGACGCGTGAGTGTCTCATGCGCTCGTGTGTCCCCATCACACAATGGCGGGAGTGGATTCCCTGCCCATCTCCGCTTCAGGAAGACAGGCGGGGTTAGTGGGGGGTACGGGCAGCTACGGGGAGGACAGGGGAGAAGCGGGGAGGTGGCAGAGGGCGGCGACGGCTCCATCAGACCAGGTGGTGGCTGGCGAACAGCGGCGGATGGTGATTCTATCGCCAGGATTTTTTTCAGCAGTAGTTAAACAGACAAAATTAACAATGTCTTAAAAAAAATACTAGTCTCAGAGTGCGTTAACTTGCCCCTTCATGCTATCAATTGTGCAGCTAGACCACTTACCAGTTTAACAGTTGTAAATGAACACAAAGATGCAGGGTCCCAGAATTGCTGATGTTCCCTTCTCAGTGAGTCACTGTGGTCACGGGTGTGGTATGGGGCTCCGACAGTGATGATCCCGACAGTCAGTATCCCGAAATCGGGATCCTGACTGCCGTTGCTCTGACAGGGGGCGAGAGCAAAGAAGCCCCTTGCGGGCTCCCTGCGCTCGCCACACAGCGGGCCCGGTGGCTCACTACACTCGCCACACTGTGGGCCTGGTGGCTTGCTACACTCGCCACAGGTTCTATTTTCCCTCTATGGGGGTCGTTGACAAGGGAGAATATCCCCTGTGAGTCAGGATCCCCCTTTCGGAGCATCGGCAGTCGGGATCCCGACAATCGGGACACTGACTGTCGGGATCACCACTGTCGGAGCGTCATCCTGCACCAGTGGTTACTTGGTGGTGGTGAAGCTCTTCTGGGTCACTATTTCCTATTTATGGCTCATGTATCAGACACAAGGGGACTATTTACTTAGCCTTGGAGAGTTAAAGAGTGGACCAAGATTAAGTATGGAACCACAATGACACAATTCATCATCGTCTGTCAGCAAGAACCCTCCTTGCAGAGGGGGACTTGCCCACCTTTTGGAGGGTAAGGGAGTGATCCCTAATTTTCAAGAGCATCCCAGTCAATCCAGTTTGGTGGGCATGTATGCTTTGCTGCCCCCATTGAAACAGTTTTTTGCTGTGGCTGGTATCGGAAATGGAGGGACCACAGTAAATGTGGAGGTACATTCAAGGGATCTTTAATAACTGTGGATATCCCCCAAACACATAGTTGTCTTTGGAAGATATGAAATAATATATTGACCCCTTAAGCTGGGTACACACTACACAATGTGTGTACGCAGCGAGATTGGCAGTAACGGGGACCCGGAAAGGAACTTAAATCAGCAAGAGCATACACACTCGCCGGTCACGATGTAGCAGGGGTGGAGACCGGGCAGCATTCCGCATTGTAGCCCTCACTTTCAATATCCTTCACCGCACTGCATTTGCAGATGACGGAGGATGACACTAACAAAGTGAGGGAGCACGCATTACCAGCAACACAGAGCATACACACTAGACAAAGCCGTTGGAATTGGCAGAATCGTAAGAATTTTTTAAACGCTATGGCGGTTTACAACCGATCTGAATGACCAATGGATTAAAAACATTCTTCGTGTGGCCATGATCACAATCCAATGTGGATGCCCGCTGGCCAATGATTGAGCCTGCTGATCCACGATGAATGTCCCATCGTGCTTGATTGGGCCACATCTTTCAGTGAGTAGGAATGATGAACTATGTGGCAGTGATGTGGTATATAGTTTACAGTCCTTAAAAAAAAACATTTTTAACCTCATATCATTTACTTAGCCCTTTTGTGTTTGTGGGCATGATCAGAAGTGTTCTGGATATCAAGGGAAATCAGATAGACATTGGATTGTACATGATATCTATTTGTGAGTGGGCACCGTTAGATTATCTGTCTTCCAATTTAGCTGTTTTCAAAATAGCATTACAAACAGAACCAACTGTTAAAGATTACAATTCTACTTCTTAAGCGCCTCTCACCTGACCCTATAGTTGATTGCTGTGATATCAAGAGGTCTTCGTTCAACAAGAGACATCCCACCACATTATCCCGTTAAGCTCAACAAGTCCATCATCCATAGAATTGTTACAGATAAGTTAAAACGCTATATATTTAAGTTTACCAAGTCTCACTTCGAAGCTGTGCTCTTGTGAATTTAAAGTGCGTATTGGATAATATTTCCATTTCTTTTAAATGTTCTATCTCATCGACCATTATTATGTCAAGTGAGGGGAGCTTGAAGGCTTACTATGGAGGTGTGCCGCACGGATTAAGCACCTGCTGATTGTAACAAAGTAGAGGATAGATTTCATGGCCATAGGGAATTTTAATGAGAACTTGCATGCACTGGTTTCAAAAGATTTTATTAATCTCAGAGACCAGCAGGATTGAACATGTAAAAAAAAAAAAAAGAAACAAGTACATGCAGCGTGAATATACAGTACTGTAACTTATTTTAAATTGAGCACACAGCAACATACAGATGGAGCGCCTCTCATTTAGCTCTAGCCCTCGCCAGATCCCCTCCGCTAGTGAGAGCTGGCGGAGAGGCGTTCCATCTGGCACTCGGGGTACGGGAGGCTGCAGGCACCGACGGGGGAGGGGCGGGGAGGTGGTGAAGGGCGGCAGTGGGCTCGACGGATCAGGGCTCGCCAGCGTCTCTGACGGATCAGGGCTTGCGAGCATCTTGTGAGCGCGAGCCCCCTTCCATCTGATAGCGGGTCCTGACGATTGGCAATAGAATCGCCAGGATCCGGCCAAATGAGAGGCGCTCCACCTGTAAAAGTCTCTGCTTATATCAAGATTTTTCTCTGTCATCCTCATTCCGTACCGGGACATTATATGGGCTGCACACACTCTGTGAAATGCCCCCCTTCCCCCCCCCATGCAAAAAAGGGCCTAATTCAGGTTGGCTCGCAAAAGGAAACTCTCTCTCTAATAGGCAAAAACATGCTGCACTGCAGGAGTGGGAGATGTAACGTGTGAGGAGTGGGAGATGTAACAAGAGAGTTAGATTTGGGTGGGGTGTGTTCAATCTGAAATCGAAATTGCCATGTAAAAATAAAGCAGCCAGTATTTACTCATTTGCACAGAAACAAAATAACTCACCCAAATCTATCTCTCTCTGCACATGTTACATCTGCCCCACCTGCATTGACGCACGATTATGTCCATTAAAGAAGGAGTTTCCCTTGGAAACCAACCTGAATTACCCCGTACGACTTTCCTCTAGTCTCCAAACCTCCAGTATGGCGATACAAGGATCAGCATACACTGAGCTACTGATCCCATCACTATCAAGTCTTACTCATGTCTGGCAAAGAGACAAATATGTTATGCAATATGTTATGTTCAAGCCGTATCTTCCCGTTTTAATTAATGGTGTTATATGTGCTTACAAATTATGTTATGTTATCTTAATTAACTTTTTACATTAAGTAACTTTAAAGAAATGAATATACACATACACTAAATTACACGATATGATGAAACCAACTTTTTCAGCCAATAAATAAATAGAAAAATGTAAAATGGTCTCCCAAATGTACATGTTTAGTACCATAACTAGCATAACAACCTGAGCTGTTTCCCACTAAAATGGCCTAAGTGTTAGTTAGAACGTCAGATAATTATATTACAGGGAAATCCACCCTCTTATATGCCCAGAGTGCTAATCAAAATGTTGGCCCGATTCTGGTTGAGTCTCAGAGAGCAGGCGCCATCCGAACAAATTAGAATGACCCCCTTTTGTCAGAAGAGGAAAAGGCTGAGTTCCAGAGTTCCTACCCTTTGTTTGGGTGACCCTTTAGATAAATAACCATTTGTTGCTTTCTGCATGCATAAGCCCCGGGTATCGTAATGTAAGGGCGCACTGGGAATATCTAGGGGCCTTTAAACAGGGGTGGGTGGTGGCTACAAAATCAGAGCATCCAGGTACCATTTTCTACCTGTCTACCACCCTGAAGTAAGTGAATGGCAGTCTGCATGCTGATTGTTGGATGGCTGGAGCTGTCCAGCAATCAGAGTGCTGAAAGCCATTCACTGCATGAATATGCGTATACAGGAACACTGGTTCCTGTGAGCAGGGCTGCCGAGAGGGGATGGGAGCGGGTTCTACTTACCCGGGCCCGTGCTTGCTGGCAGGGGCCCTGGTCCATCCCCCCTTCCCCCTCTTCCCCCCCCCCACACACACATGCTGTAGGTGTGTGCTGCTGCTGGGGGGGGGGGCAATAACACTCCCCCCTCGAATTTATAGTGTTTTTTCACCTCCCCTAAACATTTTTGGGGGTGTGGCTTAATCATTGGAGGTGACCACGCCTCCCACTATTAGGCCACACCCCCACAATTTTACTGGGGCCCAGCATACCTCGCGGCAGCCCTGCCTGTGAGTGAAACTGCGAGGGGATTCGTTTACAGCTGGATCTACTGTCCAATCACAGCAGCCCCTGTCAAAAAAGCACTTTTAGCAGTGCTGCTTTTACCATTTTTTTCATGGGCTTCTTAGCTCACAGCTTATCCCCCCCCCCCCCCCCCCACACACACACACACACACACACTTCATCCCCTTGCACCACTTATTGGTGCCTCCCAAATTAATTTAAATGCTACAAATTACTAAAATAATATAAAGTAAATACTTACAATGCAGAATATGTGTCATAGGTATATTCTTTGTATTATTTTAAATACAATTACAGGGGAAGCACTGCCACCCCTGAAGTCACGTCCTTTGATTTAGCCGGGATTGCCAAGATGCATTTGTGTTCTAACTACTTTAAAACAAGTGAAAGGAATGGTACAAAAATTGTTATTGCTGATTTGTGAGTCGAGATCAATAGACAGAGAGTTCTTAGGTGTAAAGCTGAGCTCAGCCATTAATTCTAATCAAATTAGCCATTATACAAATGGAAAGAAAATGGAATCCAAAAATGTGTATGCTTTGATTACAAGGTAATGTCAGCCGCACAATACCCTACATGAGCGATAATCAAAGTCACAGACACCCACAATTATAGGGAAATCAGATTGAAAGAGTGTTCTCGTCCCATGCCAGGGCACTGTATTACTAGATGAAAATATAATTAGATTTTTTTTTTTATCTTTGAGTTTGAACAAATAGACTTCTAGCTGTATAATTTACTATATGACCCCGAGTCGTTTTTTTTTTTTCAGATTGTATTTCCGAGATAAAATGTGACTTCCCCAAATCAGGTAGAAAATGAATTTTAATTTTTAAGTATTAGTTTACCGTACTGTTCCGTCATTGCTTGTTGTTTGGTAATTCTACTATTTCCAAAAGCTTTTTCCAAATTATTTGCCATCCCCCTATCATAATGCCATGGAGTCAAATCATGATAATGCATCACAACAATGGGGTGCTGGATGTATAGTCTGCAACACTGGGGCGTAATGTTGTAATTCTAGCTCCCACGATAATGTACTGTAACACTGTGTGTACATCCCTGCCACATTGCAAATGGATGTTTAGCATAAACATCGATTCACGTACCGGGCAAAACCAGTCAGTAGCGTCAGAGAATGGGGAGGGCGGCTGGCGTCCTGTGTCGTCAGCCACCCACCCCTGAAGGCAGGGGCCTGCCTGCATTCGCATGAGGACCCCCAGCAATTTCCTGGGGGCACTTACACTTAGAAGGTTATTCTGGTTTCGGAAGAGGGTGTGTTTTCGGACTACATCCAAACCGTGCGTGTGCGGTGGCCACACACATATTCTGCACGGTCTTACAGCGGCAGAACGGACGGGAAGCTGGCCGTACGCACCGATGCGGGGTATGTCAGCAAAATATACTGCTATCATCGGAACTCATACATCACACACATGACACACTTATGCAATTAGGCTACCTCATAAAAAAGGGATTGTTTTTATTGGTTATCAATTATTTTCGAATTGATAATTAAACACTTTACCACCACTTTAGATTAACCCTTACATCATGCAAAGTTCAAAACATTCTTTCTTGCCCCTTTACGCCCATGTGTTATGTATGCATATTAGATCATAAATTATTATTCAAATGCAAACACACACATACACACCAACACACTATCTACATCTTTACATTACCCTTCACTTTCTAGCACTTGTATGCAATAAACCCATCTATACAGTATACTGTATATACCTTTTGCAACTTACATAAATATACAACACTATTTATACCTATACTGTAAAATGATACAAAAACACACAGACCACTTCTAACTTTCAACAAAACATTTATTAAAGTACAAAATTATGTAAAAAAAATTATAAGAGCAGGTCACATAGGTCCTGCACATCGGCTGCCAACAGGAGCAGGTGATGGCACCCTTGCTTTCTTCCCTCTGGTCATCTGTGGGCATGTTAAAGGGGGTTCAACATTTAAGTATGCTATTCAGGTTGACATTGTACATTGTGATACCTACATTCAATCCTAACTACCTACAGCATGATAAATCATACATACACACAATTACATAGCCAATACTGTTTCAAATGCAAATAAATACTATGATGGTGACACACACAGTGGCTTACACTATACAATATGTTACTTATAACATTGCCAATGTATGTTTCAAAAGCACAACAACACTTGAGCCTCACTCACACTTGTCATGCCTTACCACTCACCAATGTACTAGAAAGCAACATCCACTAGAACTTGTCACATTTTGCCATACATATAAACCTGCATGTCACTGCTCAATGCTAAACTGCAGGATAGATAGATAGATAGATAGATAGATAGATAGATAGATAGATAGATAGATAGATAGATAGGATATATTACATACATACCACATGAAAAGGCTGGGTTAGTCCCTCTACCCCTTACTCCATGAATCATTGTCACATTGCCAGATAGGTGAAGGTGCAGCACTAATCCTCTCCCATGCACCAAACATTTTCTAAGTAAAATCCATCCTACATATTTGGTTTAAAAAATACATGGCAACAACACGGAGCCACTGGCTAGAGGGGGGGCCAGGGGAACTGCCCACTTGTGACTCCATTATAATTCAGGCCTGGCCATACTCCATTTATGTATTATTTTTTCTTGTATAGAAAGACCCATCATAAATAATCAATTATCACCTACATGAGCTTTCAGATTCTACGTTTGCAGCAGGGCCCTCTAACCCCAAAGTGTGTCTGTTACTAACCACTTGGTTTTACTACTCTTTACTATTGTAAAGCACAATATAATCAGCTGTGCCACAGATCAAACTGTACCAAAATAAGTAAGTAATGAGCCATTATGTCTACTTACCACTGGCTGGCATCTCCACGCCCATGTCCTCATCCAGGCTGATGGGTGGTGGGTAGTTGGGTGGGGGTAGGGGTGGCTCCTGATGAGCAGGGTACATGGGTGGCGGAGGAAGGTAGAATGATGAGGTTGGGGAGTGGCTAGGGGGAGGGGTGTGGGTAGGGGGAGTGGAGTGGGAGTGTTCCGCCTCCTGACGGCCCTCCTCCTTCACATCCACCTCAGCACGGCCCGCCTCCTCCTCCTACACCTCCACCTGGCCCTCCTCCTCCACCTCCTCCACCTCCTCCTGGCCCTTCTCCTCCACCTCCTCCTGAGCCTCCACCTCCACCTCCTCCACCTCCTCCTGGGCCTCCACCACCACCTCCTCCGCCACCTCCTCCTGGGCCTCCACCACCACCTCCTCATGGGCCACCTCCTCCTGGGCCTCCACCACCACCTCCTCCTCCGCCACCTCCTCCTGGGCCACCTCCTGGTCCGCTGCCTCCTCACGGGCCTGTCTGGCTCTCTCCCGTGCTGTTGGGAAAATGAACAAAATGGATGAGTGTCACTTAACAGTCATTATAGTACAAATCACAATCCAATTTCTATTACAGTTACATATTATATCCACATTAATGCATGTGAAAGAAGATGTATCACACATATAGTATATGCCATTTGAAAATCATCACCACCCACATGACCTCATGTAATCTAATTAGTTAATAATGTGAAAAGGAAACCAATCACTGTTAATTATGTGTGATTTGCGTCAATACTTACAGCGTTCAAGACGCCGCCTCAAATGCTGGAGTAATTCCGGCTGCCGCCTACCCAGGTCGGACCATCGCCTCTCCAGCTGGGCGACGGTCCTACGCACGTTTGTGCGGGCGAAGATTCGGCGCCGGGCAGCAACGTAGGCCCAGCGCTTGTCCCTGTTAGAAATATAGGGCCCTGCACGTCCCAGCCTCCGCTCCATAACGGAAACTAGGGCCAGCAGCTCCGCAGTGCTGAAGGGTGCTGCACGTTGAAATGAAGCCATTTTAGCAATGGCGCATGAAAAATATTCATGTCCTGTGATTGGTTGTTAAGTGTAGTATTTGGTATTAACTTTATTATTCATATTGACATGAACATTTTGTATGCGCCCAACATTCGCCGAAAACATCGCATCGCCAAGCAACCCTTGCCATAGGTTTGCATCGCTGACCTGGCCTTTGCCACACATACAAAGCAGACAGGGTGAAAGAAGTAGGAGATCTAAAATACTCACCAACCATGGGTGAAAACAACAGGTGAAATAGTGTGCCACAATATACAGTTACACATATCTGTACAAGGTACTAAATTAGACAGCCTTATTGGTCTGAAACCAATACACCACTAACATACAAAATAGTGCTATACCTTTTCCCATTATTAGGCCATGGCGCCATTTAAACACTTACCTTATACCGGCCCACACTATAGATGTGGATTAAAATGTACCTAGCATCAAGGCAGTATTTATAGGCCTAGCACATGTGATTTGGATGCAAGCAGTGATTACTATTGCATGAGTTGTGGACTGGATTAACATATGGAATGGGTTAGTGTCATTTGTTGTACATACCAAACAAGTGCACAGTACAAATGAACATTCACATATATAATTTATGCCTGGCCAAAGTTGTAGGTGTTTATTGGTGTCAAAATCTGGCAATGAGTACAAAATCAGACTTGGAATGAACGCCTGGTTTTGTACATTTGATTTTCCGCTGGTATGGGCATGGCCTAAGCGCCGCACAAACGCCACGGTGTACGTCGCCGTATAGTACGCTGCCGCACAGAATGCAGGGTGGGGCTTATGTACGCCAATTGCATCAATGTGTATATATAGGTGTGCAAGAAAAACAACAATGTGCTGCAAACATGTCTGGTTTACAATCAGAGGGAGAACAGGAGCATCAGCACCTCCTAGCTCAGCTGGACTCCATCACCTCCAATGTGAACCTCACCAGAGAACAGCCATTGGGAGGTGTGTAGGCAGCTGGGCCATCTACAGCTGGGTCATCTACAGCTGGGCCAACTACAGCAGGGCCATCTTCTGCCTCAGCAGAATCATTGGGAACACAGCAGGTGGCTTCACAAGAGAGTAGCCTGGCCAGCACTTCAAGTACAGCGACTGGTAGCCGTGGCCGTGGCCGGAAGAGGCCAACAGAGGAACCAAGCAGCAGGAACATGGCATTCGAAGTGCAGGAGCTTGCCATACTGGTACCCCGTGCACGGGATTGGATAGAGTTGACACAGGAGAGGTTGACACACACAAGGAGATGGAAGATTTGGGAGGACATAACTGTGGAGATTAATGCGGTAGCTCCACAAGTTCGTGAGGCCGAGCACGTCAAAAAGAGGCAAGTTCAAGTGTGTTCAATTTGAGCAGATCAAGACCAGTAATGTTTTTATTAGATGTTAGATGGATTTGGTAAATGGCCGATCACGTTGCTAGGAGCAACAGACATGATTGCCATGTCACTTATTCGATATTTATTATAGGGTGAGTGTGAATGTTTCTTCAAAGTGTTGGTTTTATAGTTTAAAACAATGTAAGTTATGTTGAATGAAGCACACGTTGAAATCTGTAGCAGATTAAAATGCATGCTAAATCAAACGTCAGGGGTAACATGTAATAATATTTAACCTTTGTTTGCAGGTGGCATGACTTCAAAACCACCCTCAAGAGGAAAATGACCGCACGTTGGAACTACAGCAACACCTCTGGGGCTGGCCCCATGCCAGGCCGACTGCAGATCACCCCCCTGGAGGAGTTGGTTGTGCCCTTCATTGCTATTGAGGAGGTCCGTGGGGTGAGCAACATGGACAGTGAGGCCCCAGTGGAAGTTTTTGCTGCTGATTTAGAAGGTAATTTGATTGCATGGCATAAGTAGTTTGTACTAATTTTCAAGGAATGTGTTGTAATTGTACGTTTCTCTTTCAGCATCATCTCCAACGTGCGGGAGTTATACTCTTGAGGAGGCGGAGGAGACAGTGACACCTGCCACCAGTGGCAGCCAACGGCCACACAGGATTTGGACAGGTGGCTGCAGATGCTTGGGCAGATTCGCCAGCAGGGAGAGTTAGCATCAGAGCGGCTGCTTAGGACCGAGGAGGTCATGTAGGGTATTGTCAGCACCCAGCTGACAATCGCTGGCACACAGCAGGCCATTGCTGCCACCCAGCAGTCCATAGCTGGCAACCTGCAGGTGTTGGCAGAGCAAGCCCTGCGCCAAAATGACCACCTCCTCCGCCATAATGAGCTTGTGGCGGAGCTACTTAACACCGATAGGGCCCTATTGTCAGTCGTTTCTGGTGCATTCCCAACACCAGCACTGCCTGCTGGCAGAAGGGGAAGACCATCCCCCCTTCCACATCATCTGCTCCACCTGCCCCACCATCCCAACGTGGCTGTGGCCGTGGGCGAGGAGCTGCTGCACGTGGCAAGGGCCCTACCAGGGCCAAACGGTCCCGCTAGTGAACTTGGCTCCACATTAATCTCCACCCTTATGTCTTCCCAAATCTTTCATTTTGCTGTGTGTGTCAGCTTCATGTGTGCAACCCAATCCCGTGCACAGGGTACCCACATTTGCCCTTGTTTCAAATGTTTTGTTTGGTTCCCCTGTTGCCCTCTTTCTGCTATCATTACTGTCTGCTGTACTTGAAGTGTTGGTGCTATACTTTTATTGTGAAGCCACCTGATGTGTTCCTAATGATTCTGCTGTGGCTACTGTATGTATGAAAAGTAAAAAAAAATTGTACATTTTTTTATTATTTGTACATTTGTGTTATGGTCCCTTTATTTTTTGGCATGTGCCAAATAACATGCTATTAAAATGTTATGCTTTTCCTAAAGGTAATACATTTTTCATTTTATCCCCAAATGTGTGCTGTTATTGCTGAATGTAAAAGTGACATGTATATTTATATTAGTGATACCAATTTCTGCCCATTGCTTGCAGTGTAAATGTGTGTAAAAAATGCAGCCGTGCTTTCAGCATTTGTGTGTTTAGTAATGGTCCATTTAGGCTGCAATGGTTCCAATTGAAGCAATGACAAGAGTAATTAATGAGTAATGAGTAGAGGAGTGGATTGTATTGTGTTCAGCTGACAGTGGTTCAGGTGCGGCTGTACTAATTGGGCGATCCGAATGCCTAGCGCATGACCGAGTGGTGTCCACAAAGTGAAACTTGCTTATGAAGACCGCATATTTCCTGGCTGTTGGTTCGTTTGCAGTCGGTGTTCTGTCCGAATGCACGCCTACCAGAGTTAGTGCTTTCCCTCGTGTACGCCCATATTTACGCCCAGTTTAGCCCACTTTGAAACTACGCCCTTGTGTAGGTCCGAATGACGCCCATATTACGCCCATATTTCCCGAGTGAATGCGGTGCACATTTCTGTACAGTATTAGTGAGAACGAGTACGGCGACCGTGCGTGGCACATGCGCATTGCGTTGCCTACACATGCGCAGACGTCTAAAAAACGTCATCCGAAAGAATTTGGAAAATTACGCATCGACCAGAATAAGGCCCTAAGTTATAGGTAACGCTTAGAAGAAAGCTGCTACTTTGAGTTCACCTACTGTGATACATTAAGAACCACCCTGGATATTTGGCTTTACCAAACATTCTATAAGACTAATTAGTGATGCTTTCCTCCTTGGGAAACTCTCAAGAGCATTCAGTACAGGGTTGTCCTTTGAAATTTGCATGATTATGACATCTCATTTAATTAAAAGCCAAACAAAGAGCATGCATTTAAATGGAAATTTCAGATCCCTATTTGGTAAAATTTGGCTTCTTGCTGACACCTCTGTTTTACTTTGATAAGAACACTGTATGTTTTTAGACAGTGAAGGCAGTAAAATGACTGCTCATTAAAGCATTGTCTTTGAATTGCTCCCTTGAATTACGGAATCCCGTAATGATTTGTTTAACTTTGAAACAAAAACTGGAAGAACTTTTCCCATTGAAACATATCTTAATTTCCAGCTTATGAAATGACCAAAATATTTGAATTGCATAAATAGGGTCATATTAGTTTAGGTATTTGTAAGTACACAATTTTCCTAATTCAAATTATACTACAGGTAAATTAAGCTGTTATATAATATCTACAGTCTTAGGAAACATATACACTTGCAGCATGACATAATAACTAACTGAAGTGCAAAAATGTTACAAAAAATAAGAGAGAGATATAGAGAAGCCATCAAAAAAAAACATCTAAAAAACTATATGCACACAGTCTGCAAACAATCCATCATACAATCCCTCGAGATTGTATGATTGGGTGCAATGTCTTTCTGATGTATGGCCACCTTTATGCAAATGTATCAATGTACAGCTGAATTCCAGTTTTGGATCCAAGCAGTGCACATATCGCCTCTCTGAGCAATAATCTGATTGCTGACATTGAGTAAATATACAAAGTACCAGTCCATTTTGAGTCAATCAAACAAATGTTCTGATACTTTATTGGTGGAATTCCGCCTACAAACTCAGACCTGTATTGGATCACGTTATGCCACACAGATTAAGGCAAAATTAACATTTTGCCACACTGATTGAGCCAAAATTCACAATATGCCTCACAAACAGGGACATTGCACGCCAAAGGCACGCATTAAAAATATACATCATAATGCCCATTACATGTTAAGCCACACACCATAATTTTCATTACGCATTATGCCAAACACCATAATGCCTATTAAAAATTATGCTACATAAGTGCCTGCTTACCTGCATGCTCATTGCCAGGGGTTCCATGCTTGTTGCCAAGTGGGATTACATGCTCATTGCCAAGGGAGAATACATGCTCGCGGTAACTGGGGGACAGCCTCCGCCGGGCAGTAGTGATAGCCATTGACAGCAGCGCAGAGAGCGGGGGGCTGCCCGGCTGTATTCAGAGCACTGCAGGTCCCAGCTATTTGAAATAATACCGCTTTCATACCAGAAAATGCAGGGACTTACCCAGGAATATGGTCCCAGGATCATGCAGGGACATTCCTAGGCTGATCCCTTTTACACCAGCCTAGTCCCTGCATTTTCTGGTGTGACGGGGAAACCATCTCATTCTCGTGGCCCACCCTTCTGATGGATGGCGGGGCCCGGTGGCTGGCGGGTGCTGGCGATTCTATTGCCAGCCCCCGCAAGAACTAGACAGGCTCTATCTGTATCTTTATCCACTGGTCACCTGGGGTTAATGATTTCCTTTTTCATTTTGCAGTTTGCCCTGGAGAGGAAAGATGGAGCAGGTCCTGTCTGATGATGGTGCCTGGTCCCACCAAAAGGAGCCTGAATGCAAAAAAACAGCAATAACCCAAATAACCAGCAGACAAAAAGATAAATCTCACTGACAGTGGCCTACTTTGTGTCTTTATAGCCCAGGATCGGCCTTTATACTGTATGTGCATACACATTATGCCATAATCATTAATGATAGGCACAATAAAGATTATGTTAATTATATTATTGTGCATATTGGCTAATGTCTATGCACTGTATCACTAACGATGTGCTCTCCCGTGGGTCATTAACGAACCCTCTGCCGTCTGTACATGCAATAAAATTCTAACTATCTTTTCAGCATTACCATGCTCCTGGATGTGGCCGCTGACCGATACCGTTAACAGAATTTGGCCTATATCGGCACTGATTGCTAGAAAAAAAGCAACTGCCGACAACCAAACATCTCGTTCGATAATCGACTGGATTTCAAATTCTCTACTTAGCAATCCATGCAGCATTAGGCCTAATGTTTGTTTGCGATATTGCATAATGTGTATGAATCTTTAGGGTTAAATTTACAAAGACGGGATTTCTACTGTTGCCCATAGCAACCAAGCATATTTTATCATTATCTTCTAGAAAGTGCTAAATTAATAAGACGTAGGATCTTCAATAGATCTCCCATTTTAGTAAATTTACCCCTTAGTAATTTGCAAAGCCTCAGCCATAAATGTAGGTATAAATGTAGGTACAAGAGACAATTTAAATAGTACAACATTTATAGGCCCTTATTCAGATCTGATCGCAGTACAAATTTGTTTTCAAAATGGGCAAAACCATGTGCACTGCAGGTGGGGCAGATGTAACATGTGCAGAGAGAGTTAAATTTGGGCGCGGTGTGTTGAAACTGAAATCTAAATTGCAGTGTAAAAATAATGCAGCCAGTATTTACCCTGCACAGAAACAAAATAACTCACACAAATTTAACTCTCTCTATACATGTTACATCTGCCCCACCTGCAGTGCAGCATGGTTTTGCCCATTTTGAGAACAAATTTGTACTGCGATATGGGCCATATAACATTAGTAAGCCCGCTCGAAGCAAAAGCTTTGAAAGCTAGTTTGCTTTGTTCTGTGCTTGTGCATGTGAGAGAGAGAAAGAGATGTAGTTTCACTTGCTTACAACAGATGGCAGTGTTTCAGGGACAAATGGATACTAGCCATATATATATATATCTATATATATAGATATATATATATATATATATATATATATATATCTATATATATAGATATATATATATATATCTATCTATATATATATATATAGATATATATATATATATATATATATATATATATATCTATCTATATATATATATAGATATATATCTATATATATATATATATATATTTAGATGATACAGGACTTACAATTCATACTATTATGACACAATAGTCTGCAGTATGATCTGGAACAAGCATTGATGTACTGTTCACCAGGGCCGTATTGACAGCATTGTAGGCCCCGGGCAAAGTAATGAATTTGGGACCACTGCGCACCCATTCACAGGAAAAATTGTAAACAATTTTTTTTTAACACACCTCTCCTGTGGTCTTGTGCCCTCTCTCAACTTGCTTCCATACGGTGAATGGCTGTGAGAACTCTGATTGGTGGATACCTGCAGCCATCCACCAATCAGCATACTGATAGGCATTCACTATTTGGCTGCAGTTGGGAGGCGGGTAGGGAAAGCTTTACTCTGATTGGTGGATACCTGCAGCCATCCACCAATCAGCATACTGATAGCCATTCACTGTTTGGCTGCAGTTGGGAGGCAGGTAGGGAATTCTTTACTCTGATTGGTGGATAGCTCTAGCCATTCACCAATCAGCATGCTGACAGCCATTCCCTGTCTGACTGCAGCCTGGGAAGCAGGAAGAGAACGCTTTCCCTATATTCTGTAGTTGTTCAATTCCCATCAGGTTGTTGATTGTGACACAAGTAATTCAGGTATCTTCATTTGACCATTCTCAGCCCCCAGGACGCTATTAGGATTTAGTTGTCGGGAGTATAAATAACGTTCATTAATGGGAATTGTTTTGCCTGCACTTTAATTATCTGCCATACACACATACATTAGTTTAAATGGAAAAGTAGATGTGTTTCTATTCTACCTAGGGGTGGAAATGCACATTTTACTTGTAATTGAGGAATACTGTATATTAGGTACTGCATAATGGGAATGCAGATGATTGATGTGTTTCTATATTCACTTATGAAGTTGCTGTAACTGTTTCTATGCCAACCCATCTGTTTATAGGCCTGATTCAGATCTGATCGCTGCTGTGCAAATTCGCGATCAGATAGCCACCGTCCAGGCAGAGTGAAATCCCGCCCTGTGGAACTCTGTAAACGGCTTGCGAATGGATCAAGGATCTGCAAACCTATTTGCAACTCACTCCCCGCCGTATGATGTTATCAGTCCGTGCAAGTGTGTGGAACGCTGACCCTACCATAAATCTGCAACAGAATCAGGCCGATTGAGGCTGTATCTGACGTCACACACCCGCTCGGGGCACGCCTGAATTTTTTCTGACACTCCCATTAAAAATGACCGTTTACCAACCCATAAATGCGGCTTTGTGGGGGGATTGCAAAAAAAATGAATTGCTGTTTTTTTTATTGCTGTTCGGCCTTGTACATGTGCACTACCATCTGTATGCATGCGTAGTCATTGATCAACTTACGAATTCGCACATCAGCCAGGTCTGAATTTGCTTTATCAGCTCTATACAACCCACTATACATTGCAGCACATGTACAGTACTATAGATTTATATGAACACAATTTAAAAAGTCTTACAAAAATATCTTGAATTGAAGCGTTATTTAATAATCAGCCTTTGATAGAGGATACAGACTCGTAAATCTCCTAGACTCAGCGGCTTCCTCAGATCTTGAGCTCAATATCCGAGGAAGCCGCTGAGTCCCCAGGCGAGGAAATGCGTCATTGAGCAATCTTTTTATCTCCGGGATACAGGAGGACCTACAGTGGCGTAACTATAGCACCGCAGCCCCCGCGGTCGCGGGGGGGGGGCACTGTGCATATAGGGGTGCCGGGGGGGCTGCGGTGCTATAGTAATCCCCCCGCCCCCCATGCCCCGCATGCTTACCTGTCCGCGCATCCCGGCTCCCCTCCTGGCTTCAATCAGTGCTATGGAGACGGGCCACGATAAAATGGCCGCCCCATAAAGCAGACTGTTCTCTGAAACTGTCTGCGGTATGGGGGCGGCCATTTTATCGTGGTCCATCTGCATAGAATTTATTGAAGCCAGGAGGGGAGCCGGGACGCGCGGACAGGTAAGCATGCGGCAATGGGGGGTGGGGGGGAGGGGGCAGGGGGGGGCGGCCGGTCGGACGGGCAGGGAGGGGCGCCCCCCCATTAACGGCTGGGGGGCGCCCCAAACAAAGCTATGCCGCTGAGGACCTACCTTTGTTACCTGCAAAACAGCTGATTGATTCCAAGACAACTGTTTTCTTTGTCAAAATAAGGAGCCTGGGCTTCCAAGACTCTACAAAACTGGACCATTGTTGAGTACAGCCAAAAGGAGCATACAACCCGGCCCTTACATGCAGGTACAGGGAGGTCGTTCCCTTTCCTGTCTCTCATATAGTGGACAATAAACATCATTCATCCACCTCCCAGTGGCAAAATATATAATAGTGAACAACAACAGCCCTTATATATAACTGCTGGGACTTGTACTGACATCTTGCTGCATCAAAATTCTGGCTTTTTAGCAGAGACCCTTTTAATAATAATTTCCGGATGTAAATAGTGTCAGATTAATTATTTTCTTTTTTACATTTTAATTAATTCTGTATAATATTGTATAATTCTTATCACTGGCCAGTGAATTATAGTGTAATAAATATATATATATATTTTTTATACTTTGTTTCTAGCGTATTTTATGTGGGTTTTTTTGTACGGAACTCTCCTAATCCTGCCCACTTTACCAGGGCATGAGAGACATTTGGGAGATTGTTCTGTGACTGCCAACACCCTAGAAGTAAGCTCATAACCTTGGCCAAGATTTAAAAAAAAAATCAAATTGCTAAATGAATGCATTCTTTCTCTTTGTGTGTAGCACTAAAAGCCTTAGCAGAGTAGCACCACTCATCAATAGCGTAACTAGATATTATGTAGGCCTCATAGTAAAAGTATATAAGGGACCCTACGCAACACCCAATGGTAAAAAATTTATATAGCACATATGTATTACTTTGACAGTGAAGTCTCAGTTCTGGGCCCATAGCAGCTGCACTCCCTTCGCCTATGGTAGTTACACTCATGTATATAACACATGTAACTGTGACAGGGAAGGTGGCCCCTCTCAGCTCTGGGCCCCATAGCAGCTGCATTCCCTTCACCTATGGTAGTTACACCCATGTATATAACACATCTAACTGTGACAGGGAAGGTGGCCCCTCTCAGCTCTGGGGCCCATAGCAGCTGCACTCCCTGCACCTATGGTAGCTAAACCCTTGTGTATAACACATGTAACTGTGACAGGGAAGGTGGCCCCTCTCAGTATTGGGCCCCATAGCAGCTGCACTCCCTGCAGCTATGGTAGCTACATCCCTGTATATAGCACATGTAACTGTGACAGGGAAGGTGGCCCCTCTCAGCTCTGGGCCCCATAGCAGCTGCACTCCCTGCACCTATGGTAGCTACACCCCTGTATATAACACATGTAACTGTGACAGGGAAGGTGGCCCCTCTCAGCTCTGGGCCCCATAGCAGCTGCACTCCCTGCCAGCGGTGTAGCTAGGTGCCATGCTGCCCGGAGCAAGGGCATATTTCGCGCCCCCCCCCCCCCGGTAATGAATTGGGGGCGTGGCTAACGGAATCTGCTGCGCTATATAAGAACCTGTAACGGAATCTGCTGCGCTATATAAGACGCTGTAACGGAATCTGCTGCGCTATATAAGACGCTGTAACGGAATCTGCTGCGCTATATAAGACGCTGTAACGGAATCTGCTGCGCTATATAAGACGCTGTAACGGAATCTGCTGCACTATATAAGAACCTGTAACGGAATCTGCTGCGCTATATAAGACACTGTAACGGAATCTGCTTCTCTATATAAGACGCTGTAACGGAATCTGCTGCGCTATATAAGACACTGTGACGGAATCTACTGCGCTATATAAGACACTGTAACGGAATCTGCTGCGCTATATAAGACACTGTAACGGAATCTGCTGTGCTATATAAGACACTGTAACGGAATCTGCTGCGCTATATAAGACACTGTGACGGAATCTACTGCGCTATATAAGACACTGTAACGGAATCTGCTGCGCTATATAAGACGCTGTAACGGAATCTGCTGCTCTATAAAAGACACTGTAACGGAATCCGCTGCGCTATATAAGACACTGTAACGGAATCTGCTGCGCTATATAAGACACTGTGACAGAATCTGCTGCGCTATATAAGACACTGTAACGGAATCTGCTGCGCTATATAAGACACTGTGACGGAATCTGCTGCGCTATATAAGACACTGACGGAATCTGCTGCGCTATATAAGACACTGTGACGGAATCTGCTGCGCTATATAAGACACTGTAACGGAATCTGCTGTGCTATATAAGACACTGTGACGGAATCTGCTGCGCTATATAAGACACTAACGGAATCTGATGCGCCATATAACATGCTGTAATGGAATTTGCTGCGCTATATAACAACCTATGAGACACTGAGGCACAAGCATCATTATAGTTACCCTGAGGACCCCCAGACTGCTTACCTATTCCTGCACACCTCTAGGACTGAAACACGGTGTCCAAGATTTCATGGGACCCCCAGAATGAAGCCCCCAGGCCAGGCAGCTGTTGTGACTTCAATAACCAATGGCTCTGCCTTCCTCATGTTGTCTGACTGCTGCAAACGCTGCCTCCTCCAACCTGCCGCGGGGTCTGCGGCACGATAGAATGCCACTGCCAGGCGCCCACACCGAAGCCTGCTGCCGCTTGCTCCCCAAGCGGTAGCTGCCTTGCGCTAGAACCGCCACTGGAGAGGACTGGTCGGAGTGTCAGCCCGCCGCCCGGCCCCACCGTCCGTGACACTTGGCGGCAGGGACCGGGCGAGCAGGACAGGAGGCAGTACTATACTAATGGGCAGCGTGCGCAGCGCCGGCGGCTGCCATGATGCTTGAACTTGTGCAGACTGCAGGGGGGGCGGGCCGGCGGCGCCATGAGCTCCGGTGGCTCCGCCCTCCCTACGCCTCTGGTCTGGAGTGATGCTGCGCTGCGCTGCCCGGAAGCCGGACCGAGCAGCAGCAGGGCAGGATGCAGGCGCCGGGACGGGCAGCCGCTGGCACACGCTGCCCCCCGTTAGTGTATGACTATGGTGATCAGGCAGGGATCATTTGCGGAGGGGGGGCGGGCCGGCTGCGCCATTCCACCAATCGGCGCCCGGAGCAGGAGCTCCGGTGGCTCCGCCCTCCCTACGCCTCTGCTCCCTGCACCTATGGTAGCTACACCCCTGTATATAACACATGTAACTGTGACAGGGAAGGTGGCCCCTCTCAGCTCTGGGACCCATAGCAGCTGCACTCCCTGCACCTATGGTAGCTAAACCACTGTATATAACACATGTAACTGTGATAGGGAAGGTGGCCCCTCTAAGCTCTGGTCCCCATAGCAGCTGCACTCCCTGCACCTATGGTAGCTACACCCCTGTATATAACACCTGTAACTGTGACTGGGAAGGTGGCCCCTCTCAGTTCTGGGGCCCATAGCAGCTGCACCCCCTGCACCTATGGTAGCTACACCCTGTATATAACACATGTAACTGTGACAGGGAAGGTGGCCCCTCTCAGCTCTGGGCCCCATAGCAGCTGCACTTCCTGCACCTATGGTAGCTACACCCCTGTATATAACACATGTAACTGTGACAGGAAGGTGGCCCCTCTCAGCTCTGGGCCCCATAGCAGCTGCACTCCATGCACCTATGGTAGCTACACCCCTGTATATAACACACGTAAGTGTGACAGGGAAGGTGGCACCTCTCAGCTCTGGGCCCCATAGCAGTTGCACCCCCTGCACCTATGGTAGCTACACCCCTGTATATAACACATGTAACTGTGACAGGGAAGGTGGCCCCTCTCAGCTCGGGGCCCCATAGCAGCTGCACTCCCTGCACCTATGGTAGCTACATCCTTGTGTATAACACATGTAACTGTGAGATGGTGTAATAATTTTTTTATTTTTTTTTAGTATCACCTACCTACAGTTATTTCTGGGCAGGTACAGTAACCTATGGAATCAGCACAACTGCCAGACATTGGCTACTTGTGTTGCCAGCAAACAGCAGAATGTTTTCTTTATTCTTCGCCTATATTTGTTATCTCACTGACAATTCCAGCACAGCTATAATCTTTTTTAGTTGTTTTATAGCCACCGTGAAATGTGAGTCGGCATCAGGAAACAAGAGGTTGCAAATATGTCTTAAGAATAGAAGCCATAACACAGACCAAGCAGAATGTGTGTTCTCCTAATGTTGGATGTGACCTATTGTGGTCAGGTCGATGCTTACTACAGTTGTTTATTTATTTATGGTTTCCACTAATAGAGCACAAACATTTCCTATAGCGCTATAAAAACCTTTGCTCGTCATTCTACCATAACATCTTTATCATTAGTTATGTACAGATGGAACTACTCAGGGCCGCCACCAGTAATGTTGGGGCCCGGGACTGACCTTCAGCGGTACCCCCCCCCCTCGCGCGCGCCGGCACCCCCCTCCCGTGCCGGCACCCCCCCCCTCGCACGCTGGCACCCCGCCTCCCCCAATTACTATTACTTACCAGAGGTGGCGGCGGCGCAGCATCTTCTCCCTCCGGGACTTGGGGCTCGGAGCACTCACTGCACAGTGAAGCCTGTAGAGCGCCGAACCCCTCGTTATCCTAGGCTCGGCGCTCTGCCGGCTGCACTGTTTATTGTGCGAGCACGGCCACCAGCACCAGGTGGGGGGATTTGTGTGGGTGCGGGGGTGGTGGTGCCGTGCTACTGTGGGCAGCGGCCCGGGCCCCTCAAGAGGCTGGGGCCCGGTACAGCTGTACCCCTGCCATCCCCCCTGTTTGCGGCCCTGCATGGCGATAGAATCGCCGCTGTGCGCCATCTGACAAGGGGGCGCATGCACACAAGACGATCATGCGCCCTATTCTGTCGGAGCCCGTCGCCGCCCTTCGCGGCTCCCTCCGTCTCCCCCATAGCCCCCCGCAGCCCCCACTCGCCCTGCCCGTCTCCCTGAAGTGCAGATGGGCACGGAACCCACTCTCCCTTGCTGACGGGGAAATGCGAGCGTGTGAGATGATCGCTCATCCCCATCAGATGGAGCTCTTGTCCGCCAGCCTGTGCCAGCTGAGGACATCTGGCCATTCTTCAGGCTGGCTGAGAGGCGTTCCATCTGTACTACAGTATAAGAAGCCGATGCAGACTCACGAACTTCCAATTCTCGACTTGATGCTTGTGTGACCTTCCGTCCCTGTCAGCTTAAGCCGTATTAAGCATTATTATTATTACTCTAATGTATGTCACCCATTTCTTTGTCTATTGGAGGGCAGTACCCCTCCACCGTAGTGGCTGCTGGGGTACACTGGACACAACAACTACCCCTAGCGCTCCAGACCTTTTCTGCGAAACATTGCTGTAATGTAACCTCCACAGATTGCACCCACTGCCAGCAGTGACCGACGCAGTGCATCCCAGATGGTTGTCTAGGACGGTTTCTCTGCGGGCAGGATGTGCTTCACGTGGATGATTTCCATACATTATATATCATTCTACTACACAAGCATCCTGTTCCCATATCAGCACTGCATCCTTATATGGCTCACCTGACACAGTATAGTCCTGTCCCCTGCCCCCAGATCGCCACCCTCCAGTAATCTGCGGATGGCAGTCTGGCGGCAACACTGAGCTTGGCCGAATCAGTACGGTAGCTAAACCCTTGTGTATAACATATGTAACTGTGACAGAGAAGGTGGCCCCTCTCAACTCTGTCCCCATAGCAGCTGCACCCCCTGCACCTATGGTAGCTACACCCCTGTATATAACACATGTAACTGTGACAGGGAAGGTGGCCCCTCTCAACTCTGTCCCCATAGCAGCTGCACCCCCTGCACCTATGGTAGCTACACCCCTGTATATAACACATGTAACTGTGACAGGGAAGGTGGCCCCTCTCAGCTCTGTCCCCATAGCAGCTGCACCCCCTGCACCTATGGTAGTTACACCCCTGTATATAACACATGTAACTGTGACAGGGAAGGTGGCCCCTCTCAACTCTGGGCCCCATAGCAGCTGCACCCCCTGCGCCTATGGTAGCTACACCCCTGTAATATAACACATGTAACTGTGACAGGGAAGGTGGCCCATCTCAGCTCTGTCCCCATAGCAGCTGCACCCCCTGCACCTATGGTAGTTACACCCCTGTATATAACACATGTAACTGTGACAGGGAAGGTGGCCCCTCTTAACTCTGGGCCCCATAGCAGCTGCACCCCCTGCGCCTATGGTAGCTACACCCCTGTAATATAACACATGTAACTGTGACAGGGAAGGTGGCCCCTCTCAGCTCTGTCCCCATAGCAGCTGCACCCCCTGCACCTATGGTAGTTACACCCCTGTATATAACACATGTAACTGTGACAGGGAAGGTGGCCCCTCTCAACTCTGGGCCCCATAGCAGCTGCACCCCCTGCGCCTATGGTAGCTACACCCCTGTAATATAACACATGTAACTGTGACAGGGAAGGTGGCCCCTCTCAACTCTGGGCCCCATAGCAGCTGCACCCCCTGCGCCTATGGTAGCTACACCCCTGTAATATAACACATGTAACTGTGACAGGGAAGGTGGCCCCTCTCAGCTCTGGGCCCATAGCAGCTGCACCCCCTGCATCTATGGTAGCTACACCCTGTATATAACACATGTAACTGTGACAGGGAAGGTGGCCCCTCTCAGCTCTGGGCCCCATAGCAGCTGCACTCCCTGCACCTATGGTAGCTACACCCCTGTATATAACACATGTAACTGACAGGGAAGGTGGCCCCTCTCAGCTCTGGTCCCATAGCAGCTGCACCCCCTGCACCTATGGTAGCTACACCCCTGTATATAACACATGTAACTGTGACAGGGAAGGTGGCCCCTCTCAACTCTGGGCCCCATAGCAGCTGCACCCCCTGCACCTATGATAGCTACACCCTGTATATAACACATGTAACTGTGACAGGGAAGGTAGCCCCTCTCAGCTCTGGGCCCCATAGCAGCCGCACCCCCTGCACCTATGGTAGCTACACCCTGTATATAACACATGTAACTGTGACAGGGAATGTGGCCCCTCTCAGCTCTGGTCCCATAGCATTTGCACCCCCTGCACCTATGGTAGCTACACCCCTGTATATAACACATGTAACTGTGACAGGGAAGGTGACCCCTCTCAGCTCTGGGCCCGAAAGCAGCTGCACCCACTGCACCTATGGTAGCTACACCCCTGTATATAACACATGTAACTGTGACAGGGAAGGTGGCCCCTCTCAGCTCTGGGCCCTATAGCAGCTGCACCCCCCACACCTATGGTAGTTACACCCCTGTATATAACACATGTAACTGTGAGAGGGAAGGTGGCCCCTCTCAGCTCTGGTCCCATAGCAGCTGCACCCCCTGCACCTATGGTAGCTACACTCCTGTATATAACACATGTAACTGTGACAGGGAAGGTGGCCCCTCTCAGCTCTGGGCCCTATAGCAGCTGCACCCCCTGCACCTATGGTAGCTACACCCCTGTATATAACACATGTAACTGTGACTGGGAAGGTGGCCCCTCTCAGCTCTGGGCCCTATAGCAGCTGCACCCCCCACAACTATGGTAGTTACACCCCTGTATATAACACATGTAACTGTGACAGGGAAGGTGGCCCCTCTCAGCTCTGGACCCCATAGCAGCTGTACTCCCTGCACCTATGGTAGTTACACCCCTGTATATAACACATGTAACTGTGACAGGGAAGGTGGCCCCTCTCAGCTCTGGGCCCATAGCAGCAGCACTCCCTGCACCTATGGTAGCTACACCCCTATATATATAACACATGTAAATGTGACAGGGAAGGTGGCCCCTCTCAGCTCTGGGCCCTATAGCAGCTGCACCCCCCACACCTATGGTAGTTACACCCCTGTTTATAACACATGTAACTGTAACAGGGAAGGTGGCCCCTCTCAGCTCTGGGCCCCATAGCAGCTGCACTCCCTGCACCTATGGTAGCTACACCCCTGTATATAACACATGGAACTGTGACAGGGAAGGTGGCCCCTCTCAGCTCTAGCCCCATAGCAGCTGCACCCCCTGCACCTATGGTAACTTTACTCCTGTATATAACACATGTAACTGTGACAGGGAAGGTGGCCCCTCTCAGCTTTGGGCCCCATAACATCCACTCTTTAGATAGTTACAACCCTTAGGATTTATTGTTTGGGTCATTATACAGTAGGGATGTACACCGGCCACTTTTCGGGTTTTGAATCATAGAAACATAGAAACATAGAATGTGACGGCAGATAAGAACCACTTGGCGCATCTAGTCTGCCCCTTTTTTAAACATGTTACCTCAAACCATATTTGATCCTTATTTTTTTGTAAGGATATCAATATGCTTATCCCAAGCATGTTTAAATTGTACTACTGTATTTGCGTCTACCACCACTGATGGCAGGCTATTCTACTTATCTACTACTCTTTCTGTGAAGTAATTCTTCCTCACATTTCCCCTGAATCTTCCTCCCTCTAGTTTCAGTGCATGTCCTCGTGTTCTGCTGCTCCTCTTCCTGTAAAGAAAGTCTCCCACCTGTACCTTATTAAAACCCTTGATATTTCTATCATGTCCCCACTTTCCCTTCTCTGCTCTAAAGTATACATATTAAGATCTTTTAGTCTTTTCTGGTACGTTTTGTGATGTAGGCCATGCACCATTTAGTTGCCCTTCTTTGTACAGTCTCTAATGTATTTATATCCTTCTGGAGAAATGGCCTCCAGAACTGACCACAATACTCTAGATGAGGTCGTACCAATGACCTATACAGTGGCATTATTACTTCTTTCTTTCTACTGCTGATATCTCTCCCTATGCAACCAAGCATCTGACTTGCCTACTTCATTGCTTTGTTACATTGCCTACCTGCCTTTAAGTCCCCTGAAATAGTGACACCTAGATCCCTCTCTTCCTCAGTAGTTTCCATTATAGTGCCATTTATACTATAGTTAGTCTTTGGATTTTTGAGACCCAAGTGCATGATTTTGCATTTTTTGGCATTAAACTGTAGTTGCCATGCTCTTGACCATTCCTCTAATCTACCTAGATCCTCAATCATTGAATAACGTAATGTCTGCAATAGGCATGGAGTGGGTTAAACATCCAAGACTGTTGTGTGACCTAGGGAAGCATGTGACTCGGTGGTCCAATAAGGACTTAGGGAAGAGCAGTGTTAGCTGGGATATCAGGGCAGGAAAGGGAGGAGTATTTCTCTCTTTCCTGAAAGTTTTCTGGTGAGTGGATCTGTGCCCCTGAGCTCCCCAGTTAGTGTATAACTGTATTCAGTTGAGTGCTGATACATTGCTTTGCTGTCTCAGTAGTGCTTTCCCTGACTATTTACCATGCCATGCATACCTCCCAATTTCTGAAGATTGCTAATAGGGACTCTCACAGCGCCCGCAAGGGGCATGGCCTATGCTAATTAGGTCGCGATGTATGCTAATTAGGTCGCGACATATGCTAATTAGGCCGCGGTATATGCTAATTAGGTCGCGACATATGCTAATTAGGTCGCGGCATATGCTAATTAGGTCGCGGCATATGCTAATTAGCCGTGATTAGGCCCCCACCCCTCTGCAATGCTGAGTAGATGCTGTGCGAAGTCAAGGAGGCCTGAACAGACGCTGTGGCATCATCCCTGTCTCTGGTCCCCGTTCACGGATGGGCTTGTGGTAGACGCCCGGCTGCAGGTGAAGCCTTGGAGGCTCCTGCGCTGCGGCCTGCTTCCGGCCCCGGGGCGGCTAGAGCCAAGGGGTGGGACACCGTGGGGCAGCAAGGCCCGGTGTTGTAGGTGAGCGCTACAGTAGCTGCGAACATTAGGGGTCGGGCAGCGTGGGCCAGGTTAGTGCAGGCAGCATTTACATGTCCTCATCGGCCAACTGTGAGGCGCTGCCACCTAGGGGACATACTACTGCACGGGCTTCTGGGGGGTGGAGTCAGGGGAATTGGCAGGCTTCCACCGGTGGGGTGCTCTGGATCCAAGGCAGGGTCTGGGGGTGCAACCACGGCTAGAGTCTCCACTACCTCCTTTGACCCCTCTCTGCTGTCCGCAGCAGTGTCCTCCATTGCTGGGGCTCTGGTGCCCATTGTGAATACTCTGCCACGGGAGACGGTGGGGTCCCAGACAGTTAGAGGATTGGTCTCAGGGGGCACAAAGGAGGCCCATTCCAGGGTGCTCAGAATTCTTGCAGGCTTTCAGGGATATGGGGTCAGCTGTTGCCATGATGGAGAGGGAGACACTCTGAGGTGATGGTTCTGCACAGAGCCGCATGCGTGACCGAGGCCTACAGTCCTCGGGGTCCCCTTCCCTTTTTGCATGTTCCCACAGATGTTGAGGCACAGCTGGACTACAGCGAAGAGGATTCGTTCACTGCTGGCAAAGTCGGGGAGGACGATGCAGATGATGACACATGGGCTGCTCAGCCTGAATCTTCAGACGTCAAGTCCCCACGGATTTTCGGGCAGTGGAGTCGGCTATGGAAGCGGGCATGGATAGTGATGCTGATGTTGGTACATGTACGGCGCGGCCTGGATTTTCAGGTGAGGGGGCTGAGCCTGTGTCGGGCGGCTTATCTGGCATTTCTCACTTGTCCCTCCCCCCCATGGGGTTGACATTGGTTGGGCGCTGCGAATGCACAGCAGTCCTTCAGGTATCGAGGCATTAAGTGAGAGTCGTAGGGGGTAAATTTAGAAGGATGACTTTATGTACTTGTTCAGCCTAACCGACGAGTCCAAGTAAGCCTCCCAGGCTCGGTGTTCCTATGTCTCAATTAGATCAGCCTCAACCCCTAGATCAGTGGTTCCCAAACTATGGGCCTAGGCTCCCTGGGGTGCCTCAGGATACTGGCAGGGGTACCTCGGGTTGGTGGTCCGGGACCAATTCAAACTATTTACGTTCAATTATTTCTGGACAAAACCAGTGCTGGTGGCTGCCAATCATAAAATGTGTACAATCGGAAGCAAATCCTGCCCTTTACCACATAACTGACCCTAAGAGAAATATATCAACAGAATCTACTTGATTTGATATATTTTTGGGGCCTGGGGGTGCCTTGGAAAAATTCTGATACTCTAGGGTGTCGCAATTAGAAAAAGATTGGGAACCCCTGCCCCAGATACAGCGTTCCTAATAAAGTAGTTCAGCTCAGGGACCATCCTTCTCCAGGGCATTTCTCCAGAAGGGTGTGATTATTACTGCAGAATAAATAGATTACATAACATGGCGGTGGAAACGCAGTACCAGCGAATGAGTTATTTAGGAGCATCAGCCTCTAAAGCTTGGATTAGCTGTATTCTAAGGTACAAGACCTGTCATTTGCTTTGCAATGCTAAAATTATGATGAGTGAGGGAAAGGTGACATGATTGGCGGTAGAACACATCAGGTAAGCGCATGGGCAACGCTGTGTTCTCGCACAGTAATATTCCCTTCTAAAAATTTCCAGCGCTCCAGGCTATGCTACGGACACATATCTGGATTAGGGGTCGTTCAAATCAAAATATTTGCTTCTCGAATGTGTGACGAGCAGCAAAATAAAAAAAAAAAAAAGGCAAAATCTCTAGCATTGCAGTAATAATCATTATTTTCGATAATAATATTCCACAATAATACTTCTAAAATGTATTGGATGCCAAGAACGAAATGAGTTTTGGTGGGCATACGTGTCCAGGTGAATTAAAATATAGACTTTAAGTTCAAGGCAGCAATCTATGGGTGCATAGATCCCCTGTAACACACTACGTAGTATGGGAACAATGTACATCACCACTACCAATTAAATAGCAGCAATGCCATGAATAAATAAATCAGGATTATAACACCTTTAGCCTGTTATTCACTAGCCTTAGCGAACGGATCTGCTGTGTAGAGGCGAGGAATACTTCATCGTCAAGTGTTGCCGATGGGGTGTTCCATTTCTCATGCATAATTTAAGGGGTTACACACCTTTACACTGGGGCGTTGAAGTGTCCCCGTGTCAGGGCTGTATCTCTCACTACCTTTAGGAATTGCTTTTTGTTGGCCCTGCTTATTCTGAACGCTGCGCTAGGCTCCTGGGTGGTTTCCGTTCGCTATTCGGACATTTTGGTGTGCTAATCGCTGAGGTTGGAATGGAGGAGCGGTTACTTACCTGTCCTTTCTGGGAATCCAGATTGCCGCTGTGTATGACCTCTGTTACCTGAAGTCATTTGTACCCATGGGTCACTTGTCTGCCACTCACTAATAAGGGCCGCTGCGGGCGTGGCCAGATCCCATCATCTGGTTCGCTTGTCTACCATAATTGGGCAGGATGGTATCCAGCTGGCTCTAGTAGTTGTCAATGCAGGGCTGCAGCCATCTACCCAGTAGGCCGGGTCTTCTTGGTTGCGTGGGCTAGGGGCAGCTCGCCCTGCAATGTTTTCACTTCCCAATTCTATTTAGGGAACGTATGTTCCGGGCGTTGGGTTGGCTGATCTGCGCAGTCAGGTTGGCGGGGGTTGGGGTTAATGTTGTCTATTCTAGGAGATGTTTAGTGCCGGGAACTTCAGGGTGGTACTGGCGCATTACCTAATGGGTATTTTCTTTTTTCTTTTGATTTTTCCAAAAAATGCCCTCCCCTCCCCACCACCCCATCACCTTTTGCTTGCTGCTGGTTTAGGGTTGCGCAGACACTGCTTACGATACGCTATTGTCCGGGAGGAGTCTATCCTTGCTGTTTTGCTACAGCTGCATGGTGCCCCTCGGGTGCCTTATCTGGTAGTGCTTTCTAGGACCCGCGCTGCGTTTTTTGCTGGCATAAGATATCTGACTAGTCCCCGGGGTTCGGGGGTTTAAGATTAGGCGGCCGAGATGGATCTGACGGCTGGGGGCGGAAGTGTGTCCTTGGTTCCTGTGGTGCCCTAGGTCATCCTCCCAGTGGCCTTGGCAAACATTTATACACTGGTCAGGCTTTCCTTTGCAGGCTCTGGCTCCTGCAGTTTGGTGGCTCTCTGATGACCTGATGTCAGTTTGCTGGGTCGAGGTGGCGTTGTCCAGCGAGTTTCCATTGGGAATTTGGAATCCATTCCCACTGCCTTGGGGCTGCCACATCGGCTATAGCCGCTCAATTGGCCTTGTCGAGCTTTAAATCGCTAGGAAGATGGCGCTCCGCAATTTAAATAGTACATTAGGCCTCACCTACTGCGCTGTAGGTCCTTGCGCTTTGTATGTATGTGTTTGATTGAGGTCATTTGTTTATTCCCCCATCCTTGTCCATCCTACTCGGGGATTAGCTACGCTCTGCTGTTGGGCCAGCGTCCGGAGTTTTCTCGCTTTTTGCCTGAACTGACGGACTGAATTTGATCACTCTGATTCGGCTATAGTCTCAATTAAGAGTCCCTCAGCAGGTCCAGTCGTTTTTTCTCCGGCCGAGTACACCCGTTTTTTCCTTATACCCTTCCATTACCTTGCCCTCCCCCTGTTTGTCTCTTTCCATCTTTGTTTCCTGGTATGGCTTCAATTGGTATTGGAGCATGTCTTAAGCACCTAAAATTGTGCTTCAACAGAACAAATTTATTTTCTTTTTGGCAGATCCTCCTATTATACTTAGGTCAACCCTTTAATATAAATACTACTAGTCTCCTCTTATAGCTTCTCCTTTAGAGGTATGAAGGATAGGCTCAGAGTGTGCATAGTTGAACATTCATTTGTGTATTGGGCAGCCGGCTGGGCCTCATCTGGGGGTAGGCCGGTTGCGAATTCTCTGTTAGTCTGGTGGCTTGGAGTTCGAGGGCCGTACTGGCTTGAGTTTAGAAGCGTTCCTTGAGGTGAACGTCCGCCAGTGTCTGAGGTCTTTGGTACTTCAGCTGGAGGCAACAATTTGGGAAAATGTCCCGATTGAAGCTGTCGGCCTTGATCTTGAGTGATCTTGCAGCCATTAATACAGCTTGGTTTTTCTGCACCTTGGTTGGTCTCCAATTGTTTCCCCGACTCCGTTTTGAGAGATGTTAGAAATGGTAAGGCTTCAAATGAGGCTCGGAAGCAGCTATATCGGCGGTGGCACAGTGGGTTCTAGCTGCCAGAGGTGCTGTTGACCCACAGGAGAGGATTAGGTTTTGGTGCCATCAGGTCTTCCTGCCTAACGGGGTGCATTTGGTTAGGGATGGTTCATTAATTTTGGAGGATCTATCTCTGGTTGTAGCTCAGTGCGTTAGGTTGGTGGCCGGGCGGGGATTCTGGGCTCAGAGTCCCCGCTTTGGCGGGAAAGAACGGCAGGTGAATAGAATTAGTTCTTATTCAAATGATGATGCTACGTATATGTTTGCTTTTCGGTGCGCTCGCCTCTCATTGGCTTAGGCCTTCGCTCGATCTCCCGCTCGGGGGGCAGCGAACCCATCAGATGGGTGGGTAGTCAATGCAGTAGGTCGAGCGGATACCGCTTGTTAGGGTAGGCTTGATTACGTATGCAGATTGTGTGGGTGGAGCTTAGTTAATTAGCCGTTCTTTCTGGGCCACCATTAATTAATTAATTATTAATAAATTAATCTAGCTTAAAAGTGCTAAAATAAATCAGCTAACAAATTCTGCCAAACCTAAGTCTCCGAGTCTTTATTTCAGGTTTAGTTTGTAAGTTTTGAAATGTGATGTATATACATGCTAGAGGTCACACACATCAGATGCTAGGATGTTTAGAATAACGTAATGTCTGCAATAGGCATGGAGTGGGTTAAACATCCAAGACTGTTGTGTGACCTAGGGAAGCATGTGACTCGGTGGTCCAATAAGGACTTAGGGAAGAGCAGTGTTAGCTGGGATATCAGGGCAGGAAAGGGAGGAGTATTTCTCTCTTTCCTGAAAGTTTTCCCGCCCTCCCTCCCTTGTGTTATTATGGTTGGGTGGGTGTTAATCGCGTTGGCTGATAGGCGGGAAAGAACGGCAGGTGAATAGAATTAGTTCTTATTCAAATGATGATGCTACGTATATGTTTGCTTTTCGGTGCGCTCGCCTCTCATTGGCTTAGGCCTTCGCTCGATCTCCCGCTCGGGGGGCAGCGAACCCATCAGATGGGTGGGTAGTCAATGCAGTAGGTCGAGCGGATACCGCTTGTTAGGGTAGGCTTGATTACGTATGCAGATTGTGTGGGTGGAGCTTAGTTAATTAGCCGTTCTTTCTGGGCCACCATTAATTAATTAATTATTAATAAATTAATCTAGCTTAAAAGTGCTAAAATAAATCAGCTAACAAATTCTGCCAAACCTAAGTCTCCGAGTCTTTATTTCAGGTTTAGTTTGTAAGTTTTGAAATGTGATGTATATACATGCTAGAGGTCACACACATCAGATGCTAGGATGTTTATGTTTTACCCCTCCTGGTGTGTCTATCCTGTTGCATACCTTTGTGTCATCTGCAAAAAGGCACAGTTTACCCTCAATTCCATTTGCAATATCACCAATAAAGATATTAAAAAGCACTGGTCCAAGTACAGATCCCTGGGGTACTCCACTTGTAACCTTTCCCTCCTTTGACTGTACTCCGTTTACTACAACTCTCTGTTTTCTGTCCTGCAACCACGCCCAAAATGGGTTTGGGGTTTTGCCAAAACACCTCCTAAATGTTTTGTGTTTGGATTTTTTGGGTTTTGGGTTTTGATTTTTTTGTTAAAAAAGCATAAAAACTGCTAAAATGCTAAACATAATTTGGGTTTTTTTTTTTGGTCCTACGCTATATGTACCTCAATAACATTCATTTCCACTCATTTCCAGTCTATTCTGAACACCTCACACCTCACAATATTGTTTTTAGGACAAAAGGTTGCACCGAGGTAGCTGGATAACTATGCTAAGCCACACAAACTACTAGGTAGGTAGGCAGTAGCACTGCCAGTGGCCACCACAAAAGCAGCAGTAGCAGACTATTATGCAGCAGCAGTAGCAGACTATTATGCACCAGCAGAATTTATAATAATTAATTTTATGATTAGGTACTGCTTGGCACTCAGTGGCACACGTCAGTGCACCAGCAGCGTGGAATTATTTTTTACATATAGTCCCACGCAGCACAAGTATTATTTTTGATTTAAATTATATATAGCAGCCTAGTATGTAGTTGTACTAGGTTGGTACACTTAGGCAGTAACACTGCCAGTGGCAACAGTGGACTGAGTAAATAATACTGGCAGATTCAGTGCAGGCAGCACCAGTGGACTATATATATATATATATATATATATATATATATATATATATATATATATATATATATATATATATATATATATATATATAATTAATTAATTAATTATTAATATGATATATAATATTACAGGCACAGCACAGCACCAGAGGTAGGCCCCAGCACAGAGGAGAGAGTAGTACTACAGGTACACAGTTAGACTGTCCTCCTTGCTAGGGAGAGCCCACCCTAAGCAGAGAGGAGAACAGAGTACACAGCAGCACTGAGGGAGACAGCCCCAGCGAATAAAATAATTACAGCACAGCAGCTCACCAGAGGTAGACCGCACAGAGGAGACAGTAGTACTACAAGTACACAGTTAGACTACACAGCAGCACTGAGAGACAGCCCCAGCGAATAAAAAGGTCAAGGTCAAGCTCAAGTTTAAGCCCCAGCAGCAGCACCAACACACCCTCTCCCAACCCACTACTAGACTGGAGTGAAGATGGCGGGTGCAGCAGCCGCTTTTAAAGCCTTGCGAAATCCAGCGCCGGGAGATGACGTTCTGACCACGCGGACGGACCCGAGTCAGGCGGGAATCTCCGAGCGCTGCTCGGAACCTGGCTCGGAATGATGACGTCCGTGGGGGCTCGGATCTCTTGAATCCGAGTCTGCACATCTCTAGTATACAGTATACTTAGGGGTATGGATCATTGGACAGACAGCAACTAGCTCGCCTAGCATTAGGTCAACACTACTAGGTCAACATGCATGAAGGTCAACATGATTGAAGGTCGACATGCAGGAATGACGACATGACTGAAGGTAGACGTGGGTTAAGTTGACAGGGTCATTAGGTCAACGCATCAGGTAGACATGGAGAAGGTCGACAGTCAAAAGGTCGACATGGGGTTTTCCGTCTTTGAGGGTCCCGAATGACACTGAAACCCGCTATGCTCAGAACACTATTTTATTCTCCCACCACGCCCTAGTGGATGGTAGGGCATGAAATACCGCCTGTCGGCACATGTCGGCTCAAAAAAAAAGGAGAAAACCCTATGTCGATTTTCCCCATGTCAACCTAATGACCCTGTTGACCAAACCCATGTTGACCTTCAGTCTTGTTGAACTAATGCTGGTCGACCTAATGACCGTATCCCTTACTTAGTTGATTAATCTTTTGAATTATCAGTATTCTTTGTCTCCTGTGTATCACTTTTACTTTATGACGGAATACAAATCCCTCCTGTACAGACTGGCACATATGTGAGTGCAGAGTGTGACTCATTAGCACTTCCACCTTTCACCATCATCCTGGCAATCATTAGTCCTGGTTCCGTGCTGTTACCATATGGAGGGAAAACCCGCCCATTGCTCATAGAAACAGAAGAAATTGTCAAATTAGCTCTGGTCAAACAGGAAAATATTGCTGCATTGGAGTGTATCATTATTGTACTGTAATATATAGTTGTTAAATATTTATATCCCTTATTATGACATTTTTGTCCCTCTTCATACTTACAGTATATTGATTAATATAAACTAAATAGACAGATGTACATTATATCGTATGACCTTGACCTTGATCTCTTACCGGCACAAAGAGCCTGAGTACATCTTGTAAGCTGGACAGGGGTGTAGAGAGCTGTGCCAGTCACCGGGTAATTTTTGGGGCATGGGCTAATCATGGACAAGATTGGTCACACCCCCTTATGCAAATTGAAGTTATAAAAAATTATTTTCAGTGAAGCGATGCTGAGTGCAGGTTTTTTGGGTGCTATCCTGCCCATTGGCCATGTAAAAATTCAGAGTGGGGCATGATCAGTTAGGTTGACCCCCCCCCCCCCCCGCCCCCACTGCTGCTGTCCATTGTTCAAGGATAAGGAGGTGACATTGTTGTTTCCCTGATGGCATATCTCTCTGGCATGTGCGGTGCATTGGAGGGCATGCTGCTGCCTTGATAGATGCCCTCTGTGTACTTCGGGGCGATTGACCCACTAGCATTGTGTGGCTGGGATCTCTATGCCCTGCTGTATTTCCTGTATGGCAGGGTTTTTTTTACCAGGTTCAAAGATCTTACAGCCTAGTTTATTAAGTGCTGAGCTGCTGATAAACCTGGGTGCTCTAAGACCCCTGCAAGTCAAGATTAATTGTAAAACTGCCCCCCTTTCCCCCCTACATTAAAAGTGTAGCTCCGCACCTTCTGGTATGTCATAATGGTGGGGGTGGGGAAGTTCAGCGCAGTGCACACATGCCCTGTATCCTACATCCAGAACTCCTAATGAGTGTACAGATGTCCTGATTCCTACCCTTTCATTTGATGTCATGGCAGGGGGGAGGGAGATGAAAACCAAGGAGTCGATGAATCAAGCCTTGTAATTAGTGGAGAAGTTTAGATGTTGTCCATATCAACCAATCAGCTTCTAGTTATTATTTTATAGAGATATATTTGCTACCTAGTAAATGATTGGTGTTCATTGGCCTACAGTGGGAGGAGGAGCATCGTGACTCTATTTACAACACCCTCACAATCGGAACCTGGTTAATTGTATAATTTATAGCTCTTTGATCTACATTTATAGACATTCATTAACAATGCTTACCTACAGTATGAATAAATCTGTCGTGTACACAGTACCTACTGATATGTTCTGATTGGTGGATATTGAGGCACTTACACCTGTTGCTACCAACTTGCTGAGTGAGCGGTACAGTGGGCCACGCCCACAGCCCCCTGACAACCAATCATGATGATGCTTAGCCTAAAACCTGCCTGGGAAAATTACCTACATATCGGTGAATACCGCATCACAATCAGTCCTGTGGTTTCAGAGTTTATCACAATAAGAAAAACAAACGTTTTTATTTTATAAGATGTATATAATTATAAATGTGTATTCATTTCTAATCTAAAGGTGGCCATACACACTCAGATTTTTCTGCAGATCTGTCTGGTTGGAACAAAAACATGGTTATGGATGAGAGCAAATGACAGTTGACCATTTGCTTGGAAATGATGGAAAACAGACAAACTGTCACTCACTCATAACCATGGGCCTTATTCTGGTTGGTGCATACTTTCCCGTATACTTTCGGATGACGTTTTTTAGCCGTCTGCGCATGCGTGGGGAACGCTATGCGCATGTGCCACGCATGGTCTCCGTACTTGTACTCAATAATACCGTACAGAAATGTGCACCGCAAACACTCGGGAAATATGGGCGTATTATGGGCGTCATTCGGAATGACACAGGGGCGTAATTTCAAAGTGGGCTAAATTGGGCGGAAACATGGGCGGACACGGGGGAGTACACTTATTTTGGTGGGCGTGCATTCGGACAGCACACCGAATGCACGCGAACAAAAAGCCTAGAAATATGCGGTGTTCATAAGCAAGTATTGCTTTGCGGACACCACTCGGTCATGCGCTAGGCAATCGGAACGCCTAATCAGGACGGACGCACCTCAACCAATGTCAGCTGAACACAATACAATCACCTACTTTACTCATTACTTGTTAATTACACGCTTGTCACTGCTTCAATTGGAACCATTGCAGCTTAAATGGAACATTACTAAACAAACACATATATGCTGCATTTTTCAAACACTTTTACACTGCAAATAATGAACACAACTTCATATTAATAATACAAATACACATGTCACTTCTACATGTATCAATTAAACCACACATTTGGGGGAAACAAAAAAACATTTATTAAATGAACTTATAAAATAAATTAGAAACCGGCACAAAATAAAAGGTAGCATACCAGCAATAAAAGTAAATAATATACAATAAATACATGTATTATAGACATACATAGCCACAGCAGAATCATTAGGAACACATCAGGTGGCTTCACAACAAAAGTATAGCACCAACACTTCAAGTACAGCACACAGTAATGGTAGCCAAAACGGGCCAACAGGGGAACCAAACATGACATTTGAACCGAGGGCAAATGTGGGGACCCTCGGCACGGAATTGGACACAGGATGCTGACACACACAGCTCAATGAAAGATTTGGGAAGACATAAGGGTGGAGATTAATGTGGACACAAGTTCATTTGCGGGCACGTTTGCCCCTGGCAGGCTCCTTGCCATGTGCAGCAGCTCTTCGCCCACGGCCACGGCCACGGCCACGGTCAGATGGTGGGTCAGGTGGAGCACATGCTGGGGAGGGGGTGGATGGTCTTCTCCCTCTGGCAGCAGGGAGTGCTGATGGTGGGAATGCACCAGAAACGGGTGACATTAGGACCCTATTGCTGGCAACTAGCTCCACCATAAGATCATTATGGCGGAGGAGGAGTTCATTTTGCCGCAGGGCTTGATCAGCCAGCACCTGCAGGCTAGCAGCAATAGCTTGCTGGCTGGCACTCATAGCCTGCAGGCTCTCAGCGATACTCTGCTGGCTGCTGGTCAAACCCTGCAACACCTCCTCGGCCCTACGCACCCGCTCTGATGCCGACTCTCCCTGCTGCTGAATGTTGACAAGCACATGCCCCCACGTGGCCAATTCAGCCGCGGACATTGGCGGCTGCTGCTGCACGGGCCTGCTACTGGGGCCAGGTGGCACAGACTCCTCAAGAGATTGTTGACCAAGCGGTGGGGATGCTGGTGAAAGAGAAAATTCAAATTACCACACATTCCATGCAAAATTCAATACATCTACTTATGACATGGCAAATAATTACCTTCAAGCAAAGAAGCCATGACTTCCGCTGGGGACTCGCTGTCCATGGTGCTCACCCCCCGGACCTCCTCCACTGCAATGCAGCACTCTGCCATCTCCTTCAGGGGGGTGAGCTTCAGCTTTGAAGGCATGGGGCCAGCCCCAGAGGTGTGGCTGTGTTCCTACCGCTGGGTCAATTTCTTTTTGAGGTTCGTTTTGAAGTCGTGCCACCTGCAATAAAAGTGTACATATTAATACATGTCACTTCTCATGTTTGCTGTAACACCCATTGCAATCTGAAACATAATACAACATGTGCCTCCTGACACCAAACTTAGATTATAATAATTTTGAAAAACAACCCTTAGAAGATACAATCACACTCAGCCTACAATAACTATCAATTCAATGACATGGCAAACATGTCTGTGGCTTCAAGCAACGTCACCGCCCATTGACCAACTCCATCTAATTTCTAATGTAAACATTACTGGACTTGTACTGCTCAAATGTAACACACATGAACTTGCCTCTTCTTAACGTGCTCCGCCTCACAAACTTGTGGAGCCACCGTATTAATCTCCGCCGTTATGTCCTCCCAGATCTTCCATCTCCTTGTGTGTGTCAACTTTTCCTGTGGGCACTCGATCAAATCCCGTGCCCGGGTCACCAGGATGGCAAGCTCCTGCGGTTCGTATGCCATGTTTCTGGTGGTTGGTTCCTCTGTTGCCCGATTGCGGCCACGGCCACTGGCACCGCCACTGCCACTGGCACCGCCACTGCCACGGCCACCGCCACTGCCACGGCCACGGCCACCGGTTGCTGTACTTGAAGTGCTGGCCAGGCTACTCTGTTGGGAAGCCACCTGCTGTGTTCCCAATGATTCTGCTGATGCTGAGGATGGGCCAGCTGCCGATTGGCCTGATGTCAATGGCCCATCTGGCTGCTCTTCCCCCAATGGCTGTTCAGGGTTGATGGGGACATAGGTGGTGCTGGAGTCCATCTGAGCAAATAGGTCCTGCAACTCCTGCTCTTCCTCAGATAGAGATGCAGACATGTGTGCAACAACATTGCATTTGCCAAACACACCTTTATATAGTATTTCTGTAATTGGCGTACATCAGCGACACCCTGCGTTCCGTACGGCCGCGTTCCGTACGGCAGCGTCAACCGTGCGGCGCATAGGCCACGCCCCTTGCTGCGCAAAAATATTTAAAAAAAACCTGGCAAACTGAGTAAGTCTGATTAAATAGGTAAATGCAGATGTGAACACCAATGACCAAATAAAACTGAGGTCAAACATGAAATGTATATGTGAATGTACATCTTTACTGTGCACTTGTTTGGTATGTAGTACAACTGACAATACCCATTCCATATGTAAATCCAGTCCACCACTTAGGCACAAGTAATCAGTGCTAGCATCCAAATCACATGTGAAAGCTCTCCAAATTCAGCCTTGATGCTAGCTACTTTTCATTCCACCTCTCTAGTATGGCCCAGTAGAAGGTAAGTGTACACATGGCAGCATGGCCTAATTTTGGGAAAAGGTCTGCCACTATTTGCTATGTTTCAGCTGCATAGCTTTTACTATAAAAAAGCTGTTTAGTACCTTGTGGAGTTAGGTGTAAGTGGCTAGTGATGCAGACTATTTCACCTGTTGCTTATACCCATGTTTGGTGAATGTAATAGATTATATATAATGGGTTACCATCTTATGGTACAGTGTCTGTTTAGGAGATAGTAAGTAATGGCATGGTCTGCTAAACTATGCACAGGTACAGCGATGCAATGGGATAGCCGTCTGTCCTGGCGCATCAACACTGTTACTGACAAAATGAACAATAAAGTTAATACCAAATATCACTCTGATCAACCAATGACAGGACATGATTGTATGGATTGTGCCATTGCTAAGATGGCGGCCTATGGGAGAGCAGCACCCTTCTCTGCCGCGGAGCTGAGGGCACTGGTCTCCGTTATGGAGACCAGGCTAGGGCGTGCGGGGCCCTTCATAACAAATAGGCAGAAGAGCCTTGCGTATGCGGCTGCCCGCAGGCGCATATTCGCGCGCACCCAGGTGCGCAGGACCATCGCCCAGCTGGAGCGGCGATGGTCTGATCTGAGGCGCCGGGAGCCCAAAAAGCTCCAGCAAATAAGGGCCAGCATTGCACGCTGTAAGTGTTTACACATTAAATGGCCAATTGTACATTAATGCTTACATGACCTTTTTGTCCCAATAAGGTTACCTGGTTCATCATGAGTTAACCATGACATACTCTATCTGTGTGGCACCTCATGTTAGACATGCTGTAATGTGTGTGTAATATGTCATTTTTTGGAATGCAGGATGAATGAGCAATTCATGTGACTTATTTAACACTCTGCATTTTGATTTCCCTTACAGCACGTGACTGTGCAAGACGGGCCCGTGAAGAGGCCCAGGAGGTGGAGGCCCCCCCTGAAGAAGTGGCCGAGGAGGAGGCCACAGAAGTGGGAGAGGAGGAGGCCACAGAAGTGGCAGAGGAGGAGGCCGCAGAAGTGGCCGAAGAGGAGGCCGCAGAAGTGGCCGAGGAGGAGGCCATAGAAATGGCAGAGGCGGAGGCCCCAGAAGTGGGCGAGGAGGAGGCCACAGAAGTGCCAGAAGACGAGGTGGCTGAGGAGTTGGTGGAAGAGGAGGAGCCATGCGAGGTGGTTGAGGAAGCAGTAATTGGTAGGTAAACATAAGGCATCATTAATAATTGGTGGTAGTACTATTTGTTAGGTACCACTGGTGAATCTAGTGTGTTTTACTCAATTATTATTTAATAAACTAAAGTGGGTTACAACAGACACACTTAGGGGTTATAGGCCCAAGCTGCAAACGTGGAATCTAGAGCCTCAGGTAGGTGATGCGTTTTGGTTTATGGAGGGCCTTTCTATTTGTTTGGTGTAAGGAAGCGGCTTAGTGCAGCAGCTTCACCTATCTGGCAATGTGACTATGAATCCAGAAGTAAGGGGTAGAGGGACTAGGCTAGCCTTTAAATGTGGTATCCATCCATCCATCCATGTATCCATGTATCCATCCATCCATCCATCCATCCATCCATGTTTCTATCTATCATGCAGTTTAGCTATTAAGCAGTGACATGCAGGTATATATGTATGGCAAAATGTGGCATGTTGTATTGGATGTAGCTTTGGAGTAGATTGGTGAGTGTGTGTGTGTGTGTGTGTGTGTGTGTGTGTGTGTGTGTGTGTGGGCCTATTTTTATTTTTACCAATACAAACAGTATTGGCTATGTAATTGTTTTTATGTATGAATTCTCATGCGGTAGGTACTTAAGATTGAATGTACAAGGTCAACCTGAATAGCATAATTAATGTTGTTCCCCCTTTAACATGCCCACAGATCCACAGAGGCAAGCCGCCAGATTAAGAGGAGCCCTACTCAGGCTGCGGCAGCTCCTTATTGAGATGGTCGCAGAGGTGGAGGCTGTCTGTGACCTGCTTGTTTGATTTTTTGTTAGTGTTTATTACTCTGTTGTAAATTTATAATAAATATTTGTGTTGACAGTTCAAAGTGGTATGTGTGTTATTATTTTATTTAACAGTATAAATATAACTATAAATATATATATTTAAATAATGGTGTTTAGTTATATAAGGTGCAAAATGTATATACATATTCATAGATAACACATGGGCGTAAAGGGGCATGAAAAAACGTGGTGCACTTAGCATGATGAAAGGGTTAATGTAAAGTGGGAGTAAAGTGTTTAATGATCAATTAGAGAAATAATAGATGACCATTAAAAACAATCCCTTTTGAATGAGGTTGGCTAATTGCATAAGCGGGTAGTGGCACAGATTTGTCTCTTATGAGAATAGTGTTGATTTGTGCGTAAATACTCTGCATCGGTGCGTACGGCCAGCTTCCCGTACGTTCTAACGCGGTTAGACCGTGCTTACGCTGCAAGACCGTGCAAGAATCTGTACGTGTCCACCGCACATGCAAGGTTTGTATGTCGTCCGTACACACGCCCTGTTCTTAAAGAGTGAGTCCGTCCGAATGCGGGGGACCCGTGGGCGTTTCTACGGACGATGTCCGCACGCCACCGCACAGCGTTGCGTGCGGACAACACCGTAGGAATTCGGGAAAGTACGCACCAATCAGAATAAGGGCCCATGTTTTTGTTCCAACCAGCCAGATCTGAAGATAAATCTTACTAGTGTATGGGCACCTTAAGTTTGGTCAGTAATTAGGTCATTTCTGTAGCTGCATTGTTTTCCATGTGCTGTAATGAAACAATGACAAAATGGACAAATATTAAAATTGGCCAACACTGTACCTGTACAACTGAGCGGCACGGTGCATAGTCAGTGCCCTTGGTTGACAATATTGTACAGCGAGAATACTGAAGTGGCAATTAGCAGCGATAAATCTTACCCTGCACCTCGGATGTAATCTTCTAGAAATTCAGGTCAAATCAGCTGGTGACTTCTTTTCCTTAGAGAGGGGACACAAATGTTAATGGTTTTCACTGTGTGCTTAAAGTACTTTACATTAACATACATTTCTATCACACTTAGTTTGGCGGAATAAAAAAATATATATATTTTTTTAATTTTTATTTTTTATTTCTACAATAGCGAAATGTTACCTGTACAATTAAATCCGTTGGGTATATGGAATTATAGTTTGCTATTATTCTTGAGTAAATTTACAGAGAGTTCATTATATTAATTGATTGCTTAGCCTATTGTATACATTATTACAGCAATTTAGTCCCTAACGTCTTAACCGTTTTTTTCTTTTTGTTTTTTATATATATTTTTTTTTATAACACCTTGCTTATTTGCTACAGTGTATTATTATAAATAGCATTTTCATTTTACTCTGCTGGTGCGTTCGTATGTTGTGGGTGTTTATACATTTCTTTCCTGCTAGATATATGTAATGTGTTTTTTCCATAATTGTATAAGTGGGTTTTAAACAGAATGTTTTACTCGGCAGGGGCTGAATAGCTGACAACTATTGTAGACTGCTTCTAGAGGCGCTCTGTGGGCGCGTAGTGCATAAATGGCCTGATTTAGAGGTGGAAGCTACTGTGTCCTCACAAGTATCGCTGCTACTATATACAATTACTACATTCAGCATGCACCTTGTCTACCGGCATGCATCCAATGTGACCACTTTCGCTGCCCGTGCATGGTGTTACTCCGAATGTAGTTCAGGACATGCCATCACCCATGTACCACTGCATTGACACTTGCATCTGCCCTATGGAATCTCCAGGGCCTGAATAAGTGGGGAGGGGGTAACTGGGGTGTGGTACAGCTCACAGTCAATGTGTAATCAGACAGTCAGGGGGAAATTTACCAAAATGGATTCGTAAAAAATAGGTGTATTCGTAGGCAGAAATACACCTATTTTTTACACATTTGTATTTTCGGGATTTACAATCCCGAAAATACAACAATTCGTATTCCTAATGATGGGACATTTGTATTTGTATTTACAAATACGAATGTCTACACCATCAATAGAATACGACAGAAATCACCATTCAAAAGAATGGTGGTTCCTGATGTACTAAGCAGCCGTACTGATAATATGGCTGCTAATTGGTGTAAAACAGGCACCAAAATACGACAGGAAAATACACCCTGATGTTCCTGTCGTATTTGCTTTAAGCCTGCACGGATCAGTCAGATCCGTGCAGGCTGCAGTGTAAAAAAATAGAAAAGCCAGCCCCAGGCTCCAGGTCCGGGGCTGGTTCCCAAAATACGGGGGACAAAATGACTAGGGGTCACAGCTGGGGGACACTTATGATATAAGGTCCCGCGGCCAAAACATTAACCCCCTGACCGTCAGCCTGGCCAGGGGCCCTGGGGGAGTGGGGACCCCCCCAATGAAGGGGACCCCTTTAAAGTTTTATTTTAAGTGTGTGTCAGTGTGTTTTATTTTACTATTTTTAATACTATGGAACTACAAGTGCCAGCGGGCCCTTTAATGCCCCGCAGGCTGGGACTTGTGGTTCTCCAAGTCCCAGCTTGCGGGGGAGGCTTGCTGGGACTCATAGTTCCCCAGTATTAGACAATAGTTTATTCTTTTTTTTACCCTTTAATCAGCCCGGTGACCACAGCCCAGAGTCACCGGGGACAGCACCAGGCTTCAGCCTGGTCAGGTAAGTCCTGGAGGGGGGGGACCCCTTTATTGGGGGGGTCCCCACTCCACCAGTTCCCCTGGCCAGGCTGACTGGTCAGGGGGTTAATGTTTTGGCCGCGGGACCTTATATCATAAGTGTCCCCCGGCTGTGACATTACCCTGCTGGCTGGTTTGGCCTGGGGTTGGTTCTTAAAATACGGGGGACCCCTAGTCCTTTTGTCCCCCGTATTTTGGAAACCAGCCCCGGACCTGGAGCCTGGGGCTGGCTGTTAAAAATCGGGGAACCCCTATTTGTCGGGTTCCCTGATTTTTAATTACCGGCCCCGGCTCTTTCAGCCTGGTGCTGGTTACAGCTGTGGGGGGACCCCACGCCGTTTTTATTTATTTATTTATTTAATTTTCTATTTTTTTTACACCTTGCAGCCTGCACGAATCTGACTGATCCGTGCAGACTGCCTACACTAATTCATATTAGCGGCCGTATATATGGCCAGCTAATACGAATGGTTACACCATCGGAGGGTTACAAAGCAGTCGTATCTGACTGCTTTGTACATTCCCCTCCAGCACACGACTTTGCATACGACTGAAACAGTCGTATGCAGTCGTAGGGGAAATACTAATACGAAAAACTAGGTTTTTCATATTGGTAAATTTCACCCTCAGGGGGAAATTTACCAAAATGGATTCGTAGAAAAAAGGTGTATTCGTAGGCAGAAATACACCTTTTTTTTACGAATTTGTATTTTCGGGATTTACAATCCCAAAAATACAACAATTCGTAGTCCTAAAGATGGAACATTCGTATTTGTATTTACAAATACGAATGTCTACACCATCGATAGGATACGACAGAAATCACCATTCAAAAGAATGGTGGTTTCTGATTTACTAAGCAGCCGTATGGATAATACGGCTGCTTAGTGGTGTGAAACACCCACGCAAATACGACAGGAAAATAGAACACCATTTTCCTGTCGTATTTGCTTTAAGCCTGCACGGATCAGTCAGATCCGTGCAGGCTTCAGTGTAAAAAAATAGAAAAATAAATAAATATAAAAAAAAAAACGGCGTGGGGTCCCCCCCACAGCCGAAACCAGCACCAGGCTGACGGAGCCTGGAGCCGGTAATTAAAAATCAGGGAACCCGACAAATAGGGGTTCCCCGATTTTTAACAACCAGCCCCAGGCTCCTGCTCTGGGGCTGGTTCCCAAAATACGGGGGACAAAATGAGTAGGGGTCCCCCGTATTTTAAGAACCAGCCCCAGGCAAAATCAGCCAGCAGGGTAATGCCACAGCCGGGGGGGAGACTTTTTATGCAAGTCCCCCCGGCCAAAGCATTAACCCTACCGACCAGTCAGCCTGGCCAGGGGCCCTGGGGGAGTGGGGACCCCCCCAATAAAGGGGTCCCCCCCCTCCAGGACTTACCTGACCAGGCTGAAGCCTGGTGCTGTCCTCGATGCCCCTGGGCGGTGGGCATCGAGCTGATAAATGGTGTAAAAAATAGAACAAACTATTGTTTTTTACTGTGGCACTACAAGTGCCAGCAAGCTGGGACTTGGAGAACCACAAGTCCCAGCCTGCTGGGCATTAAAGGGCCCGCTGGGTCTTGTAGTGCCACAGTAAAAAAAATAGTTAAATAAAACACACTGACACCCATTTTAAATAAAAGTTTAATACACACATTACATACATACTGATACTTACCTTTCTTGATCCCGTAGGTAGCCCTAGTCCTGATGTCCTGTGTCGTCCTACAGGTCCATGTCGGCTGTCCGTGTCGTCCTCCAGGTCCATGGCGGTGTCCGGGTCCGAAGAAATCCATGTTGGAGCTGTGGAAGGAAATCCTACTCACCTGGTCCTGTGCTGAAGAAGTCTTCTGTTGGTCCGACGTAATCCAGGTAATCTTCACAGCTGTCGGCGCTCCCCGCTGTCTCCGCTGTCTCTGCATCGCGCTGAGGAGAGATGCTGAGATGTTTCATATTCGGCGCCTCTCCTCAGACTGAATTCTATTGGCCGCCTAGCAGGCCAATCAGGAGCCGAGAAAGTCGGCTCCTGATTGGCCTGCTAGGCGGCCAATAGAATTCAGTCTGAGGAGAGGCGCCGAATATGAAACATTTATCAGCTCGATGCCCACCGCCCAGGGGCATCGAGGACAGCACCAGGCTTCAGCCTGGTCAGGTAAGTCCTGGAGGGGGGGGACCCCTTCATTGGGGGGGTCCCCACTCCCCCAGGGCCCCTGGCCAGGCTGACTGGTCGGTAGGGTTAATGCTTTGGCCGGGGGGACTTGCATAAAAAGTCTCCCCCCGGCTGTGGCATTACCCTGCTGGCTGGTTTTGCCTGGGGCTGGTTCTTAAAATACGGGGGACCCCTACTTTTTTTATTATTTATTTATTTAATTTTTTTTTACACCTTGCAGCCTGCACGGATCTGACTGATCCGTGCAGACTGCCTACAAATAATTCGTATTAGCAGCCGTATATACGGCTGCTAATACGAATTCCTACGACATCGGTGGGTTACAAAGCAGTCGTATATGACTGCTTTGTAACTGATCCTCCGGAACACGACTTTGCATACGACTTAAACAGTCGTATGCAGTCGTAGGGAAAATACCAATACGAAAAACTAGGTTTTTCATATTGGTAAATTTCCCCCTCAATGTCTAAATAATGCATGTCTAACTTTTGTCAAAGTCTAACTAATACATGTCTATCTTTTGTCAACATCTAACTAATGCATGTCTAACTTTTGTCAATGTCTAACTAATGCATGTCTAACTTTTGTCAAAGTCTAACTAATACATGTCTATCTTTTGTCAACATCTAACTAATGCATGCCTAACTTTTGTCAATGTCTAACTAATGCATGTCTAACTTTTGTCAAAGTCTAACTAATACATGTCTATCTTTTTATCCCTAAAATACATATATACATTTTTCATTGTATTAGTATATATAGAAGTTTCCTCCCAATCTGCCCTTGATAGTAACTATATCCATCAATATCTCCACAGTGAAATATCTGGTTGACGTTGGAGATACAAATATGGATATGGATATGAACACTAATGAATAAATAATAAAATTAAAATTAAAATAATATTTTCTATGTATAGTCCAACTACTAAGAAACAAGGCCTGGATAAAAGATAAAAAATCAAAATATATACTCTAGGGAATAAATAAGTATTATATATGTGGAGTCCAAGCCCCACTCTCAACAAATTTGATTTATATATGGTTATACATGTGTACGTATATTGCCATTTTTTTGTGTGTATGTATATATATATTTCCATTTATTATTGCTTTTATTATTATTATTTTTCAAAATATCTACTGTATATTATTTATATGTATCTATTACTGTTATCCACTTATCTGAGCCTCTTCCTCTTTCTCCTTTTTGCTCTTTTTCATTATACCATTAAAAAATTAATTAATCTCTCTTACTAATATACGATAAATATAATTCAAAATAAATAAAATTGAGAACAGCCCCATAAAAACTCTCTCTCCTAGATCGGACCAGAATGTGTTAAATACATGTAGATCACATTATTAATATGATTCGAAAGAAAGTATAAGCGGCTACTATGTATGTAATCTCCACTCAGTATTGACGGGAGCGTTCCTTCTCCTAACACCATCAGTAATTAGTTCATGAATCCTGTAATATGCAGACTAAATATATCTTACCCATTTCGGAATATATATGTTATTTTTAACTTTGCAAGTACTAAATAAACTGACACACTGTTTGCAATATTGTATTACTATGTACTTTTTCTTTTCTTTTATACACTTGATCTGTATTCTAAAAAGAAGCTGGTGTTTCAATTGATCGCTCAGCTAATTGATTAATTGCACACCTTTAAATAAGGTCTCCTTCAAGAGCAGAGTTACTTGTCTTGAGAAAGTTCCCTAATTACCCCGGGGACGAAACGCGTTGACGTCATCACTCTGTTTGAACTGGAAACTCCATTCAGCTAAACCTCCAAATCTACAGCTGATGCGCAGCTTACCACACGCTGCCGGTAATCAGCTACCTCGCTGACCACGAACCGAACCTCAGCACAGAGACTCCTTCCAGCTTTCCGCTCACCCTCCAGCCCGAATTACAGCTGAAGTGCAGCTTCCACGCTGCCGGCCATCAGCTGTTTTTCACTGCCCGCTTACTCCACCACAGCGGGAACCCATCATCCGGCTCCCCATTTGGGAAAAGACCGCTTACACCGCCAATTCACCTCGTGTGCCGCTGCGGCCAGGACGGTGACTCCGTCGCTGACCACAGGACCGCTGCCGAGAAGGGCGAATACCAGGTCTCCAAAAATCTAACATCACCCCGCAAAAACAACTGGGACGATTTGCCGGTATATATACGTGATTCAGCACGTAGAGATTGTAACTCCAGAAGGGTGAGCTTTTAGTATACAAACTGGTGACTACAAAAATTATTTTTCTGTGCTATTTTTATTACATTATCGGACAGTTGAAAACCCATTATTTTTCTATCACCTCATAATTCTGTGTGCACAAACTGGACTTTATTCACTGGTACCATCTATTACAATTATTTGCATATTCCTATAAAGTTTCACTTATAAATGGAGGATTGCTGAATGTCCTAAATCAATACAGCCCATGATACTGGGACTTCAATTCAACATTGATCTGTCTTATATATGAGATTTGTTTTTATTCAAGTGTTTTATTTTCAGATGTATTAACTGTGTATTTCCATGCCTATCTTTATATAAAGCATATATTTGCAACAGTGTGTCAATCATTCAATTCTTCCAGCCATACAGTGTGTTTATAGCATTATTATCAAGCAGCGCAAACATACTTCAATTTCCCTCCCCTTAAATTATCTTTTGTCAATGTCTAAATAATGCATGTCTAACTTTTGTAAAGTCTAACTAATACATGTCTATCTTTTGTCAAAGTCTAACTAATACATGTCTATCTTTTGTCAATGTCTAACTAATGCATGTCTAACTTTTGTCTATGTCTAACTAATGCATGTCCAACTTTTGATGTTGTCCTGTTGACTGTCTGACTAGACATTGTCTCTCAGCTGCCTGGAACGTGGCAACTGGGACAGTTGCCTTAGGACCCCCACACACCAATGGGCCCCCTCAAGGGCTCTCTGATAAAATGGAGTGATAAACAGCCAGCCAATCAGCTCCTGCCTGCCATTTCACAGACTGTGTTTGAAAAATGTCAGAAAGGAGCTGATTGGCTGGCTTTTTATCACTCTCCATTTTATCACTTTTGAAGCTTAGAAAATCTGGCTCTGAGTCTGCTCCTGCAATTGCCAAGTTCTGCGATCGGTACCAGTACCCAGATCGGTGCTGCCGGCCTGCTCCAGTTTTGCACTTTGCAAATACAGAATAGATACAGAGCATATTTGCCCCCCTACCTCTTAGCCCCTCAGCATCAAGTGATACATCACATGTTTGCGGCTAATAAGGTGACTCGCTCTGCTTTGTGTAAAATGTGCAAGCAGTGCAGAACATAAAATCATGATATTGGTGGTCAATAATCGAGGGCATAGGGGGCACTGGTTAGCATTATTTGTGGTAAAATGACCCGCAGTTATTGGCAGTATCAGGTCACATGAGTCAGGACCCATCAGTATGTGTGTAGTATGTGCTGAATGAGATGATGTTTTTAAAGTCATACGCACAATTACTAGAGTTTAAAGATTTTATGTGATTTGAAATGTTCCTGTGTTACATTGTGTATACTGTAATTACACAATAAACATGTTTGTGGACATGTAAATGGACACTCAGTCGAAGTCTCTTTGCAACTGCTGTTCTACTATCTGTCATAATGTTTTTTTGCTCCCACCCAGTGGAAGACACTATTATTACAATATAATATCAAACATAAAGAAAAACAACGTAATGGCTGGATAGACATGTAGGAGATTAAACATGAGAGCTGGGTGGGGCCTTAAGTAGCATGTGACTTAGGGAGCCTATAGGGACAAGGGTTTGGTCAGGGTTAGCTTTGTATGTAATTCCCAAGGGAGGAGGAGTCTCCCTCTTTTCTCTGGAGAAATTCTGTGAGTAGGTTGTGTGTTGCTTTCCCTGTAGGCCTCAGTTACTACATTTACCTCATTTTTTCATATTAAAGAGGTTAATTTCACCTGAGAATGCCCCGGGCTACCCCGAGACGACCCAAGCGGTCAGTGAGGCCACCCGCCCGGTTTGCTGAGCTAATGGCTGAGGGGGACGCTGGCAGCCTACCTTTACCTGACGGTGACCAGGCCGCAGCGTCAGGCGGTGGGCGCGGGACCTCTGTGGCGCCCTCGGCGGCAGCTGCAGCGGGTTCTGGCTCCACTGCCGGGCTGCGAGACTCCCGTGGAAGGGTGACAACTCGCGGCGGGCGTGCGGCCTCAGGTCGTGCCCGCCGCGGTAACGGAGGCAGGGCGTCTAGGCCTCCTCAGCCGGAGCGCGGCGCTTCGTCCGGGGGGGGGCTGGCTGGTCATTGCTCCGGGCGTGCGGGGAGCCACCGCGCGTCTGGGGCTGCTACCCGCGTCACTCCCGGTGGACGGGGTGACGCGACGCGCGGCCGCCAGGCAAAGCGCGGCAGGGGCTCATCACTCGGCGGGCGCAGGTCGGATGACGGCGCCCGCCGGGAGGCGGACGAAAGTGCAGCAGCTGAGGGAGAAGTTCCCTCATTGCCTGCTGCTAGGAGCCGTGCCCGGCGAGCACAGGGTAATGGAGGAAATAAGCCGGCACGCGGGGCTCAGTCAGCAGAGGACTACAGTGAGGAAGTGCCCGCCCGCCCTCACAGCGTTAGGAGGAGGGGGAGGGCACCTGCACATAGCAGACAAGGCTGGGAGGCAGAAGCTTATGGCCATGATCCAGGGGGTCAGATCACTGTCACCCCAGACCCTGAAACCCCGTTTTATGGGTATAGGCCTTCATGGGAGAGGGGCAACATGCAAGGGGAGAGGCCAGACACGATTAGGAACACAGGCAGAGGGGCACGCCGGGGGGGTAGGACACCCCGCAGCAGCCGCCGGGGAACCTTTGAGTTGGATGACAGGCCGGATGGCCCTGCCACAGAGTTTGATCCCGCCCTACTTTCTGCAGCACTGTCATCAGTTGCTGGGGCTTTGGCACCACTGGTGGAGCCGAGGCCTGGGACTTCCAGGGGTTCAAGGGTGGGTGACCGCCACGCATCAGTTAGCATGCAGGACATCCCTGGCTGTTCTGAATTTGTCAGGGCGTTTAAGGGCCTTAGATCACCCTCGCATGGGTCCCGACACACACCTTCACAGAGAGTGCAGTTTAAACAGGCTGCCAATAGGCACCAGCCTTCCCGCTCCGGGACGGAAAGGCCCTCCAGGCCCTTGTCTGTCATCCCTGCAGGTGATGACGAAGTTGAGATGATACCTGACGACGATGAAGACGCAGGAGACGATGATGACACTGATTCGGATGACGACACATGGGCCGCCCAACCGGAGTCAACAGGTGAGGACACTACTGAAGGAGGGAATGTATCGGTAGACTACTCCTCCTCGGTAGGCTCCGGTACTAGCCATTATTCATCCTCATCCTCCTCGTCATCCCCTGACGGCTCGGAGGCAGGGAGGAATAAGAAGGAGCGTAAAAGGGCCGCGAAGTATGCTAAGAAAGAGGCTGGCCGGCTGGCTTCCAGTCTCAAGCGCAAGCGAACAGGAGCACTCTCTAAAAGGGAGCGCAAGCGCAGGAACCTACCTGGGGTGGTGCACTGCGACTATACTGCAGTGTTGCGCGGCCTTCGCGAAAGTAGTAGGGTTAAGATTCAGAAGGGCGAGTTTGTGGACCTGTTCAGCTTAACTGACGAGTCCAAAAAAGCTTTTAAAGCCGCCAAAGCAAAAGGTGGGATAGGGGCGGAGGCATTCCGCTGCTATGACAATTGGTTGGCGGGCTTTTGTGTTTTCGCAGCTTGCTACCTGGAAGACAGGCCTGACGAGCATATGAATATAATTCGTTATATTCACATGGTCCATGACATGTACCGGTCATACGGTGGAGTGTCATGGAGAACGTATGACGAGCAGTTCCGGCGTAAGCAGGACTGTTTACACATCATAGATTTTGGCTGTAAAGATGTGGAAGTGTGGATGAGTCTGACAAAAGCGCATCTAGAAGGAGTTGCTAGTGCGAACCCCACTACCACGGTTTCTGCTCCGCCCCCTGCTCAACACCGCCAGGTGGCGGAGCAGTCTCAGAAACGCTTTACCCCGGGTAATAGGCCTTTCACACCTGGATCTGCAAAAGGCAAATGTTATGCATATAATAATTCCTTTTGTAGCCAGGGGCAACGGTGCAGATACAAGCATATCTGCATCAACTGCTCAGGGAACCACCCGGCTTCTGGCTGCTTTCGAGGGGGCCGCCCCTCTAGAGGGGCTCCCGCCGCTGCAGCACCCAGGGCCTCCACCTCTGGGAACGCTCGATAGGGCTCATACCCCGGTACGGATAGGAGCCATAATTCCTTGGCTCCATCAGTACCCAGATAGGGAGACGGCTGTCTTCCTGCAGGAGGGGTTTAGTCTCGGTTTCCGCCTTCCTATAAGAGGCAATGTTTTGGGGGGATCATTTAGAAACCTACGGTCGGCCATTTCCCTTCCCACAGTCCTCAGAGAAAAAGTGGACAAGGAATTGCGCATGGGACGTATGGCGGGGCCTTTTTCGGAGCCACCCCTGGAAAACATGGTGATTTCACCTGTTGGGGTCGTTCCCAAGAAGGTTCCTGGCAAGTTCCGTCTCATCCAGCACCTGTCTTATCCTGCAGGCTTCTCGGTAAACGACGCCATACCCGCCGAATTTTGTTCGGTGACGTATCAGTCGTTTGACGATGCTCTAGCAATGGTAAGGTCACACGGCAGGGGTGCCCTGATGGCAAAGATAGATGTGGAGTCGGCCTTCAGGTTACTGCCCCTTCACCCCGATGCATTTAGGTTCATGGGCTTCCGCATAGGTGAGGAATACTTCATCGACAAATGTTTGCCGATGGGGTGTTCCGTATCCTGTGCCTATTTCGAGAGGTTCAGTACCTTCTTGCATTGGTGTGTGGAGAAATCATCCGGTCTGAGCGGAATCGCGCATTACCTGGATGATTTCCTATGTGTGGGACCAGCCCTTTCCAATCAGTGTTCGGTTCTACTTGCGGCCACCCGTTCTGTTTTTCAGCAATTTGGCGTGCCTATTGCGGAGGACAAAACGGAGGGCCCTATAACATGTCTGTCATTTCTGGGGATCCAGATAGACACAATTGAGGGCCATTGCTGCTTGCCTCAGGATAAGATAACAAAACTAAGAGAGGTTATTGACATCTGCTGTAAATCCAAGAAGATTACCTTGCGCCAAGCACAGTCCTTGCTGGGTCAACTTAATTTTGCCTGCCGTATCATCCCAATGGGGCGCTTGTTTTGTCGCAAGCTGGAGCGAGCAACTGCTGGGGTCAACAGAGGGCACCATCTGGTGCGACTGTCGGCTGAGATTAGGCGCGACATGGCTGTTTGGCTAAATTTTTTGGAGAAATTTAACGGGATACGTATCTGGTTGCCCCCGGCTGTTGACAACTTCAGGCTGCAACTCTACACCGACGCAGCCGGCTCCACCGGTTTCAGCTGTTTCCTAGATGGGAGCTGGTGCGCTCAAACTTGGCCCTCCTCGTGGCACAGCAAGGGCCTGACCAGGGACTTGCTGTTACTCGAGCTTTTTCCAATCATGGTGGCAATGGAAATCTGGGGTGAGCGGATAGCTAATAAAAGCGTCCTTTTTTGGTGCGACAATTTTAGCGCGGTCCATGCAATAAACAACCAGAAAGCGAAATCGCTCCTGGTGCTCAGGGTTTTGTCACAGTTACACCTGCAATGCCTTCGCTATAACATCTTGTTTAAGGCCAGACATGTACCGGGCATCCAGAACGAGGTAGCTGATGCTTTGTCGCGATTTCAGTGGGAGCGCTTCAGGGAATTAGCTCCAAATGCCGAGGTGATGGGGGTTTCATGCCCACTTTATGTTTGGCAGGTCATCGGGCCGGACTGGAGGGGCTAGCGGAGCTGTCTGTAGCGCCGGCTACCCTTAGGATTTATCGGCAAGCGTGGTCGGAATGGCAAGCTTTTTCGGGAGGTGCAGCGCAGCCAGGTAGGCGGGGCCAGAAGCTATTGCTTTCCTTTGTCTGGAACCTATACAACACAGGCAAATCCAGGGCGATAGCGGCAAGATATCTGGCAGGCATATCCTTTTTTGCGCAGCTTAAAGGTGCTCAAGATTTTACGAAATGTTTTCTAGTACGCAAGGCCATGAAAGGTTGGGGCCGAGCGGCACCTGTACCGCCCGACCGTAGGCGCCCCATTGATCTACCCCTGTTACTATCTATTCTTGATAAAGTTGGTGTGTTTGCTGACTCGGCGTTTGAGTCATTGTTGTTTAGTTTGGCCTTTGCAATGGCCTTTCACGGGGCTTTTCGGGTCCTAGAATTGGTTTCCCCATCAAAGCTTAAGGGGTCAGCCCTGCTTCTCTCCGATATACGCATAGAACCAGAGTCACTCCTTTGCAGGATTAGACGTTCCAAAACTGACCAGACAGCTAGAGGGACGTGGGTCCGGATGGGGGCTTCGCGGCCGGTGTCTGCTTGCCCAGTGGCCTTAGCCGGGCGCTATGCACTCGTGCGTCCTAATGTAGGGGGATCATGGCTGGTACACTATAACGGATCACCCCTGACGAGGTATCAGTTTAGTTGGATGCTACGCAAGTGCTTGGGTGAGCTGGGCCTTCCGCCGTCGGAATTTGGCACCCACTCCTTTAGAATTGGCGCGGCAACCGCAGCGGCTAGTGCTGGATGGTCAGCCAGGGATATTAAGCGACTAGGGCGTTGGCGCTCTGCGACCTACAGGAAATATATCCGCCCTAACCTCCTGCTCTGAGCTCTGTGCGTGTATGGTTTCCAGCTGTGTGGTTGTACTCCTGTGTTACCCCTGCCCTCAAGTTTCCTACTCGGGGATTAGCTACGCTCTGTTGTTGGGCCAGCGTCCGGAGTTTTCACGCTTTTTTGCCTGACCTGACGGACTGAATCTGGCTCTTACTAATTCGGCTAATTTGGCTTTCAATTAAGAGTCCCTCAGCAGGTTCAGACGTTTTTCCTCCGGCCGAGTAATCCCCTGTTTTCCTACACCCATCCACTTCCCTTCCCTACCTTTGTTTGTACTTCACCTGCTGT
>NC_139220.1:23620961-23783461 GCF_055691185.1 Crinia signifera
TCTCTCAGCCAATCAGAGAGCTGACTAATCTTTTGAAATGCAGCATCGTGGCGCACAGAGGGGTAGGGAAAGGTGCACTGCGATGGCTCACCTGTGTTTAAAGACCATATGTGATTGCACATGCGATGCGATAGACATTTTGTGCAGTACATAATATCTGGTGATGTGACATTCAACTGGCGGGTCCAGGTGCATCGCATCGGGTGACACATGCAATGGCAGGCGATCCATGAGATGTCGCAGCATTTGGTACTTGTGTATTTTGGCGGCGCCCATCGCATCGCATACCATAACGCATGCGATGGTATGCGATGCGACGCGATTTCGTTGGTTAGTGTACGATGGCATACAATTTTCAAATTGTATGCCATTGTACATGGCATACAATGCCATACGATGCGATGCGATGAAACATTGTATAAGCACCCTAATGGGTGCTTATACAATGTTAAGCACCCTAATGGGTGCTTACAATGTTAAATGCACCCCCACGCCACCCCCCCACTATAAACGTGAACCCGAAGCGTGGCGTGCGCAGCGAGCCCGCGAGGGGCGGCGGTACGCGTCCTACGACCTTTTCATACCCCCACTATCCACGTCGGCGAGCGCAGCGAGCCACTGAGCCCGAAGCGTGGCGAGAGCAGCGAGCCCCGCGAGGGGACGCGGATACCTGTGAAGCCCGCAAAGGGACGCGTTTACCTGTGAAGGTATCCGCGTCCGCTCGCCACGCTTCGGGCTCGGTGGCTCGCTGCGCTCGCCACACTGATCTATTCTCAACTCCACACCGACGTGGATAGTGGGGGTATGAAAAGGTCGTAGGACGCGTACCGCCGCCCCTCGCGGGCTCGCTGCGTTCGCCACGCTTCGGGTTCACGTTTATAGTGGGGGGGTGGCATGGGGGTGCGTTTAACATTGTAAGCACCCATTAGGGTGCTCAAAAGCACCCTTTAGGGTGATTATACGATTTTTCATCGTATAGGGGGTCAAAATCGCGTCGCATCGCATGCCATCGGGTACATGGCATGCGATGCGATGCGATACATTCATCGTACGATGCACAAATCGGGCACCGCCAAAATACACAAGTACCCAGCATTTTATCATAATCGCATGGATCGCATCCAATTTCTCACTTTTATATGGGCAACATAAGTAAATTGTGTCGTTGAACTACTGTATAAGATCTTACAAAATGTTACTATTTGAGATATTCCATCATTAACAACAAGCTGTAAATGTCGTAATCTTAGGGCATTGATAGATTAGTGACCAGTGTCAGCTCCAGAGGTGGGGCTAAAGCACAGTCCAATTTCAAAAAGGGGAGCAACACCAACTGCCACCCCAAATGATGTCAAACTTTGCGATGGCTGGGACTCAATAGCAGTTGGTGTGGCTCCCCAGTTGAATTTTGGACAGTTCTGGAGCCCCACTTCCGGAGCCACCACTGATAAAGACCCGGTGATTGTATAGATGGCTGCACTAATATTTTATTTCTATAGTTACTTTCTTAGAGATCAGGAGGACAATCAATCATTCTGTGGCTTGGCCACTTATACAACATGATCTACTCTCAAATCAATATCTGCATAATAGTTTAAATAAACGTAGTGTTCGCTATACACTTCAACAAAGTGTATTGTTGAACTATAAGACCATGTACTATGGCAAATGCTTAGCTATTCCTTCATTAACACAATATATATGATTTATCATGGTGTATAGTTGTAATATTGTTTAGATGGCTGCATTTTAATTTTCTCTTGAGGGAGTTTCTGTACCCTTTAAAACGTTAAACATATTTTGGTCTTAGAAAATATATAAGACTAGTCTTAGGGCCTGTCCAACGGATGGGCAAAATTTATGCTTATGCAATTCTCAAAAGTTTTGAAGAAAGGGTGTGCCAGTGGCGCACTACCATCCCCCCTGATTCTGCAAGAGGGCACGTTAATGCTGTAGAAAGTCATTCTGTGGGAGAGGTTTAGGCAGAGGCGGATTGGCCCACCGGGAAACCGGGCTGTTTCCCGGTGGGCCGGACCAGATTTCCCTCTGGCTGGGCCGCTTACCTTGGTTAGAAGTGGCCGCAGCCCAGCCTGGTCACAAATGGCAGCATTGCCCAAAACAAATATGGCCGCCGCATATATGCATATATTAAATGCACATATGCGGCGGCCATATTTGTTTTGGGCTATGCTGCACTGTGTGAGCAGCTGCGGCCACTGGATGTCGATGGAAGCGGTGGTGAGTAGTGTCCGCACCCTGCACCCCCGCCGGTGTACAGGTTTTTCGATAGAAAAACGGGCCCTCTTGTTATAGTGCATAGTGTGTTCAAGGGAGGTGGCCCATACTCAGTGTCCCACGGCGCGGGGGGGACAGTTGGGAGACCCCCTGTCACCCCCTGTCTCTAACTCCCCAGCCCCACAGGCTGCAGAATAAACCCTGTACGCATGCGCCTATTCTGCAGCCTGAGGGGCTGGGGACATAGCCACTATCCATGCCCCCACAGCGGCAAAAATTGGGCGTGACCTCATTGAAATAGGCCACACCCCCATATTGATAGGCCACGCCTCCCAAAATTAGGCGCTCCTTCGGTGCACAACAACACCCTCCCCCCCTTTAGGGCTGCTTCAAGATATTTCCCGGGCTGGTTTTAATTCCCAATCCGCCCCTGGGTTTAGGTAATGGGAAGTTGGAGTGAAAGCTGTTGGAATGCCACTGTACTGTACATTCCACCAATAATCCGGCAAAATGGATAATCCAGCACAGTGCTAGAACTAAGGGTACCGGATTAACCGTGGTCTACCTGTATTTATAATTAGAAAACACAATATTTATAATAAAACTAAGGACCTTTATTGTGTTATTTAACACACTACTGATATTGAATGATTATCAGTAGATGAAATCACATTTATTTGGAAACCCAAGTTCACATTAGAGCTAAATTCTTATCTGTGTTACATTTTAATTTCTCTACACATCCTCTTATTTTACCTTTATGAAAGAGAAAATAATTAATTTGTTCTATTCAACCGTGTTTTTTAAATTTTAATTCAATGCCGTGAAATTAATCCTCCTTACAAGTAAGACAGAGTTTTGTTTCTTTTATCATAGAACATTGTCTCATCAGTTGCTCTGAACTACATCAAAATATGGATTTAACTAATGCTATGTGATTGTCAAGGAAGAAGTATTTTTAATTAAGTTTGCAAAAAAAAAATGAGCTCTGTATTTATAGAGCTTAATTTAGAGATGAACATAATTCCAATATGTACGCAGTTGAATGATTACTGGCGTCTGTCCATGCGTCACTTTGCTCTTCACATGCGTGGTGATTCACAAGTGACGATGGTCAAAAAGTGATTGACGGGCGGGGACCATTTTCCGAAGTTAACGGGGAGTGGCGGCAAAACCACAAGCATGTCATGACCATTTTCGGGGGCATGTCTGAACCTGCGACTGCAATCTCATGCACAGAAATTATAGTGCTATTCCCCCAGTTCCCTGGGGCCATTCTGCACCACCATAGAGAACTGTTACAATTTAATGATTTACAATGCTGAGTCTTTGTACACAGGTGATTGACTCTGCAAAGCCAATTATGGGCATTTTAATCCAAATGGTGACGGCTGGGACAGGATCTGCATACAAGGGCAGAGCTGCCAAGTGTGTATGCACCAAACGACAAATGATGTATGTTCATGTAGAACATTAATGACCCCTCTTTGTCTATGCATGCAGCTCAATCTGACAATATTACCAGTGACTGCATGCTTTGTGGTGGACCCAGTGTCATCACTAAATGATATTGCTCAGTGTGTATGCGCTAAATCGTTTGGCTGGCGGCATTACCGATATAATTAACTATATCAGAGGTAGCTTGATTTGTCCATTGTGTACAGGGCTATAGTTCTTTATGTCAGACTGCAGTTTGACCACTGCTACTGTTCAGGCCTCCCATACATTAGTGCTACTTGTCTAAGGCACAAGTTTCATCGGATTTTCCTTGAACCCCCTTGGCAGCTCCCCGGTAGTCCTTTTATCTGACTTGGTACTTGATGTGCCATTTTTACATGCAACTTATCGCAAGAGATTTATTGCATGTAAAAATAGCACAGAAGGGGTGAAATTTAATAGGATGAGAGATTCAGAAAGTTAGAGATTTGGAAAGAAATCTCCAGTTTTTTTAAAGCGGCAATCCTTTAGAGTTCAAAATCAAATTGGTTTTGCAGTGTATCTTTCTTGAATTCCCCCCAAGGACTCTCTGAGAGCTGCCGGGGGAGTTTAAGGGAAATCAAATCTGATATATCTTATGTGCAGCAGATTCAATCTCTGGATCCGATGCACACAGAAATGGGCATTGGATTGGATGTCAAACACATGAGACTTTTTACCCAATTTCTTGGCCTGATACTTTGGAATCTGTGAAATCTGACAAAATTGCAAGTGTATGACCAGCCATATTAGTCTTTGTTAATGAAGGATTTGAAATTAAATACACCTACCGGAACAAAAATAAAACTGCTGCTCTCAATGGTTATTTTTTAGAATTTTATACACTACTTCATGCAACAAAAATGATTTATGATATGTTAGGTGCCACTGATTATTACACACATGTAGCCCAGCTAAGTAATACGAGACTAAACAATTTTTTCCGTAGATGACAATGGCCTTTGCTCTGGTTATTTTCATACTCCATAGTAATAGACTAATTTGACTGTAATTAAATGTCAGCTGTCCTTTCTGTTTTATTCAATGATTCATAAACATGCCTGTCTGTTATGTTGCAGGGGACTATGTTGTAATGGCTGTATACTTTGATCTGAGCAGAAGGATGGGTTATTTCACGATACAGACTTATATACCTTGCACGCTTATTGTTGTTCTTTCCTGGGTGTCTTTTTGGATTAACAAAGATGCTGTTCCAGCTAGAACATCTTTGGGTAAGTAACAATTTGATAAATAATTATATGCAGCTAAAATTTTAAAGATAACAAAAACAAAATACAACTACTTCTACTCTTTCTACTAATGGGGATATTGTATTTAATGCATTTTTTTTCAGTAAAATTATGAATTTGTGAAGTTCTTTATCGCAACTATATTTATTTATTTATTTATTTACAGTGTCTTACATAGCGCAGCAGATTTCGTTACAGTGTCTTATATAGCGCAGCAGATTTAGTTGCGCTTTACAATAGTAGACAGTAATAAAACAAACTGGGTAACAACAGACAGACTTGGAGGTAGGAGGGCCCTGCTGCAAGCTTACAATCTAGGAGGGAAACACAAGGATAGGCATCAGTAATAGCACGGCAGTCCCACCAAGTTACAAGTCCAGAAGGGAAGCTATATAATACATAAGTGCCTCAGAGGGTTATGTGTGTAGAACCTAATTATGATAGGCTTGCCTGAAGAGGTGTGTTTTCAGGGAACACTTGAAAGTTTCGAGGCTAGCGGAGAGTCTTATTGTGCGTTGAAGGGCATTCCATAGGATAGGATATTATTATGTGCATGAAATAATTCTCCATAGGCTTTTATCGCAAATTCATCTTCACCTACTCTGAGCAGGTAAAAAGTTGGGGAGAATCTCTCTTTTAGGGTAAACAATATTGGACTTGGTTAAGAACCCCTTAGCCACCCGGGCTTAATGACTAGGCAATTTGAAGTTTTTATTTACTTTTAATTAGGCAATAATGAGATGTCAGTTTTGGGGTAAGTGCAAAGTGCAAAGTGATGGAAATAGGGGTACAAGATATGGAACAGTTTTAAATGGGGTTCTTTAGAGTATTTTTAGGCTTGCGGGTGGGATTAATCAGTTGTTTTTGCAAGGTTTTTGAAAGTGCCTTTAATTGACCCCAAAATATATGTGAGCATTCAGTTTACATAAGCTTGATTTTTTTTCTTTTTGTGTGTTTATAAAAAGGGCATGTTGCAGCAATATAACACATTTTAAGTCCAAAAAATCTTTTTATTATACTTTACTGTAAGCCTTCTGTACTTTTCACTGAACTGTACCCATCGCTGGTCACCTGTTTACTACATTTTCAAATGGGAAAGGTATAAAAAAAAACTGGAGTGCGCATACCTGCAATAAACGGCTTTTTTGGGTGATAAGTGTACCCATCAACGTGGGTTGAGCTATCGCCACTAATAGGATATCCCCCTAATACTACTGCAACAATAATAAAATCATAATAATATTGATAATAACCATCATAATCATTACTCTGCTCAATGGGAGACATTTTAAAGCTTGGAGAAGGAAAAATTTGAGAGCCAAAAATGCCAACCAAAAAGTTCCTTAATTTAATTTTCATACACATCCTGTAACATGACAGATAAGAGCTAATTGTTAAGTCCGTTATCTCTCTCTGCTTTTTCCTGTCTCCTAGTTATGCTAAATCTCCAGCTTATTTTTTGAAAACCCATCTGTACCCTACTCACTACTATCATCCTGATTTGCTCCAGGTCATAAATCAATTAAGAATAATTTGCATTCTCTAGAAAAAAAATTGACTTTTTTTCCCTTTACTCACCAGGCATAACAACTGTCCTCACAATGACTACACTGAGTACCATTGCTCGGAAATCTCTACCCAAGGTGTCCTATGTGACAGCAATGGACCTCTTTGTCTCAGTCTGCTTCATCTTTGTATTTTCCGCCTTGGTGGAATACGGAACTCTACATTATTTTGTCAGTAACAGAAAACCAAGCAAGGACAAAGATAAAAAGAAGAAGAATCCAGTGAGTATATTGAAAGAAATCCTAGTTTTTTTTTTAAACCGGTTACAGTAAACCAGCAGGACCCGATTTAGCAACTGATGTATTAAATGGAGCCGTAATATACTCAGCCTCTTGGAAGAGCCAATTACAAATTATTTTCAGCCACTATTCTATTAAACTGACCAGCTGTACGCTCATAATATATTACATGGATTTGAATATTTTGATAAATATAAACTCAAATCTTCTGTCTGTCCAATCTCTTTGCATATATCACATCTTATTTCTAACGCTTACAGTTTTGGTATCACCCCTTAAAATATCTCTTGCCTGTTTATTGCTCTTTTCTTTAATCCTTTCAAGTTTACAGGATGCTATGACTCCAATTGATATAATTTAACAGAGAACTCCATATAACCAAAGTATTTAAACCTAGGGTGTCATGCCACCAGTTTGTAGAATGGTCCCGATCATCGCCGCCCAAACAATGCAGCATTTCAATCATGCCGTGGCTAAGAGGGAACTGTGAGCGATTGTGCGGGACTTGTTCTGAAAATACATAGAACAGGTCCTGTGCATGTGCAGGTCCCCCACCATCAGATGAGTACGTAAACTATCAGGTTTGTATAGATTCCCGAATAAGGCAGATGGAAACTGCGCCAACAGAACCCTGAACCATATGCAATCGCTGACCTCTGCCTCATCTTTTGGCTATGATGTCCCGATGAATTTTCAAAACACACATGATGTGGCTGATTTGATGACTGCCGCACTCTTGGGTTGAGTTGGGAGCAAAGCAAATGTAAAAACCCAAGTCACTTTGCACCTTGGCTAAACCATGGTAAGGAGGTGGTGGTAGATTTAGCTTTTGAGGGGTGAATATAAACTCAAATCTAAATTTCAGGTAGAATAAAGATGCCCACCATTTCTAGGCTACATGCATAAGAAGCCAGTAGTGATACATATAAAATGATGCTTAAGAATCAATAACACATTTCTTGCATGGTCTGCAAACAGCAAAATGCTGAATGTAAAAATACAAGGTGTGTGCTGCCTGCCACAGACGTAGGACAATTGGTATCCTTGGAAAATCATGTAAGGGTACTAATTCTTTTATGGCAACAAAGGATTTTTGTCATATCTGGTGAATGTAGTTGAAGCTTCAGATAGTGATAGGCAGCGTGTTTTCTGGATAGCACACTGCTGGTCTCGAAAGCAAAACCGGAAGACAATCCAAATCCCAACAGGCAATGATCACTGCAACTATGTTTGTAGGCCAACGTGTCTTGAGCTATGTGGACTCTTTTTCAATGTAAAACAAGAGCTTGAAATACATTGCGCTACAGACATCTATCAGCTATCAGTGCTATCCATGCTTGGATAAAAAATATGCTATCAGTGTTACTAAATAAAAAATATCTCCTAAGAATTATTGCTCCCCTACTGTTAAACTCAATAGAGAAACCTAAACATAGGTTTATTGCGGAAAATGTTTAACATCTTGGAGTTCTCCTTTAACGTGACTCGTGTTATTGAACTTTTATGGCTAAATTTACTAAAGCTTCCAAAAAAATTAAAGAGGTGATGTTGCCCAAAACAACCAGATTCTGTCTATTATTTATTGCATCCTACAAAATGATAGATAGAATATGATTGGTTGCTATGGGCAACATCACCTCATTTCATTTTTGAAAGCTGTAGTAAATTCAGCCCATACTGTTGGGTCTTTCACAATATTGGGGTGTACGGTACCTATTTCTAATACACATTTATATTTTACTTTGTGTCTTTTTTTATTCATTAATTAATTTTTGATTTTCCATATTTCTATATGTTGAAATGTTGTGTATGTGTTTTTTGGTTCTGTTTTCTTTCATTTTTCTTTTTTTATCTCCTAAAATCTGATTTTCTTTTCTTATCTATACAACAAAAGCTTCTCTGGATGTTTTCGTTCAAGGTATAATGTGTTTGGAATGGAAATTCACTGCATGTGTCTGCTGAATTGAACTACGAAAACCTAAATTCTGAATGGCATTCACAAATTATTTGAGTTAAAGAAACACCATGAGATAGGAATTTATATGTGTAAAAATATATTGAATAAAATTATATTTTATTCAATATATTTTTACACATATAAATATATATATATATATATATATATATATATATATATATATATATATATATTATATATTTAAAGGATTTACCATGTAAAAAAAATATATTGAGAGTTTTCTCTAATTTTATATGTTATATATTATAATACTCTAAAGTTGATTCAGCAGCATTGACACAATGTCACTGGTGTAAAAAAAATCTTATTTGATGATATTCATTTGGAAATGAATAACTGACACAAGAAAATGAATTTGTCATCTCATTTTCACTGCACTACACAAACGGTGCCATTAAATGAATGATGCAAATGTGTATACCCATACATCTATCATTTGCCAAATTTTGCTAAAAGTTTAAAATAAGTCTATTTGTATAAATTTAGGGGTAGTGTCACACTGGGGTCTTCCCACAGCATTTTTCTTAATTACAATTTATTATTAAAAAAAAATCTCTGAAAATATGTTCATACCAATATCCATCAGATGTGATGAGAGTATTTTACACCCGAAAATTGTCCTCTAGCAAGCTCCTTGCGTACTTTTCTTTACCGAAATTTTGCTTAATGGATAAAATATTACTGTTGCTCTCTGCTACACAGAAATCTAAGAGTTCTGATGATTACCTGGCAGACAGAACATATTCCTTAAAGTTAGCCAGGAGTTTGTATTTTTTCTCTGTGTGTCAAAAAACTCCAAAATTCTAGAAATAAAACTTAATATTTTAATTATTGCTTTTCAACAGCATAAAATTCATTATTTTGTGCTCATGAAAATACAGTCAGTGATTTTTTTATTTCCACTTTGGAAAAATGTTTTGAACTACCCTTAAAACTACCCTTAAACATAATTGCAGATGATAGCTGTTATCACTGGTGCAGCAGAGCACCCTGTGCATTCCTGTACCTTCATTTTCTCCAATGTTTTCATAACCCATATGGGCAAATTTTTTGGACCACAAAAAAAAAAAAAATAATAACTTTAAATAATAATAATTTAAAATAAACCTAGAATTAGCTAGGGTTGATTCAATCATATTTATGGCTGTTAAAACATGTATTTTGCTGCAAAAAGTAATTTCTTAATTACTTTAGATAGTTGATATTTTTTATGATATGATCTATCTTTCTTGACATGGTTTTCTGGAAATTAAGGAAAAAAATTTGCCCATACTTTGCCAGTTTCACCATCTAGTAGAACCAGCATTTTGGAATCACAATAATTTAAATAGAATACAATAATTATAGTATTATGTTTGATTATAATTCACATTAAGAGTTAAATAATGAAGTAATTTTTAAAACATGTCTTTAAAGTATTGAAGTATTTACTAATGTACTGTATTTTCGTTATTTTATTTTTTGATGTTTTCTAATGAAAAGGTTTACTGCATCATTTGTACAGTATGCGGAAATAATTATTGACAATATTTTATATAATTATGTATTATAATTTTTTTATTATCTTCATCTGGTCATAAATTCATGCTATAGTCAGACAATCTTCAATTGTCCAGTTACTGCCATATTAAAACTTTTTTGATGCTTATTAAGCTGCATGCTGCATATAATAAAAACATTATTGATTGTAGCAAGTGAACCGTGAAAGCTCATGTAAACATAGCTTTCTATTAAGATAATTATATACCTATAATTAAGCAAAGGAATATTTTGGCTACATAGAAAAATTACAGTATTTTCAAATTAAAAATAAAGTTCCAATTTTAAAATTATCACTATACAACAATTTTCTTAATTCAAATGTTTCATAAAATGAAGATGAAAATGTATGTAGCTTTTTATACTTGTGAAGGCAAATATTTATATCAATCAAAAATCTCACCTGAAAGAATTCCAGATGCTCAAAGGGAGGTTCTCTGCTAGAATACAAAAAAAAATAAAAAAATAAAAAATTTGGATTGTTAAAATGTGCTTACTAAAGTAGAAAAAATGTGGGTGAGCAAACCAAGTAATTTTGTTAGAGGGACAAAAGTCTATCAGCATTCAGTGTTCCTCTTGGGAGTACCTTCTGTAAGTGATTTTTGATGGAATTAGGACATTTAATAAATAATTACCTAAAAAGTTTTTAAAAATTGCTTGGAAATTGAAACTATGGGGTTCTCCCTGCATGACCCCCCCAAAAAAACACAGTGGAGAAATTAGTTTAGTCAGTTTTAAGTATGTTTCATTGACTTCCTTCCTATGGGCCTCATTAGAGTTTGACATGCAGTACTTTAAATCCATTTTAGGCTACAAAAATAGGCCATTACATATGTTTATTTAAATTTGTGAATATTTTAGACTTGCTTTCCATAAACCTGGAGGGTTAGAATGAAGATCACAATTGCATTACAAAGCAATAAATGTTTGAAGTGAGGGTGTTTGTGTTTTAAATGGAATATTTGCATATATTATTATTTCCTTTTGCATGTGATATACACCTGACTTCGAAACACTACTATGTTTCAAGTTGGACATATGTTGAGATATATACAAATTCACACTTACTGTACAGTAATTCCAAGGCATATGTTTGTAGCACAACATGTGAAACTCTATAGCAATCTTTAGAAGTGTCTTGAAGGCCAAGTAAAGAAGCATATTAAGTCTATTACTGTACATAAAAGTACAGAGAATAGTCTCTGAGATTTTATATCAATGTCAAATTCTATCAGCAAGCAAGCTCTTGCTGTGAAGAACAGCCCTATTTTGAGTAATAATAATAATAATAATAATAATAATAATAATACTATTAATAGTAGTATGGCTAAATTTAAAGTACAGTGAATTATTTGGCATCAGGCTGCCTTAAATCTTCAATGCAACCAATAACATCTAGATCTACCCTAAAGAAAGGTATACAGTCCATAGGCTAACAGTGTCTAGGTCAACAGTCAATAGTTCAACACCACGTGGTCAATATTGACAGGGTTTACATAAACAAAAGGTTAACAAAAGCAAAAGATTGACATGGAAATAATAAACATATGAAAAGTTTAACTTGAGGTCTTTTTTCCTTTTTCATACTTTACCATCCACATGAAATCCAATTGGAAATGGAAAAATGTGTCGAGTGTAGCAGTAGAGTAGTGATGAACCTTGCTTAAAGCCTGGCGAGTGAAGCGAGCCATGCGTGGGGACACATTTTTGGGGTCTATGTGATGAAAATTACAAATTGATACAAAAACATGTAAAACTCTTATCAACCTTATCATGTTTCGACCATTCCCATGTTGAACTTTTTGTCTACAGTATATCTACATTGTTCATGTTGACCATTTTGACCTATTAACTGTCTACCTAGACACTTTTGATCCATTATTTCATAACCTTAAAGAAGATGTCTTTTAAACTTCTTACTGTCATCTGTTTATAAAAATATATCGTAAAATAAAAAATGCTCATATGAATTTGTATGTATTTATGGCCTTAACGATTCAATGTATAATTTTTTAAGACAAGTCAATTATTGCCATATTATTACTATTATTATCATTATTATTATTACTACTACTACTACTACTACTACCATTTATTATTACCATTTTCTATTTCACTCAACAGTGCTATTTTTTTTAGATATTGATTATTGAGCACAGATGACATACAACTGTAGCTGCTTATTTGTAATTTTTTTTTAAAGCTTGGGCTCATACTTTTTAAAATTAGATTGTGTTTAGCATTAATATAATTTTTTTTGTAAAAAATATTAGTGGCATGCACCTAGTGGGTTATGCTGGATTATGCCATTTTCTGGATTAAATTGTATTTTAGTGAGCTCCTAATCTGCATTCTTATGAGGGTTAGTGTAGCACACAAGATGCTAGAACCTGTTTAATGGTAATAGTATGTTTTTAAAATTGAAAACATAGACGTTTTCAAAACCCTACTTGAGATTATTGAAGAGATATTTTGGGATAGTCTGATCTTTTTGCATTAGTTTCACAGTGATCTGATGTCACTGTTTTGTTTGGTTGAATACCTCAATGCCTTAGTCTGTGGCTTCAGGACTTCCTCTTTCCCGTGCTTCATTTGCAGCTTTCCACATTTTCAGCAAACTCAACTGAAACACTTTAATTGACTAATAAACTCCAGACATACTATACTTAGAAGCGTACAAAGTTTGAATGCAGTCAGGTAGCTTGTCCTAGTCAAGTACACATTTAAAACCCATTCCAATTCCCCTAAATGTATTTACCACTCAAGAACTATATTCTATAAACCACAAAATGCACTGAAATTTAACATAAATTACTTTCCCAATTTAATATTTTTCAATAATCTACAAATAAATGTAAAATTGTATTTAATATGCTTATTCTTTATTTCATGTACTAATTAATGAATGAGTAATAAAACTGCATTTGTTTTCTTTCTTGATGATATGATACTAGGCACCTACTATTGATATCCGTCCACGTTCGGCCACTATTCAGATGAATAATGCCACGCACTTGCAAGAGCGAGATGAAGAGTATGGTTATGAGTGCCTTGATGGTAAAGATTGTGCCAGTTTCTTCTGCTGTTTTGAGGATTGCCGAACTGGTGCCTGGAGACATGGAAGAATACATATTCGTGTTGCAAAAATTGACTCCTACTCTCGAATTTTCTTCCCAACTGCTTTCTGCTTGTTTAATTTGGTCTATTGGGTATCTTACCTTTATCTATAAAAAATACAAACAAAACAGAAATCTACCATGGAAATGGATACGCAACGCAGGCCTTATAAACCATAAATAATTAAATTTATAGAGTAATATGGCTTGTGTATTGCGCCAATGCACATTGTATCTTTTTATTCAATTTACCGAGTGCCATAAGTTAGTATTACTCATCAGACGGTGGAGCTTTGAGATGTTGTTTAAGTCTTTAACACTGCGTAAGCTTTATAGGAAAATCAATTTACAGTAAGGATGAGCAGATCATCAGAGGAAAAGCAGTACGGTACAGACACCATCCCACCATATTATCTTGCTGTGTTAAGGTGTCATTCCATTTCAAAAATAGTATTTATTACATTGACATATTATTAACCCTTGCCTACAGGAGCTAAGCTGAAAACAATTTTTCTATCATTAAAAACTACTCACTGTCCAGTTGGAGAGCACATGTAAACTGATGTAAATATTTTATTAACTTAAACCCTGTAGCGCATAAGTTAATGCATGCATCCCTTGGGGCCAACATACAGCAAAGGTATTATGCCATACAGTGTTTTGTTTTATTTATATGTCTATCTGTGCTATTTTAGGTAAACAATGGTTCAAATTCATCTCAGCCATAGTTATCTATGTTCTCTTGCATGAAAACCGGTTTATTCTGAACTTTCCTGGGTACTATTGCATACAGTATGCCTTAAGGATATGAACACAATCAATCTGCTTTTCTGGAACCAATGAATATCTTAAAAGATCTGCCAAATGGAAGAGCCAAGCAGTAGAAGATGTTTTTTTTTTATTTCGTATTATTAATTTATTATTATAATTATTAACACTTCTGTTACCCATTATATTTGTACTGAAGTAGACTTTATGTTTACAAATGGAAAAGAACATCGGATGCCACAGCAGCTCTTAGTTTGTAAGAATCTAACATTTTCTAAGAAATCTACGTAGTGTATTTTTCTGAAAAAATAGTATTAATTGTTAGTACTTAGAAGTTGAAAAGCATCAATTATCAAGTAGCAACTTTGTCGTTTACCAATACAGCCACTTACTTCCATGAGAGCAGTCTTGTGGCAAAAGTAGGACGGTCAAGTTTTTTTTTTTTTAATTAAATATGAAAAATGTTTGACAAAGGAATTCTAACTAAAGTACTGTGAATATTTAGGGAGATCTGTAACCTATATTAAGCAGGAAGAATATGCAATTATGTCTCTCCTATTTAGTGGAATACTGTATGAGGCCCATTCTTCATCCTTTATGGACCATTTAGACATGTGGAATAATTAGTTTCCGCACATATTAAGAAGGGCCCAATTTGGCCACATATTTTTCAGCAATCTCCAAAAGCTGAAACACTATAGATGGTGTTAGTTCCTGATGCCCCCTACATTCTAGGGAGAGGAACTCCAGAGTGTGAAGAGGGATACAATGTGATCCATCTCCTCCAGCCCTTTAACCCCTCTGTTAGTGTACATCTGTGAACTTTGTTCACATTTGCACTATCGCTGCCAGGTTGCACCACTAATTAGTGGTGAAAATCCTTGTGATAAGTATTGTAAGTATGGAGTTTTTTCAGAGCTGCCACCCCAACATGGGAGTAATATTGAATATTTATTTTACATTCAAATAAAATGATATGCCTGTGTAGTGCCAAAAATTACAGCTACAGTATGACATTATAATATACAAAGGGTTAATGTATGTTGCCAGGGGTGAAAATATTCATATGTATACAAAATTGAAAAAGTGACCTCTTTATTTTTATAAGAACTTAATAGAGAATACATTACTTTTTATTTTGCTAAATTTTTCATAATTACAAATATTTAGCAACTTTACAGTTTTTTTTTTCGATAAAATGCTGAGAAACTGGTGTTCAACACAAAGCTGTGCCAAGTTTTGAGGAAGGCCAAAATCATATTTGATTTACATATATTTTGTATTTATTTATATTTTACCATATAATGCTCTTGTCACCTTTGTTTAATTTCTATAATATTTATACTCATGAGACATAGCTGACAATTTATTAGCCGCAAGGCAAACATTTCTTCAGTGCCCTCCCATTACCTTCTTAACAAAGGCCCTTACACTTCTGAACCACTGATTATCACTCATGACCTTCCACTTTCAATGCAAATCGACCCGACTAGACAAACGTTCAGTCAATCATTTCTCTTCCATCAATTATGACTGTGAATGGGTTGAGTAAATAGTGTTGATGTATAGGAGGCAAAAGAGCCCGGTATAACTCTTAGAGGAACTGTAGATGGATAAATCTGTCAAGTATAACTCTTGGAGGTACTGGACATGCATAGTTCTGGCTGGTTTGACTCTTGAATGCAGTCCAGTATGACTATTGGAGGTACTGGAGATACTTAGTGGTGCCAAATGAGGCTCTTAAAAAAACAAAGATAAAGAAATTATAGGTGCAAAATATAATTACAGTATACCAACAATTTATAAATTAAATTATATACAATATAAATGAAAAATTAATATCCTGATGTTAATCTAAAAAATACTGCTCACTAATCGCTTTTTTTAGCAGCTCCCAATTAGTCTACTGGTGACCAATCTAATGTAACAAATATAATTAATTACAAAGAGCGCTTTTTAACTGAGAAATATGTAGCAATTTATTAATGTAACCCCAATTTAACAATGAATGACATTAAATTTATAATAATATAAATATGAAACAAAACATTTGAATTAATAGCAACAATTCAGGAAAGTATATAGTCCAGTGCAACCACAAGTATTAGTGGATCAAAAAATATATATATAAAAGTTCATCAGACGTTATGCTCAACCATTAGTTTGTAAATCTAGAATAGGCTTGATCTATTTTAAGTCAAAAAGTCTCTCCTTATTAGGATATTTAGACAATTAAATTATGTCAGTGGGCACTTTATATTTAGTTATTTATATATATATATATATATATATCAAATTAATGCCTTTCATTGTTACATTGGGGTTACAGTAATTAATTGCTATATATTTCTGAGTTAAAAAGCGCTCTCTATAATTAATTATACTCTTGAAAGAAAAGTCTGGATGGGCAGATTATGTGTCAGACTATACCGCACACCGGGGAGTGTTTAATTACAGTAGTGTTTTGGAAAGAACACTGTTTATCTTATGTTTCAACATACTGGCCTGCCTACCTTTTGGACCTGCTTATGGAAAATTATAAAAATCCCTCTTCTAGGTCTAGGTTCTTCTTAAGAAATTGTTACTTCTCTGTTAGCTATTTAATATAACCATAACTATAGTATTCTCATGGGTTCTTTTACTAACGCTTATGAAAAGAGGTGATAGCGACCATTCAGATTCTTTCTATGTATTTCTGTGTTTTATCATGTTGCTATGGGAAACTTCACCTCTTTAAATTTTTTGTAAATTTACACCTGAGTCTACAAAAACAAATACATTTGTGTAGCAGCAGGCAACAACATAAATAGTATTCATCAGTAAGTAAAGAAATATTTTTCTTCCACTTACTATAAACCAGATGTCATGCACATCAACTAATTAACATTATAAAAGTATTGCATGAAACTACATAGCTAATTAGTATAGCTGAAATTATTCATGCAACCTAATTTTTTGGAAAAATGTTGCGGAAGATGAATAATTTGAATAAAACATTCAAATACTTACATGAAAGAAAGATCGAGAAAGTATAACAAATTGAGAAACCATCATCTGAATTTTAATTTGTTGTTTAGCCACCTGCTGTAAGTTACAGGCTTCTTTAAAATTTCATTTTTAAAATGTAATATTTAATGATGGACAACGTAAAAGTGAATGCAGTCCACTAAACTATCTAAATATATAACATTGATAACAATAGGGGGCATACAGTATTTACTAAAGGTTGATTTTCATCTGTTTTAATCAATTCAAAAATATGGAAAATTAATTTTGTATTAAAGTGGCTAAAATACACATTTAATAACATTTAAAAAGCAATATATAAAATTGGCTATTAATAAATGCATTTTTTTAGTCCATGGAATACACCATCAATTGAGATTTTAAATAAACCTTTTGTAAAAATACTGTAACCCTGAGTTTGGCAGCCGTAAAATATGCCAGCCAAACTTTTTTTTAAACTATGCCTTACGAGTTACTGCCCCTTTAAAAAAATGTCTGATTTTGACCGTCAAACTCAGGGCATTACATCCGGCCCCATATTTTCATAGTATATCAGCTGAGTATGGGCCATTTTTCTCTTTACAGCATACGGCAATTAAGAGATGGCCAATGTGACACAAGGTGATCAAGTGGCTGCCGAAAGTTTACAAACTTAAAAGAAAAATGTTCTTAAATTCCTATTTTCACTTATCACATACCATTTACAGTATTACTTTATTTCTATAAAGGTTCACAAACTTTTATACCGTTGATTTATTTGGTATTTATGCTGAGGTCTTCTACATGTCCATATCATTCTGTAACCAATTTTTTTTCTAATGTTTTGATTATTGTTATGTATTCAATTTATATTGTTTGATTTGCATGTATAAACACACTTATTGTCACAGAGGTGTACTAATATCCAATAATATCCATGTACAGTATATTCTTCATCTAATTGCTAGCTTATATACCAATATGACTCTTTAGGTAATCAGAACTGTAAAACTTATGCTGTATTGGAAATGTTCTTTTTTTCACCAAAGTGCACTAACACTATATACATTATAGATACGCACCCTGTTGTTTTCAATTAAATAGATACAGTAGTAACCCAAATTTATAAAAATGTACAAGGGGGGCTCAATGAGTATGGTAACTTAACCTCTCACATGTGCAATGTTTTCTCTTTCATTGGTGTGCGCAACACATTACTGTACATTAGGGTGTGCTCTGCGCAGAAGAAAAAAATAAACAGTAATGGCTAACCCTGGCCACTGAACCAATAGATAGATGTGGCCTATGTTCTCTTTCCAATTTCCAGCCGTGCCAGTTCAGGTAGATTACTGCGTCATAAGACTGTACCTCAAATCTGTCATATTATAACAACTTGTTGAGGTGTACGATGACATCAAGGGGTGAAAATGCGGTAAAACCCCCGTTTTACCACATTTTCATATGAACTAATGCCCCGCCGACACGTTACCGCAGGGCAGGGTTTCGCCACCTTTCGGTGGCGATGCCCTCTAGAAGCCTACGGGCTTCTATCGCCACCCGACACCAACCGGCTGACCCCCCTCTGCCCCTCCCTCTGTCTTAACCCTTCCTCCCCCTAGTAAAGCAGCCAGACGTCCTTCAGGCTGCAGTGGGGGAGGAGGAGGCACCGGGGACAGCCTGTTAGCTGTCCCCGGCATGAGGGGAGAAGGAGGCGCCCAGGAGGTGACGGAGACCCCCCACACACCACATTACAGGTATCGCGGGGGCCTCCGTCACCGCACCGCGATGCCAGCCGCATATGTTAGTACATATGCACTGGCATCGAGGCACCCGGGCGGCAATGTATATTAATACATCAGCCCCAAGTCATAGAAACAGGTTTAGGTTTGGTGCAATGTCTGTGGTGGATGTGCTTGGCCTGCTGGATTAATGGTCCTCTTGAACCTGTCATTGGCAAATTGGCAATGTGTTTCAGCTGCTGATGTGCCCTTTAGATGCACAAATTTGATCACACAACCTTAATGTTTGACTATGTTTCTGACAGCTTCATCATCTTAAACCTGATGTTGGGACAATATGACTCAGTCTAATGGCTGTTAGGACAAGCAGAAGTCTATCTGCTGTGGCCTGCTGGGAAATTATAATGAAACCAAGAACATTACACATATGAGGGGGTCTTGTTATCCTTATTACTGAACCACCCTAGTACATGAAATTTATGAAGTTTTTTTAGGGTGTCAAGGTATATTTTTATGGTTTATATTTAGAGATGTGTGGTTTAGTTCTCCAGAATTTTCAATATTGTGGATTTGAACTGAATAAAAAGCTGATCCAGATCTTTTGAGGAGATCCGTCTTTTGGACTTTTCTATGGTTCCGAATTTGGATTTTAAAATTTTAATTTAGCATTTTGGTATGCAAACATTACATGATTTCAGCTGTTTTTATTGATTTTTATCAATGATTATTTATTTTTTTACACTTGAGTTTTGTAAAACCAAAATGAAATTAATCCAGATCCAAATCCAAAACATATGGGTCCGCACATATCTCTACTTATAATGGTATATTTCTAGGAGGTCATTCAGATCTGTACGTTCCCCCACGCATTCACATGGGGATGCATTACTAATGCAAATGTGCATAAACATTTATGTATGTGAATGCTCTGTGTGCAAAAGGACATGGCGACTTGCATAGTCACCGGGCAGTTCTGGGGGCAGTGTGCATGGGTTGCATCCATGGGGGGCGGGCTTTCATGGGGGTGGCTTTTAGTTGGCTTGCAAAGCTGCACAATTTGCAGCTTTGCGAATCAACCAGAATGACCTCACTAGTTTTTAAAAGGCAAAGGGACTGGTTCAGAGGGGTACACACTGCCAATGACAGATATAGTGGAACATTTTGTTTTCTATTGCATCTACATCATATCATGGATGAGTCCCGAATGTGTTCATGAAGAGTTACAATTCTTATTTCATGCACATTAAAGGATAATATGGAAAATGTAGTAAATGTTCCTGGGTAATGATGGGAGGTGTCTAAGTGCAAGTATGGATATGGTCTGTCATATGGGCATGTTATGGGGGTGTCACATACATGTTGGTGTAAGTGGTTGCGCAGACAGAGGGTCAACCACTTGCTTTGGAGGCCATACATGGGTAAAGCTTGTGCAAATGTTGTTGGTGCAACCACCTAAGGACAGCGCGTGCATAACTCCATGTACAGATGCTGACAGTGAAACCTACATGGGAAGGACTTTGTAGCAACTAGTGTTTAAAATTGGCGAAGAATGACCCCCATATGTGCAGCTGCAGGGGCTTCTGTGTCCATCTCTAAATTGGGCCCCAAATCCTGAATTTTTCTGTTATTCAGCATGTGGCTTATGTTCAAGACTAATTTTTTTAATATTTTGCCCCATAAGAAGAAACTTTTAATGCCGATCAATAATTTTTTGTAGGAAAGTCTAATAATGTTACAAATATATTTATTAATTCTATTCTATATTCCTGAGATCGTCTAAAGCTTTGGTTGCCTTTTTGAAAGCGTAATGCTTGTGGAAGGCCATATGCCTTGATAAACTTGTACCAATACAATTTCTCTGATTTCTTTTGATGAGGTATAATGATCAGAAGATCAGGGAGCACTTGCAATGTAAAAACTTTAGTTTCCCTTTACCATAAAAGAGATTTTTGTCCTGTTCTGTGTTCTATGTAAATAGACAAATTAAGTGTTCACGAAAAATATAAAGATGGATATGGTTATGGCTTTCACTTTTTTTTATAAAACGATGATAAGGAAAGCATTGTGTACCTGTAATTGTTGTTGTTGGTGTAAGTTCTGTGTTCCATGTGAAATTTAAAACTTTTTGGTGTAAAAAGAGCAATATTCTGAAATGCTGCTTTTTGTTTGGAAGCAAATGTAAACAGATTTATTCATTTATTAAATGGTGTGGCCCTAAAATAATTTTTCAATATGAATAAATTGACTGTGAATTATCCATCACCAATGTATTTAATTTCAACACTTTAGACTGCAACCAAGTGCATATTCGTTACTTACTTTCTAACTCATGTCTAATCCATTTAATCTAATATTTGTCTAATTTTATTGGTTTCCTATTTATTTTTTAAAGAAATAACATTCTAATAATATTAATCATGTAAAACGCATAGCTATATAAAGTGTTACAGTGCTTCGGTTGCCGAAACACAGTTGCGGCAGCCATTTTGTAAATGAAGTCTATCAATTCAATTCCTGTTTGCCAAATTGTTTGGGACTTCTGATTTTCCCAGAGTTCACTCAGATTGCCAAGAGTGTAGACTAGATTCCCTAAATAAGTAGGCAGACCAAGGACATGATGGTAATATTCCTGTCATTGTGGCCAAATTATGTTATTGGGCAGCAAGGAGGAGGACTCTGATGACACAACATGAACCATGAATCTCTCGACTTCTGTCACACTCCGAGATCCCCTGGAATGAACATGAAAAAAGTCAGTCACTTGGAATACACAAAATAGATTGAGTATTTTGTTTAAGCTCGCCTCCGAATGGCTGCCTCCACTCTGTGGAAGTGACAGATTCTCCTAGATGACAATGGCTGAGATTTATCAAAGCTTGGAGAGAGCCAAAGTGGATCAAGATAAAGTACCAACCAAATTTTGTCATTTTACAGGATGTTTTTGAAAAATGCCAGGAGCTGACTTTATCTCTAAGTTTTGATAAATCTCCCCCAATATTGTCTTTGTCATCATTGGCTGAGCTGCATTTCAGTTGAAAATTCACAGCTGCAGGCACAATTTGTTGCAGATGACTTACCCCCTCTGGATATATCAAATAATTGGGAGAGATCAACATGTGTGCACACTACACTGTCAAATTATTGGATCCTTTGGACACACTTATCACAAATAAAATGTTTTATAGCAAATATGTGTTGAACTAATTCCACCACCTATCATTTTGCTATGTCTCTCTTCTTCTGAACCACTTTTATTTCAGAGGTATGTTCATACTAATAAATGTATATATCACAACAAAACTATCTGAGAGTGAATCTAATGTTTCAGGGTACCTCCTGTTGTGTCACATTGCAAAAACATGAAGCCACATTTCAAAAGCATGAACTACACAAGCATTAAAAAGTGCAGTCCGCATCGATGATGCTTAAGAGTTGGAGACATTTCATTGTCTGGTGGTGTTTGACATTTCTGCCCATGTGTTCATTTAAAATATCATTGTAATTTGTAACATATTTCCTTGCCAGCAATGTGATAACTTGAGCCTGTTTGGTGAACATTCTGCAGTGTAAGGAAAAAGGTTTTCCCCAAAAAGCTGTCTATTTAAAATGAAAGAAAATCCAAAAAAAGAAAATCACATTTCAAAACTAGCGGCCTCTAGACTTGCCTGACATCTGCTATGGTCATTTAAGACTTGCGCGTTTTTTTAGGACAATTTTATATTAAATAACAGTATAATCTTTAACTTCTATTATATAAAGTCCAAAATTCACTATTTTTTTTTCCATATGTAGAAAATTACAGCCGATATGAGAGTTTATTTATCCAAGTCAGTCATTTATGACTACATTTATTGAGACAGTTGTGGACTTTTAAAACAACCTTGTTATACTGTTTTCACAGTAAATTTTAGAAGAAACACATTTCTGGACGGGTCATGTAATATGTAGCAATCTTTGATTGATTGAATTAAGTTGTTTTGAAAATTGAAAGACTTACACAATATGCTAACATCACAGTCCTTTGTAGATACCCATAATTTATACATTTAAATTCCACTGTCCGTCCTGCTTTGTTTAACTGAAGGAAAAAGTATAACTGGTACTTATGTAATATCTGGGCTCCCATTTTTCTTATGGGACCGCGTCCGCTCGCCACGCTTCGGGCACGGTGGCTCGCTGCGCTCGCCACACTATATAAAATCAGCTCCATGCGTAGTTGGATAGTAGGGATATGAAAAAATGGGGTGAATTTAACATGGGAGCCCAGATAATACATAAGTACCGTATAACTCATTAGTTAATAAGCAGAGATAACACTGACCTTCTATAGATGCTTCATGCATCCATAGAAAAGTTGACCGATTCTCCACTATAAACATCAATACCCAAAAAGTTCTAAATCAATATAAATGTATTTTCATTTATTTAGAAAAGAAAAGTTTTTACCATCCAAATGCCAGAAGGGCCGATGGCCAGGTGGGACGATTAGTCCAACCAGGGCCGACTGGGAGTGGACACTGCCTCCCAATTGGTGCACAGTCCAGCGGCTCTCTCTGTGCACTGATCGTGTCCAAGAGAGATGGGGCAGGGGTATAACATGCAGCCATGCACCTCATGCCAGAATCTCAGTATGGAACTGGGGTGTGCGCATGCCCAGTGTGTGCCCGCGTGTGACTTCAGCGCATGCATGCACAAAGTACAAATGTTTAGTATGTGCCTGAATGAGTTCTGCATCACAGAACACAGGATGGCTGCAGACAGTGAGTGATTGACAGTCTTCTGCTATTTGGAGGGTGGGAAGGGGATGGCGAAACACGTGTAGCCTCCATTGCTGGGGGACGGTTGAGGCCAGTATCTCCATCAGAGGGAATATGTTTCCTGGTCTCTTGATAGCTATTGTTGTGGCCAGATTGCGTGACCCTATGGGTCATGCAGCCACTGATGTTGTCGGAGATGATCCCAAACTGCATCTTAGGATGCACTTAAGATCAGTATTGCAACAGGATGTGTAGCGCATCTGACATTTTTTGCCACAGTAGAGCTTCTCTGCTGGTTCTATGTAACTCCAACCACATCTTAATCAAGCCCCATGTGCAAAATATACACAGAACCACAGAAATCCACCTAGAGAAATTTGACAATAACCAGCAACCTCCTTGCCTTGTCCAGAAAATGATGATGTGTTCTGGTCTGTGGAGGTTCTACAGGTTCCACCCCCCCGCACACACACACACAAACACACACAATTTATAAAGGATAGTTCACTTTTGGGCATAACAAGTGACTATGTTTCTGAGGTTTATTGGCGCCACGCTGCAAGTAATATGTGGAATGCAAAGTGCCATAGCAATCTGTGGTGCCAGGAGTTGTTGATTGCCCAGGCCTGGCTTGTTGGATGTGCCATGGTCAACTATGGATGTGGCCGTGACACCAAGATTTGGCTATGCCCTCTTCCTTCAAAGTACCCATGCCCCATTCAGACCTCGACAGCCCTGAGAACAACTAACCAGCCAAATATTTTTACTAATTAATTAAAGCAGTACATTTACTAAAGCAGTCAATTATTTTGTGGTTTTAGGTGCTGAATTTAAAGGAGATATACAAACAGGCCATTTTTATCCCTTTCATATTATTGTCTCCAGTCCAGCAGCTGAATCTGCTGAAGATGCCATAGTTTTGTAAATCACTGCTTAGTAAATGTACTGTACTAATACAGATGGAACCGCTCTCTCCGGAGCAGTTCCTGGTGTGGTAATCGCCACCCGCATTCCTCATTCCTGGCATGGACGTGGGAGCGTGTGAGTTGCTCGCTCTTCCATAATCTCTAGCGCACCAGCTGCCACATCAGGGCGGCTTGCGATATGCAATGAGGCTGGTCCCATCTGTATTTCTTTAGTACAATGAAAGTTAAATACCTGCTTCCAGCCTATGGGATAAGTATATGTGGCATAATGTATTTGCTAAGCCTTGAAGAGTGGACAGAGATATGGTTTCAGGCAACCAGCTCCTAGATGCCATTTTACAAATACATCATGTGACCTGGTAGTTAGTATCTGATTTTCTGAGACTTTATCTCTGTCCACTTTATCACTCTCCAAGGATTAGTACATCTGACCCTATGTGTTTTCTGTATGATTTTATTTAGGAATATTGTAGTTATTTGTTAATCAGTTTAAATAATTACACTTTTTTTTGTAAGTTTCCAGTTTCATAATCACAATTTACTCATTGTCTAATGAATTTAAAAATATTACAAACATTGCACATATTTATGGACAACTTTTCAATAAAAACCACTGCACTCTTCTTTGAATTTTACTAAGATGTGTATTCTACTTCACATGTGATGTTGCTGTGGGCAACCAATCATATCCTGTCTACTATCTTCTAGAGGGTGCTAAATAAATAAGAAGTAGATTCTGATTGGTTGCCCATAGCAACATGACATGCAGGGCCGGTGCAAGCACCGTCTGCGCCCAAGGCAAATCCCGCCGCCCGCTCCCCGGGGGGGATTCAGCGCGGCACTACTGCACTCCAGTGTGGGTTCAGCGCGGCAATATCGCGCTCCGAGAGGTTCAGCGCGGCACTACCACGCTCCGGGGGGGAGAGGGTCGCGGGGTGCCTTGGGATTGCAGGTGGGTGCCGCATGGGGATTGCCGGGGGGGCATCGTATCACTCACCTACTCCCCACTCCCTGACCCTGCTGGGATGAGTTCCGGGCGGCCCTTTCAGCTTCTGCACTGTTTAAACTTACTATGGTACCTGCCTGGTGGCTCAGTACCGCACTCCAGTGGCCGGCGCCCTAGGCAAATGCCTAGAGCTGCCTAGTGGTGGCGCCGGCCCTGATGACATGTGAAGTAGAATACACATCTTAGTAAATGTCCCCCTTTGTGTCTTTTTAAGTGCTTTGGATTCCTTTAAGTACTCTTGGAATGAACTCAATTCCAGTTTGAAGTAGTTTTGAAATCAAAATTGATAAGGTTACAGTTGGAAACCTAAAGGATAAATCCACCTATTACCAAATCCTCCTATGACTTCCTAAATCACACATCAACACCCAAATTGCATAGTAATATTTCACTGCCTTTTTCACACATATCACCCTACACTCTTCTTGTTAACAATTATCTCAGTCACCCTATTATTATAACATATGCTCCCCAACCATTCCACCCTTGTCACGTGTCCATCTCTACTCCACTTAATAGAATAGAATAGAATCAACTTTATTGGCCATGTGTGCTTGCGCACACTAGGAATTTTTTGTGGATATACAGTGCAGCATCAGCAGGGATGAAAAAGGGGGGGGGGTGGGGGCATTACATACATTACATTGAGACATTACATGTGGGGAATGCAGCCCGCCGATCAGCACAGCGCCTAGGCAGCCATCCGCGGCGCCACTGGTCACTGAAGTAGCTGTGGAAGGTAGCAGTAACAGTATGAGCACAAACATTGCAATTAAAGCAGAGACAGTACAGTTATCACATAGGGGACACGGGGTTACATATGGCTGAGTGCACAGATCCTAGGCAGCCATTTGCGGCACCAACTTGTATCTTCCTGGGGTGGTGGTGGTGGTGATGGTGGCGGGGGGAGGGGGCAGAAAGAGTCAGTGAGGCCGGGGGAGAGTCAGTCAGGAAGGGGGGGTGGAGGGCTCGGGGGGCCTGCAGAGTTACCCGGGGCCGGTGCCCCGGGTAACTCTGCAGGCCCCCTCCAATGCAACCAATCTCCTAGATCTTCCACCATTCGATTGATTTCCTAAAGCCCTATCCACTTTAGGCGAAACCGTAAAAGATATCGCTCAAAAGTAAACACATACAGTATAAAATTAAAAATTATGTATCAAAATACCAAACTAGGCAGAAGGGCTGATTTAATTAATGAAGGTGACAGCTACATCAGTGGCCTACATTTTTGGATGAAAGAAAATACATAATTTACCTTAAAGGAGATGGGACCAAGTGTAGAATATGCTAATGGTAGACCTACAAACCCACACTGGACTTGTCAGTCGAAAAGTCAAAAATAAGTAAATCCTGCTTCCTGAACCAAATGGATATGGCGTAGAGCCGTAGACAGATCAGAACATGTGTTGTACAATAAAGAATCTGGACTTCAATGTCTCAAATTTGCAATGTAATGTTTTGGCAGTTATGGACATAGAAAAAGCTTAGACGGATATTAATTATAAACCAGATTGTCAAGGTATTTCAATCAAGAATATTATATGATATGCAATTTGACAGTTTCCAAGAGCTAAATGATTGAGCTTTGCTAAAGACCCCTGTACAGTATGTGCTGATGTATTCCTTTGTACAGCCTGGGAGTATTTTTCAAACTTTAAGTACAGTAAAGGAAGGTTGTGTATAACATTTGCATACTCATTTTTAAAGACCATACATACTGTAATTATCCTTGTCACCAAGGTCAGCCTGCTCAGAGCATGAAGCAAGGGTTAATTTCAAGAGAATCAAATGAATATTTATATTTAAAACTCACCATCATTTGAATTGCATTATGCAAAGGAAGTTACACAGGCATTTCCTGACCATTTAGATCTTATTTACCATATCAGACTTTTCTCAATGTTGTAGTCAAACTGTATATATATATATATGTGTGTATATATATATATATATATATATATATATATATATATATATATATATATATATATATATATATATATATATATATATATATATATAGCAAACGACATGACCTCCGGCACTCCCGTGCTCCGGTGCCCTCCCAAATGGGCAACAGCCAAATAATAGCAAAAAAAAATCAGGCGGCACTTCTTTGAAGTTTCTTTAATACACCAATGATTTACAAGACTTCGAGTGCCGCCTGACTATTTTCTGATATATATATATATATATATATCTGAAAAGATATGGTGGGCGCTCCAATAGTGCAAAATTATCGCTGGTACAAAAGTATATTTATTTAAAAATCACATAAAAACACAGGGATGGGTGACGTACCACAGACGGCGGCAAACAAATAGCCGCGATTCAGACAGCATATAAATCACAAGTTGGAGTAGTTACACTCTCTCCTGGCTCCACGGTCACGCCAGGAGCCAGGAGAGAGTGTAACTACTCCAACTTGTGATTTATATGCTGTCTGAATCGCGGCTATTTGTTTGCCGCCGTCTGTGGTACGTCACCCTTCCCTGTGTTTTTATGTGATTTTTAAATAAATATACTTTTGTACCAGCGATAATTTTGCACTATTGGCGCGCCCACCATATCTTTTCAGATACAAACCACCTGTTGGATCCAGGAAGAACCTTTTGGTTCATAAATTGTGTGGAGCTGCCGGCTTTAAAAGCCAAAAGCGCTGTGAACTTTTGTGTGTGGAGGATTAACCCACCGTCATCCATTTACATTGGATCACCAAAGGACTGGTATTTATACTGGTACATTGAATTACCCTACTGCGCACTGTACTTTGTTCCCATATATATATATATATATATATATATATATATATATATATACTTAGCAGATCAGTGATCAGGTCTGGATAACCCCCTATTTCTTATATCTGAGCCTTTCACATATAGGTGTGGTTTAAAAGATCTACAGTAGAAACATAGTCAATAGGTCAACCCCAAAAGGCAGATAGAGTCAAAAGGTTGATATGAAAGTAATGAACACATAAAATGGTGGACACAAGTATTTTATGTGTAATTTTGTATGTATCACCATATCTGAGCCAAATAAGTGGAGACGTGTATACTCCTGGGCTCCCTTCACACGCCACGCTTCGGTCATTTGCCTTGCGCCACCACTTCTACACCTCAGCACAGGTTACTATTTCCAATTATTGTCCATGTGGATGGTAAACAATGAAAAAGTTGAAACTTGTGTTGACCATCTGTGTGTGTTGACCTCTCGAAACTGTTGAACTTTTGAATTTATCAACATTAAGCACCATCTACCTTTTACCAGTTGACTTTTGAACCTGTTGACATATTTCACGATGACCATTTGGGGCCAACCTACTGTATTGACTTTTACCGGAGATCTATCAACCGAATAACTGGGACCCATTTTGGGTAGTTTTGAGCTGTATAGACATGTAGTAAACTGTCTAAATAAAATAATTATAATAATAATAATCCCATTTTCTACATATGAGTTGTGGTAACACAAATCTTCTTTGAGAAAAACAATATTAAACCTTAAATCCCAGTGATCCCAAATAGTAATTCGGATACGAGCAGCATTGCTGAACTAAGTAATAGTTTACTGTAGCTACAGTATAGTCCTTATCAGGACAGTAGAGAGTCTGGTTGGCCCATGGTATTTCTGTGGGGGCGTGTCCTAATCATGAGCGGCGTGGCCATGCACCCTTAAAAATAAATGTAGAAAAAAATAGTACTTTAGGTGCCTCCCTAGTTACACTGCAGCGTGTGCTGGGTTTGAGGAAAAGTGCTGATGGAGGGGCCCAGTGGGGGCCCTGGTCCCCCCATAACTTGGAAGCAGTATCTGCAGCAGCTCTTCTCCTCAAACCAAGAACATAGCACAGTGTGGCTGGGGAGGCGCTTAAAGTACTCAAATTCATTTTAAGGGTGCATGGCCACACCCATGGTCCTCATCACAAAAAATATATAATTTTTAAAGATTAGGCTCCAAGATTGGGAAATACCAGCAGACAGCGCACACCATGTAAAACAAACAGCTGATATGGCAACCTAATATGGTTTTATCACTCCATAGGAATGTACAATATTATTGGTTTAAAGAATATATGGAAAAGAAACCAAAGTGCTCAAATACATCTATGTAAGTTATTCTGTAAAAGTGTACAACTGAAGACCTTACATACAGAGAACATTATGTGAACAGTGATACTAGATGCATTTTACCAATAAGAAATTTACATACTGTAACAAATAATATTAAAAGCCAAACACATGTAGCAGAGGCGGATTTAGACCTCATGGGACCCTAGGCAATATACCCGTTTGGGGCCCTCCTCAAACAATCCATAGCACTATATTTTTGCTTCTGATTGCAGGCGGCATCAATAAAGTACAAACCTGAATTAGGCTCTCGGGGGTAAATTTACTAAGAAGGAAGTTCTATTGAAGATTGGATGTTGACCATAGCAACTGGTTAAATTCTACTTACAGATGGAGCCCCTCTCATTCAGACTCAGCACCCGCCAGAATATCCCCACTGGTGAGCGCCAGCTGAGAGGGACTCCATCAGATAGGGACGCGCGTGCGTCTCAAACGCATACGCGTCCCAGTCACTCAGCGGCTGGACGACGGAAATCCTGCCCGTCTCCGCTTCAGGGAGATGGCCAGGGTTAGGGGGTTTGCAGGCACTGGCGATGCGGACTGGGAGGCAGTGGACAGCAGTGGGGAGCTCCATCAGAATGGGGCACGTGAGCATCTCGTGTGTGCCCAACCCCTTCCGACGGACGCCGGGGCCTGGTAGCTGGCGATGGCTGGCGATTCTATCTCCAGCTCTCACAAAGATGAAAGGGGCTCCATCTGTATTGTTTATTTGGCACCTGCTAGAACAGGGGTCTTCAACCTTTAAGACAGTGTGGGCCACAATTAAAAATTCAATGAAGCCCGAGGGCCACTAAGCTCTACTGTGGTATTTAGCACAGCTCTTAATAGAGACAGCACAGCCCCCGCATAGATAGTTGGCACAGCTGCCCATACACATAAACCCTGCCCCCAATATATAGTCTGCACCAGGGCTTTTTCTAAACAATTAGGGTCCCAGTGCGAACAGAATAAAAATACAGCCCCACATACATAACTTGGCATTTAAGAAATTGCGCGCGCCCCAAAAAGGGGTGTGGGCTAATTATAAGGGGCATGGTCTAATTAGTGAACTAGTAGGAAAAAAATTACCTGACACCTCACTTTTGCAACCTGCATGACCAGACATTGATTACCGCAGGAATGGTTGTTGTCCTTCCACGCTTAAGTTGGCTGTCTAAAGGCCGCACAGTGACATATAAACATGAAGGCCCATTACACCATGATGCCCATTGCACATTATGCCTCACACCATGATGCCCATTGCACCTTGCACTATAAGGCCCCCAATACTCCTGCTTATGCATATAGTAGTGTCCCTCATAAAATGCCACCAATAGTTTCGCTCATAAAATGCCACCAGTAGTGTCCCTCATAAAATGCCACCAGTAGTGTCCCTCACAAAATGCCCTAGTATTGCCCTCCATAGTCAGCACTGCATTGCACAGCATGCCAGCCCTCCCTTAGTCAGAACCACATTGCACTGCCAGCCCCCCCTCCCCCATAGTCAGCACCCTCCCCATACACAGGGCCACATTGCACTGCCAGCCCCTCCTCCCCCATAGTCAGCACCGCGGTAGCTAGCCGGCATCACCCTCTACTGAGACACTTGCCTTAGTGTCCCTTGCAGAGGTCTCCTTCAGAGGGCTGCTGCTGCTGGCGGCGTCGGCTGTCTTAACAGCCAAGGAGCATGCAGGGACAGGTGTGCGGCTGCCGGCGGTTGTCACACTCACTCCAGTCTCCCGGCTGTGGGCAAGGGCGGGACGGGTGCGCGGCGTCAGGAAGTACACAATGCGCATGTCTGCGCACAGTCCTGCTGCCCCAGCCAGCATATCCACCTCCGCCGCGTCCCACTGCTAAGGGGACAGCGCGCGGAAGGATTTTTTTTTTTAAATCAGCACGGCATTTAATAAAAAAAAACGCAATTCACTGGCGGGCCACCTAATACAACTCGGCGGGCCACTTGTGGCCCGCGGGCCATGGGTTGAAGACCCCTGTGCTAGAAGATGATACATTTAATCTGATTGGTTGCTATGGGCAACATTCCATCTTCAATCAAACTCCCATCTTAGTAAATTAACCCCTAGGTCTTTTGGAAGTAGGCTTAATATATGTGTCACATTTTAAGTAACCTGATTGCCCACATACAGTGGATGAAACTATTTTATGTGTCCAATTTTTTTCATCCTATCAAAGAACATCAAAAAGATTTTGGGAGTGCAGGCAGGGTCCATGTGATGTCATGCGTCACATAGTAGTTGCGCAATGCTTCTCTGGGAATGTTTTGGATGGCCAGGATATCTTTATGGGGCCTCTTCGGACCTGCTGGGTCCTAGGTAGGTGCCTAGCTTGCCTTGTGGAAATTCTGCCTCTGACATGTACTAATTCTCAGTACGGCATTCTATGATTATTAAATTTTAATCATAAGTATAATTGATAATGTAAATTGAAGACAAGGGCATATACTGACTGTTGTGATGATTTTATCATGCTTTTTTTATGATGCTTTCATGATCTTGGCCACAATCACTGCAGGACAGCTGTAGCCTCAAATGTAGAATGAGAGTTTCAGGCAAGAACTAAATACACATAATAGTAAATAACTGAGGTGCAAAATTAACAGCAGTCTAAAAAAAAGTCTAAAAAAATACTCCTGTAAAGTCTAAAACATACTCCTGTAAAAGTTTGTTCATCTCTGTTTCCCTGCTGTCCTGACCCACCAATCCAACACACATTTTTATAACAAAGACAGGCACACTACATGAATGTGAATGTAAAACATTGATATGATTAATATGAACATAAATACTTTTGGCTCCTTACAGTTAAAGTGATGGGAATGGGGTGGGAAGTGTTCGGAAGTGTCAACTGAGTACAGTAAGCGCGTGTTCAGGCAATTGCAACTGATATGAAGGTTGGGAGGGGGGGATTAGGAGGTATACCCACGCACAAGTTGCACTCAAAAGATGTGAAGGTATATAGAAGGCAATAGTTATGAATTAATATTTCATTCCACAGTAGACAAAGTATTATACAGTGTAAATACAGGAAAAAATCTTAGATGTGGAGGTGCACCCCTGAGAGTAGAAGACAATGAAAAAAACCAAGAAAAAGTACTCTCCTTTGTTTGGGGGCACGCTTGAGTAAAGAAAAATAGCTGGTAATGTTGTGACGAGTAACTTTAAGTCTGACAGACAACACAAAACATATAAAGCAATGGTGCACCACTGTACACTACTCTATGAATTATTCTGTGAGACCGTATAATACTGATCCAATGGTTCTCATTGATTGTGATAGCTAGATAGAACACTGTTAAATTATTTAGCAAAGCTGGCAAAAATATTTTTGTATATAGACCGGTCAATTCCACATATATATATATACAGTTAACTGGTTCCCTTATAATGTTCTGAATATGTGTAAATATTAGTAGATTGGCAATTGCAACTGATGTCAAATTGGACACAAACATGTATTGCACCTTCCAGGAGACATGACTGCAAGGGATAGTGCAACACGGAACAATGTTAATAATGATGATGTCATTGAGCAGCGCTAACTAGCAGTACCTGATTGGCTGATTAGAAAGTGACTCCTCTCAATGCAGTTAATACATCAGTGTTGCATTTATATTATCAGGAATCATGGAGGTAGATAGATAGATAGATAGATAGATAGATTAAATTGATAAAATTCAGTATAACATTACAAATCTGAGAAAGAATAGTATTGCAGGATAATCATTTATGTTGCCTTAACAAAACAATACCTACAGTAAAATCCCATCTTCAGTAGAACTCCCATCTTAGTAAATTTACCCTTGAGATTCTGAGAAATCATTGGGTATGCTGTATACTGTATTTTTATTCTATTGTAATTATTTAATTATTTTTTGGGATTGCTTCTGAATTTTATAGCAATATATTTTGTTATTTTGTATCACATACTTAGATTTGCTAAAATAATAACCTTAAAAAATGAAAAGAACGATAGAGTTGGAATTATGCAAATTTTGGTGGCTCGTGCCCCATTAATTTACAGGATCGTTAGAAAATCCTCATTTATCAGGATCAGTAAGTCAGCAGATGGGAGAATTGTCTGATTTCCTGTATGCGTAAGCTAAAGACGTACTTAACACCCTTTTATGTGATTTTTTTTTTTTTTTTTTTGCTTGAGTCTCTCATCATGTTATGCTGATGCTTTGGGAATGGGAATAATAGAATGTGTATACTGTTTTGGAATCTCAGCAGAGCTGAATGGATGTGCTTGAATGAACTGTAACAATTCAAAATAAAATGAACACTCAATGCCACGAAGTGTCATCAAGGAACAAAGTAAATGTGCTAAAAATGTGTATTAAAATGTTTAAATTGTCAATAAAATTAATTAATTCTATCCACCAAAAAATACCATTTACGTTCATACAGTATACAATACATCTAAGTAAATACATAATTACAAAATTACTGAAACAAACGTTTCAGCTTGGAATTATTAATTGTTCCATAAACCAGATTCTTATTTTACATACAGTAGATACAAATGAAACTTTTATTATTTTTCTGTAAATTTTTTTCATGTAGATCACCCAAATAGTTTTTGATTTATATAGAAAATGGCTACTTGTGTATTTTAGCGGCGCCCACGATGTTGGTCGCGCGATGTTTTAATGGCATTGCATTGCATGCCATGTACCAGATGGCATGCGATGCGACGCGATTTTGGCCCCCTATAAGATTAAAAATTGTATAAGCACCCTAAAGGGTGCTTACGATGTTAAATGCAGCCCCACGCCAACCCCCCACTATAAACGTGAACCCGAAGCGTGGCGAGCACAGCGAGCCCGCGTGGGGCGGCGGTACGCATCCTACGACCTTTTCATACCCCGTATCCGTGTCCCCTCGCGGGCTTCACAGGTATCCGTGTCCCCTCGCGGGCTTCACAGGTATCCGCATCCCCTCGCAGGGCTCGGTGGCTTGCTGCGCTCGCCACAATTTCTATTCTCAACTCCACACCGACGTGGATAGTGGGGGTATGAAAAGGTTGTAGGACGCGTACCGCCGCCCCTCGTGGGCTCGCTGCGTTCGCCACGCTTCGGGTTCACGTTTATAGTGGGGGTGCATTTAACATTGTAAGCACCCATTAGGGTGCTTATACAATGTTTAATCGCATCGCATTGTATGGCATTGTATGCCATATACAATGTCATACAATTTTAAAATTGTATGACATTGTACAACATCGCGCGTTATCGCATCGCATACCATCGCATGCCTTTTGGTATGCGATGCGATGGGCGCCGCTAAAATACACAAGTACCAGAAAATGTAAATGGAAAAATGTATCAAATTAAATAAAAATCAGAATAGGGTCTTTAATTTTTTCAATCTTAATACGAAATAAAAATTCTAAAATACTCTAAGGAAGATATGGGGGGTATTCAATACTGGATCACGGTTATCGATCCCTCCCGACAGCCATGATTCATGGTTTGCCCTACAGCAAATCGTGTCCGCGTCCGGCAGAATTGGGCCGACAGCTTCTGAAGTCGGGTCCATTCTGCCGTGATCCCTGTTCAATGCTGTTGGTAAAGACAGCATTGAATAGGGACCTGCCGCTATTTCCCCTGTCGGGAATAGTAGCAGAGCATTGAATACCTGTGTACCACAGTTTTAAAAATAACAATGATCTTATTGTTAGATTTCACAGTGTCCCCAACACTAGTAAAACCATCCAGGATGGTGTGTTGTATGTGAGATGTTCAGAATTGTTGGCTAATAAAGGTGTGTACAGTGAGCAATACAGGAACACTACTGACAGAGAGAAATTACCTACATTCATTATGTCAGAAAGAATGCCTTGAGATTAAGCTATGTCGCAGCATAGCTGACAAAAGTGACCAACTCTTTAAACTACATTGAGAAAATGGCTGCAAACCAGGCTACGACATTGAACAGTTGATAGTTATCATAAGTGACACTTCAATGTTGGATTTAGGGGGAGATTTATCAAACCTTCTAAGAAGGACAAGTGGAGGGGTTGTCTAGACAGATTCTAGTGACCATTCTATAGAATGTGTTAGATAAATGAAAGCTTAATTTTGATTGGTTGTTTCTGCAACATCACCTTATTTTTAATAGATTTAAAAATCCCTCCATTAATGTGATAATATTCACTAACACAACATGAGTTACTGTATAAACCATATCATATGACTGATATACAGAATGAAATATTGAACAGGTAGCAGAAATTGGGAAAATTGACAAAGATGAGCAACCAATCAGATCCTGTCTACTGTTTTCTAGAGGGTGCTAAATAAATAATTGGTTGCCCATAGCAAGATCACGTGTGAAGTAGAATACACATCTTAGTAAATTTCCCCCATGGAGTATAATTGATAGGTGCAACAAAAAGCTGTTAAAGGGGGACATAAAAATCAGTATTTAACACTTATAAAAAGACCACAAATAATAGGCAAGACCCCTATCAATCCCTTGATAGGGTCATAAATAAGGGTGTATTATAATAGATCTACAGAATTAGATAGAAAAATGTATACAAAGGGTGAGATTGCGCTTAAATTGATGACAGATTAAGGTCAAATATAAAGCACTTTAATTATACAATAACACTCTAAAATAGACACAAATAAAATGCAATAAGGATATAAAATGTAGCACAACGTTGTGCGGATCAATGGGAAAGGGTGTGACAGAGGTTGATAGCTGCAGCCAGTTATTGTGGTATCACCTTAAAGAGTCCACGGTTGGACGTGTAGCCAGGAGATTTGAATTGGTAATTGTCCTCCAGATTAGACCGTAGCAGAAACCAAGTACTACTTCCTCCAAATATATGATGGGGGTAGCGATCCTCCCAGTTGGATCGTAAGGAGAGTAGATGGGTGGTCAGTAGGGTGACCCAGGGTGGGTAGTTAGATAGGTGGCTTGCCTTCAGAAGGTTTGCACCTCACTCTGGTCAGGGTCCTGGTGGTCAATAGGATCTGGACCTCCAAAACAAGCTTTCAGGTGGTCTTGGGTGATGGCTGGAAATGCAGCGTGGTGGGTAAAATGGGGCTGAGTGCCTGGGCCAACGCGTTTCGCTGCTGGGAGCAGCTTTTTCAAGGACATTCAACAGGTTGACTCAATATGGTTGAGCTACAATAGGCCAACAAGCACAAAAGTTCAAATGGGTCAAAAAGTTGACATGAATAAGATAGTAGAAAGGTCAACAGGTACAAAAGGTCAAACGCAAATGTAAAAAAGGACGAAGTTGCGCTATGTGATTGATGCTGAGTAATAACTGTTTTACAATAAAATTAATAAAAAGGGAAAAGTGTGCATTTATCATTATGACATATACATTTTAAAAATATTTTAAAAAGTCCATAACTGAGCATAAAATATTTGGTTTGAAAATTGTAGCTACATCCAGTATTAGAGAAAGATATTATCTATAAATTAAAAACTGTATTTTATGTTAATAATCGTTTCTTTATTTCTAGCATATGTACACACTTAGGTCTGTCTCCTGCTCACAACAATATGCTTATAATGTAAATGTATGTATATATTGTTTTATTAATTGAATGCGATCAGGTGTGCATCATCTCACAATTACCCAGGGTATTTATACCCATGCCCTGTGCCTAACAGACCACCTTGAAAAAGCAGCGAAATGTGTCGGCTACTGGCAATCCCCTTTTAGGACCTAGGGGCCCCCGGCCCAGCCCAATGGGAAAGATGGTGGCCGGGGTCCGGGAATCCGCTCACCCTCGCTGAGGGATCCGGGCAGGGGGATCAGGGTGGTGGCGGCAGAGGCGTAGCGAGGGCGGTGCCGGTGGAGCACCAGCTCCGGGCGATGGAAGCTATCCTGGCGCCGGAGCCGTCCCAGCACCACCAGCTCGCCCGCTCCATCTCCCCCGCTAGCTCCCACCGCGGCTCGCTGTGTGCGGGAGACGTGATGCTATTTAAAATTCACGTCTCCCTCTGGACCGCCAGCCAATAGGCGCTTGCGGTCCAGCAGCCAATCAACTGGTGGCTGCTGGACCGCGAGCGCCTATTGGCTAGCGTGGTCCAGCGGGATATGTGAATCTTAAATAGCAGGCGCAGCAGCACACACTAGTGCACTGTTACAGCGGGGACTGGGAGCGCCTGGGCAGCGGACAGCTGGGGGGTCCCCACTGTCAGATGTCGCGCGCAGGGGCGATCCGCGGCACTGCTCCCCTCTCGTGACAGCCATCACAGCCGCCGCAGCTAACATCATCATCCCGCCCACCCGGCTCCCAATGTGCTGGTAAGTTGTGGCCATCAGAAGGGGGACCATGCTCGAGCTCCAGTATAACAAACCTAAAAGAGGTCCAGACTCACCACCCTGGTGTTGGATGGTATGGGTATGTTGGGGACAGTGAAAGAGTAGGGTGTGTAATTGGGAGTGGTGTAGAGGAATAGGGAGTGAATGTGGCACAAACAGGGGGACTAGGGTGTATATGTGAGTAAAGCTTTATAGGGGGTCTGTGGGTGGAACAGGGTGTTTGTGGTGGGGATAGAGGGTTATGGGGTGTATGTTGGGGGACAGGGTGTTTGTGGTGGGGATAGAGGGACGTGGCAATGAGGTCTCTCCTCTTATATGGAATCAGTATGGGAATTCTGTAAGGGGCAGTAATATGGGCAATGTTTAAGGGGCACTACGAGGGGAATTATGTGTAAGGGACATTACGCCGGAAGCTGACTGGCTGCCGCACGGAGCCAGAGAGGTGAGGGTTGGGGAGGTGACTGTGGGCTCCTGGGCAAACTAATTTGGGGGGGGGGGGGGTCCAGTGAACTAGGTTGCCCAGGGGCCCTTCCTAATGTTAAGACAGCCCTGGAGGGGCCAGCTCCCAGTCACACTGTAATGTCTGGAGCTGGGTACAGGGTGGAGAAAGGTCTGGAGGTGGGTGGAGAAGGGCTGTGGGGAGGAGGAGTTGGAATAACCAGAAAGGGGATTATTTTCATACAAACACTGCCAATAATTTTTATTTATTAAATTATTGGGGGGGGGGGGGGGCTGCCTCCTTGCACCTTCTCCCATTCTAATACCTATGGGTGGAGTTAATGAAGCGACTTTAGGTAAACCATGTAATGGGTTTTCATTGTTATTCATTTATGGAAAGTTTTTGTAAACTGTATTTTAGGATGAAATATGAATCAGTGCCAAAGTATAATAATCGTATTTCAAACTCAAAACGATGTGAAAAGATCTACAGTTTATGTATAATAACTTATAAAATACATAAATAATATTTTGCCTTAAGTATTCTATACATATTAAAAGAATAATAATTACATGATTGCTTTCTTTTTATATATTGCCAACCCTTAAAAGTGAACTATAGAATGTACCCGAGTGCTGAATAATGAATTTGACATTAAAAAACCGAAAACTTGCTGATAAGGAAACATATGCATAGTCAATTCTCGGCTTGGCATCATTTCAGCGAGTCTCTGTTGACTATGTAAAAAGAAAACAGAAGTAAATTTGTATTTAAAAGACAATCTACGATTCCCCTCTGTGCATATCATTGGCAGGGCTACAGTTTTACACCCGTCTTCCAGAAAGGAGCTTAAATAATTCAACATGCTGTGTAATCATAAAAATATTTTCAGCATCTGCTGTCACAGTGGTTAATGTGTGTATCTATAATCTCTAAGTAGCAATAATGCCATGATATGCTGAAAGCTATAGAGGAGAAAAAACAGAAACCTTCATAGTGACCTGAAAATATACAGTTTTATTTATTATATTCATACATGTTAAAAGTCTGTCAAAATGATGGACACCAGTGTTTGGGTTATACAGGGGGCGGGCACTATGCATACAGGAAATGCCAGGTATGGGGAAGTCCTGCTTCTGGGAGCCTGGGCTCTGTCATTCTGAACATGTGTGTACCATGCAAGGGCGTTACTACCATAGGTGCAGGGGGTTCAGCTGCTATGGGGCCCAGAGCTGAAGAGGGCCCATCTTTACTGTCTAAGTAATATGTTTTACATACATTAATCACCATCAGTCGCTAAATAGGGGGCCTGTACAGTTCTGCTATGGGGCCTATGAATATCAAGTTACGCCCCTGGTACCATATATATATGGTCAGGTGCACCAACAGGTCGGCTGGGCCCCTGTAAATTAAGGAGGGGGCATGGCTACTAGACATGGGCATGGCCTCTGGAGGGCGTGGCCACATCTCCGTAAAAAAAAAAAAAAAAACATGAGGAGGAGAGATGACAGGCTGCTGCTGCAGTACATGGCACTGACAGCATGTGCTGAGCTGGGGAGAGAGGCTGTGCTGCAGCCTGTCATGTCTCTCCCCACTGCCTGGCTCTCTGCAAAGGGGAAGGGGGGACTGGGCCCTGGGTCCCTCCAGCAAACCAGGTAAACCTTGACAGCCCTGTATATACTGTAGATATACAGAAGTGCCAAGAGTGGTAGGGTACTAATTACCCAGCGCAGGTCCGATGGAGGGGCCCAGTGGGGCCCCAATTAACTGGCAGTAGCAGCAACAACTCTTCTCAACCCAGCACATTCAGCTGTGTGCTGGGCTGCAGTGTGGCCAGTGAGGTGCTTAGGGCGGGATGTATTAATATACATCGCCGCCCAGCCGCCGCAATGCTACCGCATATGGACTAACATATGCGGCTAGCATCGGGGTGCGGTGACGGAGACCCCCGCGATACCTGTAATGTGGTGTGCGGGGGTCTCCATCACATCCCAGCCGCTGTCAGTGTCCCCGGCGTCTCCTCCTCCCCCCTGCAGCCGGATGTCCTCCTGGCTGTGACATCTGCTGAGGGAGGAGGAGATCGATGGAGGACGGAAGGGGGGGTCGCGCGGATGGTGGGCAGCGGGCGGCGATAGAAACCCATAAGCTTCTATAGGGTATCGCCACCCAGAGGTGGCGATAACCTGCCCGGCAGAGACGGGGCGGTCGGGTAATGGTACATACATTTTACCGCATTTTCCCTTTAGTACATCCCGCCCTTAATGTGCTATTTATTCTATATTTTATTTATTCATATTATATTTCTAGTGGTGCATGCCCACAGTTAGGCCACACCCACTGAAAAGTACCTGGGCCCATCCAGGCTCTCTACTGCCCTGTATATAATTGCACAAAATTTTCACCAAAAGCCGTTAACTGCATTTAGGTGAAACTAAAAAAATGTGTGACGGGTGTGAAAACACCCCATTTCATGTTATTTTTGGAAAAATAATGTTAATAAATCTGCTCCTGAGTGTTTCAATGTTGGTAACTAATACTTAAATATGAGAAATGAATTGTGTGCCGCTGGCAGCGAATTAAATGGACATCAATCATAAACAGCAGATATTTGAGGGACAGGCAATTACTGTAATTTTAGAACATAATAAAGTCATAAATTTAAACAAAATAAGTATAACTTTCAACTTTGAAGAATTGAAATGACTATGCACATAGCAAGCGTATAATAAATTTACAAGACAATTATGGAAGTAGACAGACATCCTTCTCTTGCTTTTGAGAAATGGTAATTTGAAAACAATATAAAAGAGTCGAAGCCACCAGCTTTTATTGCGTAAAAACAGCAGGGAAAAAAACTATTCTTAGAATCGTTCATTTTACACTGGCTCCAAGTTTACACAATATGGTCACCAAAGGCTCTCCAATAGAAAACAGCCTCTTGTAACATTCTCAAAGATATTATTTGTGTAAAAGAAGGCTTGCGGTCAGGATGCAGAAGGAGCGTTCCTGACAGGGGTCAGGTAAGTATACTCAGTGGCGGAAGTTTTGGGTTGTGGGCCCAGGTGCAAAAATATGATCTGCCCCCCCTCCCTTCTCCACTCCGACCCAAGTTCACAATATGCAACACGGGAGTGGGTGACAGGGAGAGGGAGTGGGTGACAGGGAGAAGCAGGGGGTGACAAGGAGAGGCAGGGGGAGGCAGAGTGTGATAAGGAAAAACAGTGGGTGACTGGAAGAGAAAGACAGGGGCAGCAGTTGGCCCCTTAGTTCACAGGGGCCCCGCTGCACTGCTCCTGCTAGTGCCTAAACCTAACCCCCACAACCGCAACTTAAACCTAACCCTTCTGCCATGAACCTGACTCTAACTCCCCTTTTTACTGGCTAAACATAACCTCCCTTCACCGCAGCCTTTTCCTAACCTTCCTCTTCCCACAGACTAACCCTAAGCCCCCCCCCCACACACACACTATTGCCCTAACCTACGCCCCCCCCCCCCCCCCCCCTCCTCCTTCACTGGCCTGAACCTATCCCATCCAGCATACTCCCAGATAAGGATGCTGGCTGTAGGTATTCTGGTGTCTGCATCTTTAATCTTTTGAACAACCGGCGTAGTACTTGTGAAGGCAGTCGGGATACTGAATGCCGGCTTCGTGACCGCCGGGATGCTGGCTGCATTCCGTGTAAAAGTTTCTCTTCATTCCATAACATGAAATGCAGAAAAATATTTCACTGTTACCTTAAACTTAGCGGTAGATTTACTAACGTGTCTAAAGAAGACGACTGGAAATTTTTTAGGATGCAAAAAGAGTAATTTTCTAGAATATTATTGGTTGCTATGGGTAATGCAACCACTTTTCATGATTAGAAGCTTTAGTAAAGCTATCCATACTGTATCTACTGTAATATAGACCCGTTTGCAAATTATATATATTTTTTGTCATTTAATTAGGAAATTAAAGGGGAAAAAAAGGTAAAACAACCTTCAAGTAAAACATTCTCTCCAAGATCTTATCTCCACCTTTATTCAGTTCAAACAAAGGCTCTCACTCTGATTCATTTAGAACGGGGTGAATTTGACCCCATTCCAATGGCCGGGGACGGGAAGGGGGCGGCAGCATGGGATGTCAGCGCCTGCCCTGAATTCAGATATCAGCGGCCATCTTAAAAGTAAGCATTGACTGCGTGGGGCGTGTCATTGCCGAAGTGGGGCGGGTGGCTAACATCACATGACTTCAGCGCCCGCCTCCTTTTCTGCCATCTCCGCCCAGGAGAAAAGTAAGTATAGACTTACTTTTATGCACGATCAGAGAAAAAAAAACATTCGATAGTCAGCGACCATTTTCAACCGGACTGCCGCATGCAAAGGGATGTGTTCTAGTACACTTCCGCTTGCATGCTAGTGATATAATTTGGGCGGCGGGGGGGTCCGGCATTTGGCAGGGCGGCGGCAGGTGGCCCTTATCTGTTCTCTAGGATGCGAGTATGCGAGGTCTGAATCAGGCCTAGTATTTCCAAAACACAAAACAAGGTTTGTTAATATTTATGCTGCTTGTTATTATATTCAGAATATTTATGCGCTTGCAATTTGTTTTTTCAACTGAACTCCCACAGAATCTGGATAACCTTGTCTCATTACCCATTCCTACAGTAAATAGATGAACACAACAGAGAAAAAGAACCTACTGTAGCTTTGCTTGACATGTTCCAACACATTATTGAAATATTATTTCTTAAACCCATAGCAGGGTACGCAAATGATGTAAGTATAATCATTCGTAAGTTTGGAAACATGACAAGTCCGTAACCCTTTGAGTGAATTTGTCAAAATAGGTGTGAAAATTGGCCAAGCAAACATTTTTCTTCATCATAACGACCTGTAATGTTATCTTATGTAGGAAATATCTTTTTTACACAACATTTTTCATTTGAATTTATATAACAAATGTGAGCAACAGTGGCGGTTTTAGCAAGCGTTTTGCACATTGCTCGCAGAGATGTTGGCACTCAAAGGGTTAAGCCCCGTACACACTAGACATGATAGTAAAATATATCATCCAGATGCCCTTGCTAATCTGAGTCTGCGATGAGTGGTGACCAGTGGGAAAAAATCATTCGTTAGTGCTAAGACACCCCCCCCATCACCCTGCTTTACCCCTCCGGGTCTTTGGCCGGGACCCGCAGATCTACTTGTCTGCATCCCGGTGCTTCCTCCTGGCTCTTTATGAAAAATGTCCCTCACAAAATGACCACCCTCTTACAGCAGACTGTTTTTAAGGATGCTAGAGGAGGCCGCCGCCACCGCCTCCTCTAGCATCCTCAAAATCTGTCTGCTGTAAGGGCCATTTTGTGAAGGACACTTTCCATAAGGAGCCAGGAGTAGCGCCGGGATGCAGACTAGTAGATCTGCGGGTCCCGATTCCCGGCCTCAGACGCAGGGGCAAGCGGCAGGATAAGGCAGGTCCCCGCAGGTGGCAGCTTAACAATAGCCCCGCAGCTCCCCAGCACTCACACTTACTCAGCGCCTCCCCACCACCGTGGGGTCTGCGGGACTATTGTTAAGCCGCTGAGATGGTGAGCTTTTTGGAAAGATTTTGGACATTTTTGCTCAGCTACGAAATCTTCACGAGCCATACACCTCTATTCATGCAGCGAGCTCATTAATATGCAAGGCGGGTTTTCACTATAGCGGGGATGCTCATTCGCTCAGCAGCGATCAGGTCTTAATCTAAATCCCATATTTTTCAAACCTTATGCAATGCCTTTGCAGCTCTGCGGTCAGCCCTGACTCCTGCCGTTTCTCTTCCCTGCGCCATCAGCCTTGTCTTGTCAGCGGATCCTCAGTGTGGTCACAGGCCTCTGGGTACTCCGCGATCACCGTCGCAGCACTTCATGGGACTCAGTCGTCTCTCTCACTCCGTCTGCCTCTTAGCAGAGCTGCACAGCAGCTCAGTGTGCTCCATACTCGGCACTCCCTCTGCCACACTGCTCCCTCTGATATGCTCTGTCTCCTTGCTGTCCAGTGCTCCTCTCTGGGGTCCCTGTGCGCCAGGGTCCCTGCAGGAGATCTTAGCCTGTACATCCGTCCTCCCCCATACTTAGGCTTGGTTTTTCTTAAAGCCTGTACCGTTAGGGTGCCTTGAGGTCCTAGTTGGTAGCCTCTGTATTGGGCTGTATGTATGGTATAGTAGCATAGTTGCTTATCCTCCTGTATTCTGCAGGAGACTCTCCGAAAATATAGCAATCTCCTTCTCGTCCTGATTAGTTTAGCAATTTCCCTAATTTCACCTAACCCACATTAAGTAGCTGTTACATTTTTGGGGAAAAAATAAATGAGAGATAGATACATTTACATTGAATCATCTGCACCATTTCCCAGCGTTGTTGATAAAACACAATTATATGGAACCACGTGTAAAACACAATAGAAGAGCAATCCCTCACACGCATCAGTGACTTTTCCAGGTATAGTTTCCTCTTACTACCTGCATTGGGGATCATCTACATATGGAGCCCCTCTCAAATATCTTCCTTTGGTTGTGGTTTACCATGGCTCACCATGGCTATCCTATTGTTCTCAGCAGCAATACAATACATAGAACAATACAGTAGGGGATTAGCAGAGTAATCCTATTACTCACTTAATCCCAGAGGCATAGCTACCGTAAGGCAGCCACCGCGGCTGCTTGGGGGAGCAAGCGCCAGCGGGGCGCGCCCGGTGCCCGGGCACTCTGGTCAGACCCCCCCTTACCCCTCCGCATGCAGCCGCCACCGCATTCAGTCCGGCACCGCAGATAGCCTCCGGGCTCCGTCTCCTGCAGTAATGAAAAATGACACGACAAAATGGCTGCCCCCTAATAGCAGACAGTTTTTAAGGATGCTACAGGAGGCCGCCACCTCCTCTAACATCCCTAAAAAAACTGTCTGCTGTACGGGGGCAGCCATTTTGTCGTGTCATTTTTCATTACTGCAGGAGACGGAGCCCGGAGGCTATCTGCGGTGCCGGACTGAATGCGGGGCCGGCGGCGGAGGCATGCGGAGGGGTAAGGTAATTTTTTGTCGGGGGGGGGGGGGGGGCGCTTCTAGGTGCCACGTTTACAATGTATTTTTACAATCTCTCCATATGGAACCAGATACGCCCTATGGTGGGAGCATGATACGCCCCCCCCCCCCCTCCCCCGAATGGGGCACTGTGCAAAATTTTACTACCAACTATAATCTACCTGAAACTAATTTTGAAAGGTAGGCAAGTATGATAGTAGTGTATCTCAGCTTTAGGCACAATAACAGTCATGGTTTGTAAGTATATCTAGGTATATCCATGCTAGCCCTGACGGTAAGTCAACATTCATTTTGGGATGTGAGTGTGCTCACATTGGGGTAAATTTATTAAGATTGGAGTTCTATTAAAGATTGGTTGTTGCCCATAGCAACCAATCCCATTCGACTTCTTATTTATATAGCACCTTTAGAAGATAATAGAATTTGGTTGGTTGCTAAGGGCAACATCCCATCTTAAATAAATCTCCCATCCAGGGCCGGCGCCACCACTAGGCAAACCTAGGCATTTGCCTAGGGCGCCGGCCACTGGAGGGCGGAAAATGCCGCCCGGGTACCTGTCCTACCGGCGCTGTCTATTTCAATCTGGCGGCGGAGGCAGCGGGGGTCCCTGCAGTCTATTAAAAATCACGAGCGCTATCCGCCGGGCTATGCGGAAGCGCTTCTAGTGTGAAAACTCTGGCAGCACGGCGCACGCTGATCTCAGCCAATCAGCGTGCTGCCAGAGTTTTCACACTAGAAGCGCTTCCGCATAGCCCGGCGGATAGCGCTCGTGATTTTTAATAGACTGCAGGGACCCCCGCTGCCTCCGCAGCCAGATTGAAATAGACAGCGCCGGTAGGACAGGTACCACCCCACACCTCACACCCACCCCCCCCCCCCCCCGGCACCGGGGCGCCCCCAGCCCGACTCGCCTGGGGCGCTCCGGTGCCTTGCACCGGCCCTGCTCCCATCTTAGTAAATTGACCCCGTTTTCTCTTTAACAATATGGATACAGCAGACATCATTTTATGGTAATTATAAGGATGCCAGTTGTTTTTTCCTTTGGCTGCATTGGTACAGCAGAGCACAGCTTGTTTCTGGCGCCATCTATATGTTAGATTTTAAATTGCATGTGTTATACTGTACTTTCACAATCTAGGTTTTGTACGTTTGGGATGCAACTTAAATCCAAGTCCCAAGCCTACACAACGTGTTCTCTTATGGCTTAATATATCTGCCCTATTGTGCCTTAAATTATATAACCAATGCAGGGAAACGCCACCGATGATCAAATTTGAATGTATTTATCTTTTTTCCCACCCAAAAAAAATCATAATGCGGATTAAGTGAAATCAGGGAGATTGCTAAACTCTTCAAGGGAGTGAGGGAGAGTATTATTATTTCTGGGAGTCTCCTGCAGGGTGCAGGAGGCTAGGCAACTATGATTACTGGGGGGGAATAAAATCATGTTTGCTAATATTCACTGTTTGCAAAAGGAAACAACTAGGAGCTCAGAGGCATTCCAGTTCATGTCACAATTATACCCAGTTCATGTCACAATTATGCCCAGTTCATGTCACAATTATGCAAGTTAACATGACAGCTATAATCTGCATTGGTAGCTGTTCGTGAGCCAAATGGGTTCTACATCATTGGTTATAAATGGGTTAATCGATGCAAAACAAAAAGAGGAATAAGGACACTGACTGATGTTCATGTTTTACTGCCCATTTACAGAGATAATCTGATGATAAACCCTCCGTACAGTATAGTTTGTTTTTCCTCATGCAGGCCAAAAACTCAGTAGATCAGCAGCTGCTTGTTGCCAGCTGTCTCTACATGTGCTGTTATGTCACAGTATCACATTAAGTCACACATTATGTAAGCAGGAAATTGGAAATCTATTTTAGTTACATTCACACTGTGAAAAATAACGTGATACAAATGTCAATGTCCCTAGTTACTCTATAATAGACTCATCCTGTAGTGTGGGTAACTACTACGTTCTTTTGTTGGGGTGATGACCGTTTAAATTGGGCAGGAGTAGGACAGATGTGTCCTAGCTCGTCTTACCCATCTTACGGGTCGCATGCGCGGCAGCATTGCCGTTACGACCGGCCGCGCGCACGTGCGTACCGATCGCAGAAGTGTGGGCGCAAATGCAATCCTATGGCTTCTGGGTGTGTAGGCGGAGCAAGTGCATGGCTGTGGGCACGATAGACATGGCAAATGGCCCGTGATTGCGTGTAAGATGAGCAAGGACGCATCTGTAGTTACTCAAAGCAAAATATCATTTCCTGAGGTCAATTCTGGCGATTGCATTTTTTTTTTTTCATGGCACCACTAAGCTAAAAGTTTCTTAGGGCGAGATGTACTAAGCTTTCAAAAGTGATAAAATGGACAGTGAAAGACCACCAACCAATTAGCCCCTAGCTCTTATTTTTCAAACTCAGCCTGTAACATGGCAGTTAGCAGCTGATTGGCTGGTATTTTATCACTTTTCATTTTATCGCTTTTCAAGCTTAGTACATCTGGCCCTGAATGAGAAATTTAGAATTAAAATATTAAATTAAGTAAATTGTGTTAAATGTCATCCTTGAGTTCAATGATTTGCTGAGGGATAAGATTCACTTCTGTTGGTCCACATATTTTAAAATTGGTAGCCACAGACATTGGCCCTTATTCTGGTCGGTGCGTACTTTCTCGACTTCTTACGGAGCGGGCCGCACGCCACGCTATGCGGACATCGTCCGTAGAAACGCCCATTGAGCCCCCGCATTAAGACGGACTCACTCTTTAAGAACAGGGCGTGTGTACGGACGACATATAAACCTTGCGTGTGCGGTGGTCACGTACAGATTCTGCACGGCCTTACCGCGTAAGCATGGTCTTACCACTTCAGAACGTACGGGAAGCTGGCCGTACGCACCGATGCGGAGTATTTACGCATAAATCAACACTATTCTCATAAGACCCAAATCTGTGCCATTCCCCGCTTATGCAATTAGCCAACCTCATTCAAAAGGGATTGTTTTTAATGGTCATCTATTATTTCTCTAATTGATCATTAAACACGTTTCTACCACTTTACATTAACCCTTTCATCATGCTAAGTGCACAACGTTTTTTCTTGCCCCTTTACGCCCATGTGTTATCTATGAATATGTATATACCTTTTGCACCTTACATAACTAAACACCATTATTTAAAGATATATATTTATAGTTATATTTATACTGTAAAATAAAATAATAACACACACACCACTTCGAACTGTCAACACAAATATTTATTATAAATGTACAAAATATTTAAATACAATAAAAAATTAAACCAGCAGGTCACAGACAGCCTCCACCTCTGCGGCCATCACAAGAAGGTGCTGCCGCAGCCTGAGTAGGGCCCCTCTTAAGCTGTTGCCTTGCCTCTGTGGATCTGTGGGCATGTTAAAGGGGGAACAACATTAATTATGCTATTCAGGTTGACCTTGTACAGTCAATCTTAAGTACCTACAGCATGAGAATTCATACATAAAAACAATTACATAGCCAATACTGTTTGTAATGGTAAAAATAAAAATGGGCCCACACACACACACACACTGGCTTACACTAATGAATATGTGACTGAAAAATCTCCTGCCTTAACACTCACCAATCTACTAGAAAGCTACATCCAATACAACATGCCACATTTTGCCATACATATATACCTGCATGTCACTGCTTAATAGCTAAACTGCATGATAGATAGAAACATGGATGGATGGATGGATGGATGGATGGATGGATGGATACATGGATGGATGGATACCACATTTAAAGGCTAGGCTAGTCCCTCTACCCCTTACTTCCGGATTCATAGTCACATTGCCAGATAGGTGAAGCTGCTGCACTAAGCCGCTTCCTTACACCAAACAAATAGAAAGGCCCTCCATAAACCAAAACGCATCACCTACCTGAGGCTCTAGATTCCACCTTTGCAGCTTGGGCCTATAACCCCTAAGTGTGTCTGTTGTAACCCACTTTAGTTTATTTATTAATAATACTGTAAAACACACTAGATTCACCAGTGGTACCTAACAAATAGTACTACCACCAATTATTAATGATGCCTTATGTTTACCTACCAATTCCTTCTTCCTCCACCACCTCGCATGCCTCCTCCTCTTCCACCAACTCCTCGGCCACCTCCTCGTGGGCCATATACTCAGTGGCCACCTCCTCCTCTGCCACTTCTGTGGCCTCCTCCTCTGCCACTTCTGTGGCCTCCTCCTCTGCCACTTCTGTGGCCTCCTCCTCTGCCACTTCTGTGGTCTCCTCCTCTGCCACTTCTGTGGCCTCCGCCTCTGCCACTTCTGTGGCCTCCTCCTCGGCCACTTCTTCAGGGGGGGCCTCCTCCTCCTGGCCCTCTTCACGGGCCCGTCTTGCACGGTCACGTGCTGTAAGGGAAATCAAAATGCAGAGTGTTAAATAAGTCACATGAATTGTTCATTCATCCTGCATCCCAAAAAATGACATATTACACACACATTACAGCATGTCTAACATGAGGTACCACACAGATAGAGTATGTCATGGTTAACTCATGATGAACCAGGTTACCTTATTGGGACAAAAAAGGTCATGTAAGCATTAATGTACAATTGACCATTTAATGTGTAAACACTTACATCGTGCAATGCTGGCCCTTATTTGCTGGAGCTTTTCGGGCTCCCGGCGCCTCAGATCAGACCATCGCCGCTCCAGCTGTGCGATGGTCCTGCGCACCTGGGTGCGCGCGAATATGCGCCTGCGGGCAGCCGCATACGCCTGGCGCTTCTGGCGATTTGTAATGAAGGGCCCCGCACGCCCCAGCCTGGTCTCCATAACGGAGACCAGTGCCCTCAGCTCCGCGGCAGAGAAGGGTGCTGCTCTACCATAGGCCGCCATCTTAGCAATGGCACAATTCAAACAATCATGTCCTGTCATTGGTTGATCAGAGTGATATTTGGTATTAACTTTATTGTTAATTTTGTTAGTAACAGCGTGTATGCGCCAGGACAGACGGCTAAACCATTGCATCGCAAACCCACACTTGCTGTACCTGTGCATAGTTTAGCAGACCATGCCATTACTTACTATCTCCTAAACATACAGTGTACAATAACATGGTAACCCATTATATATAATCTATTACATTCACCAAACATGGGTATAAGCAACAGGTGAAATAGTCTGCATCACTAGCCACTTGTACCTAACTCCACAAGGTACTAAACTGCTTTTTTATAGTGAAAGCTATGCAGCTGAAACATAGCAAATAGTGCCAGACCTTTTCCCAAAATTAGGCCATGCTGCACTGTGTACACTTACCTTCTACTGGGCCATACTAGAGAGGTGGAATGAAAAGTAGCTAGCATCAAGGCTGAATTTGGAGAGCTTTCACATGTGATTTGGATGCTAGCACTGATTACTTGTGCATAAGTGGTGGAGTGGATTTACATATGGAATGGGTATTGTCATTTGTATTACATACCAAACAAGTGCTCAGTACAGATGTACATTCACATATACATTTCATGTCTGACCTCAGTTTTATTTGGTCATTGGTGTACAAATCTGCATTTACCTACTAAATCAGACTTACTGTTTCCCAGGTTTTTTTCTAAAAATTTCCGCAGCTAGGGGCGTGGCCTATGCGCCGCACGGTTGACGCTGCCGTACGGAACGCGGCCGTACGGAACGCAGGTTGTAGCTGATTTACGCCAATTACAGAAATAGTATTTAAAGTTGTGCTAGAAAAGGCAAAAAGTTGTTGCAAACATGGCTGGCTCAGAGTCAGAGGAAGAACAGGTGGTGCAGAACCTCTTGGCCTGCATGGAGTCCAACACCACCTATGTCCCCCTCAACCCAGACCAGCCATTGGAGGAAGAGCAGCCAGATGGGCCATCGACATCAGCCCAATCGGTAGCTGGCAGTGGCGTAACTATAAATTTTGCTCCCCCAAGCCAAAAAAATTCTGGCGCCCCCCCCCCCCCCCCCATAAAAAATGTGCCCCTCCAATAGTTATAAAAAAAAATGTGCACATTACAAAAATGGGTGTGTGGCCTCGGTTTAAGGTGTAATGCCATTACACATTATGCCACACACCGTAATGGTCATTACTAATAATGCTAAACATTGTCATGCCCATTACACAGTATGCCACACCGTAATGCCCATAACACATTATGCTATACCATAATACCCATTACACAGTATGCAAGACACCGTAATGCTCAATACACAATATGCCACACACACCGTAATGCCCATTACACAATGTGCCGCACACCGTAATGCCCCTTATACATTATGCCACAAATCGTAATGCCTGTAGTAGTCAAGATGTGGGTATTCAGTATACCGACACCAGCAACCTGGTTGCTGTCAGAACACTGGCGCCAGGACTTCAAAACAAATCATGATGCCGATGCCAGAATACAGACAGCCGATATCCAGAATGTAAATATGCCAGGTTAGGGTGAAGATGGTTAAGGGGGAGGGTAGTTAGGATTAGGCACCAGTGGAGGAGAGAGAGCCGGAGATAGATAGAGACATACACAAATACTGTATCTTTAAACTTTTTGAACACATACAGACAGGCAGTGCTGCTCTGCCTGAACGCACCTTTTATCGTCGTTTTTCATTAAGCATCCATTTTCCAGCAGAGTTACCGGTCCTCTCTGCCCCTGAGTCTCTACGCAGTACACAGCAGGTCAGACGGCGGATGGAGGCAGAGGAAGTATAGGCCTTGTGGATGGTGAAGGCAGGAGAAGCGGAGGGGGTGTGGACGGCTGAGGGCGGACGAGACTTGCGCTGCACAGTGTTGCGACGATGGAGATTGGAGGGAGTTAATGCGGCAAAGAATGGGGGAGACTCACGCTGCACCGGTGATGGATCTAGGAGAGTAGAGAGTGGAGGAAGTCAATTCGCTGTGCCGTGCAGCATAGGGTGGAAAGAGATTAGCACTGCAAAGTGATAGGAGGAAGAAGGGAGTCTCGCGCGGCACCGCACACGTGAATGGCGCCACAGCCAACTCACCCGTGCCCGTGGTACAAGCAGCATCTCAGACTCAGAGCATACTTACCTACTTTTGAAAATTAGTTTCAGGGAGATTACATGTAGACACCGAATGTGCCTTGTTAAGCGCAGCTCGCTGTGTCATGCTTCACTCAAACTGTGTGTCTAGCTTCACCCATGGGCATTTCTATGCCACTCTGGGGAGTGCTCTGCAGCTGAGCTACTGGGTTAAGTATCTGTGTGGTTCCCAGTGCAGGGTACCAACAAGGTGAGGTCATGTAATTTAATTACAAAATCACCCTCCCCTCCCGTAGACCCTAACCTTCCCCTCCCACAGGCTTATCCTAACCCTAACCTCCCCTCCCGCAGTCATTGGACACAAAAGTACTGCTAACCTGTACAAACTCAAGCGCTGATGCTGTTAGTGGCCAGATAATATACTTTGCCAGAGCTTGGTATATGGCGCAATTGAAAGTGGTGTATGCAGACATAGGTAGCTAATACGGTTATTATATATAATAATAAAAGATGCTGCTAATTTCATATCACTTACAGTTTAGAGGTAGGTAGGAAAGTGTGATGTGATGCTGCACTTGTAGTGCCCCAATGTCAGGGACAATGCTGGCGGCTCAGCGGCATCTGAGTCAGCATAGTGGAGCATCTCTGACTGATGAGGCCCTGAGCAGTGTCTGGGAGTATTGTGGGTGTCCCTCCGAATGTGCACTATTAGGTGGCCATCACTACACACAACTCCATTGTGGCCAGCATTTGTCCCATACAGGCCCTGCTCCTGGCAATTATGGACTTATGCATGCACAGTCCAGATTCTCAAGGGGCACAGTGGAAAACCATGAGGGTATATAAAACACATGGTGGGGTGGCAAGCCGAGTTGGTCCCTACATGGAGGGGGGGGGGCATTTATCCTACAGATGGAGCGGGACTTATCTATCCAGGGGATGGCGATGGCGACGCCAGCCGCCATCCCCTGCCCCGCGCCATCTGTATGCCGGAAGGGGACGCGCGCACACGAGGTGCGCGCGCGTCCCCTTCCGACGGTGCTGCCGGCAGTCGCCCGGTGTCTACACCGGGTCCCCGCAGCCCCCTGAAGCCCCCCGCAGCCCCCTGAAGCGGGAGACGGACAGGATTGCGTCCGCCTCGCCGCCCGGCCGCCCGGATACCGAGACGGCGTCTCAGTCAGATGGAGTGCCGTGTTGCTGGCGGATCGCCAGCAACATGCTGCTGGCGATTTGCCAGCAACAATAAAGGCCCCCATACACTATGCGATTTTGGGACGATTTCATCCGATTTCGGCACTTTGTGCCGATAATCGGATGAAATCGGCCCAAAATCGTAGGTATGTGACATTTGATCCGATCCGATGCGCGGTCCCGTGCGCATCGGACCGGATCAGGAAGGTCGGACGGTCTGTACATACGATCACGTCCGAACTCCCTGTATGCATATGCCTGCCACCTGACAGGCATATGCATACAGACACCGGGGGAGTAGTGGGGGCGGCCAGCGGCAGCGGTGGTGGGGGCGGCCAGCGGCAGCAGTGGTGGGGGCGGGCAGCGGCGGTGGGGACGGGCGGCGTGTGCGGTGAGCGCAGTGTACTTTCACATAGCAGCAGCGGCGGGGACGGGACGCGCAGTGGTGGCTATTAGATTTTTAAAATACTTGTCAAATGACCGGCCGCTCTCTGATTGGCCGGAGAGCTCTCAGCCAATCAGAGAGCGGCCGGTCATTTGACAAGTATTTTAAAAATATAATAGCCGCCACTGCGCGTCCCGTCCCCGCCGCTGCTGCTATGTGTAAGTACACTGCGCTCACCGCACACGCCGCCCGTCCCCGCCGCCGCTGCCCGCCCCCACTACCGCCGCTGGCCGCCCCGACCACCGCTGCCCGTCCCCACTACTGCTCACCGCCCTGCAGCTCCCCGGGGTTTTTTTTACATGGGATAAATCGCATGCGATTTATCCCATGTAAAAATGGCACATCAAGTGCCAAATTGTATGTGAGCCTCCCGGGGAGCTGCCGGGCGGCTCGCAGGTAAATTGGGTCCGACTTGTCCCTAGGACAAGTCGGCCTAATGTATGGGGGCCTTAAGACCCGCTACATCTGTAGCTTAAAAAGAGCTCTATATTCTACTACAGTATGTGTAGATCTTACTTATGCAGGGAGAAAGGGACAGTTTGCAAACTTCTCGCTACTACAGAAGTGTATTCAACAATGTTTGAATACACTTGTAAAGGTGCAAGTAGTTTGCAGACAGTCCCTTGCTAACAATGTGAGCTACTGTATGCAGATGGGTAGATCACATTACTTACAAGCAAGGAACCAGTGACCTGAGGTCATCCATCCCAGCGGGGCTGCAGATAAGTCTCACAGCGCTGTCAGTCTTATCTCCTGCTGTGTTTACCTAGCTGCTACAGTGTATCAATGCTCCCAGCAGAACTCCGGCTCTGACAGCATTCAGCACTTACTCAGCTCCCCCGGCCGTCATATGGCATAACAGAGCGCCGGAAGTGAAACCTGCGGAGCAGCCTGAAAAGCGGAGGCTGGAGCTCCTGTTCTGTGCTCTGCCTCCAGGCACACAGGTGGCACCCGGCGCCCACGCAGCCCCTGCTCCCCCAAGCAGCAGCGGGGGCTGCCTTACACAATCTACGCCCCTGGTAGCTGGCCCATCTTCAGCCTCAGCAGAATCATTGGGAACACAGCAGGTGGCTTCCCAACAGAGTAGCCTGCCCAGCACTTCGAGTACAGCGACAGGTGGCCGTGGCAGTGGCCGTGGCAGTGGCCGTGCCAGTGGTCGTGGCCGTGGCCAAAATAGGACAACAGAGGAACCAACCACCAGAAACATGGCATACGAACCGCAGGAGCTTGCCATCCTGGTGCCCCGCGCACGGGATTGGATCGAGTGTCCACAGGACCGGCTGACACACACAAGGAGATGGAAGATCTGGGAGGACATAACGGCGGAGATTAATGCGGTGGCTCCACAAGTTCGTGAGGCGGAGCACGTTAAGAAGAGGCAAGTTCATGTGTGTTACATTTGAGCTGTACAAGACCAGTAATGTTTACAATAGATATAAGATGAAGTTGGTCAATGGCCGGTCACGTTGCTTGGAGGCACAGACATGTTTGCCATGTCATTTAATAGATAGTTATTGTAGGGTGAGTGTGAGTGTATCTTGTAAGGGTTGGTTTTCACATTTAAAATAATGTAAGTTTGGTGTCATGATGCACATGTTGTATTATGTTGCAGATTGCAATGGGTGCTACAGCAAACATGAGGAGTGACATGTATTAATATGTAAACTTTGATTGCAGGTGGCACGACTTCAAAACCAACCTCAAGAAGAAATTGACCCAGCGGTGGGAACACAGCCACACCTCTGGGGCTGGCCCCATGCCATCTAAGCTGAAGCTCACCCCCCTGGAGGAGATGGCACAGTGCTGCATTGCAGTAGAGTAGGTCCGGGGGGTGAGCAACGTCGACAGCGAGTCCCCAGCGGAAGTCATGGCTTCTTTGCTTGAAGGTAATTATTTGCCATGCCATAAGTAGCTGGTTCTAATTTTGCATGGAATGTGTTGTAATTGTAATTTTCTCTTTCACCAGCATCCCCACCGCTTGGTCAAGAATCTCTTGAGGAGGTTGAGGAGTCTGTGCCACCTGCCACCACTACCAGGCCCCTGCAGCAGCAGCCACTGTCCGCGGCTGAATTGGTAACGTGGGGGCATGTGCTTGGCAATATTCAGCAGCATCAGAGCGGGTGCGTAGGACCGAGGAGGTGTTGCAGGGTTTGGTCAGCAGCCAGCAGACTATCGCTGTGAGCCTGCAGGCTATGGCTGCCAGCCAGCAATCAATTGCTGCTAGCCTGCAGGTGCTGGCTGATCAAGCCCTGCGGCAAAACGACCTCCTCCTCCACCATAATGAGCTTATGGTGGAGCTAGTTGCCAGCAATAGGGTCCTAATGTCATCCGTTTCTGGTGCATTACCACCATCAGCACTCCCTGCTGCCAGAGGGGGAAGACGATCCCCCCCTCCCCAGCATCTGCTCCACCTGGCCCACCATCTGACCGTGGCCGTGGCAGAAGAGCTGCTGCACGTGGCAAGGAGCCTGGCAGGGGCAAACGTGCCCGCAAATGAACTTGTGTCCGCATTAATCTCCACCCTTATGTCTTCCCAAATCTTTCATTGAGCTGTGTGTGTCAGCTTCCTGTGTCCAATTCTGTGCAGAGGGTACCCACATTTGCCCTCGGTTCGAATGTCATGTTTGGTTTCCCTGTTGCCCTCTTTTGGCTACCATTACTGTCTGCTGTGCTTGAAGTGTTGGTGCTATACTTTTGTTGTGAAGCCACCTGATGTGTTCCTAATGATTCTGCTGTGGCTATGTATGTCTATAATACATGTATTAAGTTGATTTAATAAATGTTTTTTTGTTTCCCCCAAATGTGTGGTTTAATTGATACATGTAGAAGTGACATGTGTATTTGTATTATTAATATTAAGTTGTGTCCATTATTTGCAGTGTAAAAGTGTGTGAAAAGAGCAGCATATATGTGTGTGTTTAGTAATGTCCCATTTAAGCTGCAATGGTTCCAATTGAAGCAGTGTCAAGCATGTAATTAACAAGGAATGAGTAAAGTAGCTGATTGTATTGTGTTCACCTGACATTGGTTTCAGTGATTAGGCGTTCCGTTTGCCTAGCGCATGACCGAGTGGTGTCCGCAAAGCAATACTTGCTTATGGACACCGCATATTTCTTGCCTTTTTGTTCGCGTGCATTCGGTGTGCTGTCCGAATGCACGCCCACCAAAATAAGTGCACTCCCCCGTGTCCGCCCATGTTTCCGCCCAGTTTAGCCCACTTTGAAAGTACGCCCCTGTGTAATTCCGAATGACGCCCATAATACGCCCATATTTCCCGAGTGATTGCGGTGCACATTTCTGTACGGTATTAGTGAGTACAAGTACGGAGACCATGCGTGGCACATGCGCATAGCGTTCCCCACGCATGCGCAGACGGCTTAAAAATGCCATCCGAAAGTATACGGGAATGTACGCACCAACCAGAATAACCTCCATTGTTTTTATATATTACCTTAAATATAAGCAATTTGAATTGTTCATGGACAATCAATCCAGGGCACCCTGCAAGTGTCCCAAGGCGAGACATGCAGCAGGAGTGACAGGGGCAGAAGACTGAAAAGACATGCAGCAGGAGTGACAAAGGGCAGGAGGCTGGAGAGACATGCAACAGGAGTTACAGGGGGCAGAAGGCTGGTGAGATATTGGGCAGGAGGCTGGAAAGACATGTAGCAAGAGTGGCAGGAGGCTGCAGAGACATGCAGCAGGAGTGACAGGGGGCAGGAGACTAGAAAGACATGCAGCAAGAGTTACAGGGGGCAGGAGGCTGGAGAGACATTGGGCAAGAAGCTGGAAAGACATGCAGCAGGGGTGACAGGGGCAGGAGGCTGGTGAGACATTGGGCAGGAGGCTGGAAAGACATGTAGCAGAAGTGACAAAGGGCAGGAGGCTGGAGAGACATGCAGCAGGAGTTACAGGGGGCAGGAGGCTGGTGAGATATTGGGCAGGAGGCTGGAAAGACATGTAGCAAGAGTGGCAGGGGGCAGGAGGCTGCAGAGACATGCAGCAGGAGTGACAGGGGGCAGGAGACTAGAAAGCCAGCAGTAGGAGTTACAGGGGGCAGGAGACTGCAGAGACATTGGGCGAGAAGCTGGAAAGACATGCAGCAGGAGTGAAAGGGGGCAGGAGCAGGGGCGGGCTGGCCAGGGGGGCAGGGTGCCATGTGCCCTCCGGGCCACTTAGCCAGTCACTGGCTGCGGGCCACGCTGGATCACCATCCACCTCCTCCAGGCAGCCCTCCTGCGCTGGCAGCGGCTTCCAGAACACGGCCGCGGCTACAGGAAAATGGCCGCCGACCCCCTGTACTGAGGACATGTCCTCAGTGCAGGAGGCTGGCGGCCATTTTCCTGTAGCCGTGGGGCGTAATGGGCCCCACAGGGCGTAATGGGCATTACGGTGGGGCGTAATGGGCATTACAGTGTGGGGAGCATTGGGTAATTGCCATCACAGTATGGGGTGCAATGGGCATCAAGGTGTGCGGCATAATGTGTAATTAGCATCACAATGTGCAATCTGCAGGTACACAATACAATTAAGGTACAGGCCACATCCCCTTATGATAGGCCACACGCCTCCGGCGCGCACAAGCATTCAGTCTTCCAGAGAGATGGGGGGTATGGGCCAGTGCTCTGGACTTGCCCCCTAGGCTAAAAGTTGCCAGCCAGCCCCTGGGCAGGAGGCTGGAAAGACATGCAGCAGGAGTTACAGGGGGCAGGAGACTGGAGTGACAGAGGGCAGGAGGCTGGAAAGAAAGACTTACAATTTCTGATGCATATCACGGCCATCCCAACACTTCTCATACCCCAGCTCTTCTTGTCAGTCTGGCTGACTGAAAAGACTAACAATACTGTAGTTACAAAAAGTTCATTTTAACATAAGTTTAGCATAATCCCTTAGATATATTCTTTGTTTGAATCCATCTCTCTTATTTTTTGTTCACTTTACTTTCTCTTCTACAAAATTCTTGTTTTGAATTTCAATGAACGCTGGATAGAGAAAACGAATGACAACATGCAGCGCTGTATTAGTGTAGGAAGTGATAAATCTGGGGCGCTATCTGAAGAATAGTGTAACATTATGAAAATAAGCAAACAGTTTCGGAAGAGAACTAAACAATCATATTTTGACGCTTCATATTTTTCACAATGATGTACACACAGGAAATATTTAGTATTTTTATTGCAATCAATATACCTGGCACAACAGCAGTATAAACGAAAGTGCCTTGCAGGTCTATATTGTCTACATATAACAAATGATTGTATAAAAAAATTATATATGCAATATAAATATCTATCTATCTATCTCTTTCTATCTATCTATCTATCTATCTATCTATCTATCTATCTATCTATCTATCTATCTATCTATCTATATATATATATAGCATACAAGTGGGTGAGGCTGGCACTCCCCTGGTTGCCAATGGATACTTGCCCCGGTGCCCTCCAAGGTATGGGATACCGGAATACAAACACAGGCTGGTAGGGCGGCACTCAAGGGTCCTGGTATGAAAAAATAAGACTCCAAACTGTGGGTTCCTTATCTACGTTTCAGTCGGCTAAGACTTTTATCAAGAACAGGATAGCATACAGTGATATGGGTGAACATACACGTGTTGAATACTGAAAGATAATGATGCAATGGTGTGCTCCTGCGTCCTGTGGCCACTCCCCCTGCCGGGCGCCGGTTGTTGACTCAGAGCCCTCACTTCCCTTCACTCACCTGGGATCACCTGAGGTCTGTCTGCCTCGCAGCGTGGTGTACCGTCTCATGGCTCCGTCCCCGTCTGTGGATCGTCGGCGTCCGGCTCAGATAACGTCATGACGCCGGCGCCATGACGGTCCATTGCCATAGAGACACCTCACGCCGCCGGCTCTCGTTCCCCCTTTGGTCCACCCCTATGGGAGTGTTGGTGTTAGGTGTCTGCCTCCCTCAGATCGGCATTTTAACTGGTTGTCATGGAGCTGGGACGCATCTGCACAGATGTGTCCCAGCTCCATGACAACCAGCTAAAACGCAGGTGTGGCATCATTTGTATTTTTGTGTGGGGGACATATAATGGTGTAAGCGGCATAACAGTGTGTGTCATAATATGTAATAGGCATTATGGTGTGTGGCATAAAATAAGCATTATGGTGTGTGTTATGATATGTAATGGGCATTACAATGTGTGGCACAATTTGTAATGGACATTGCAGTTTGTGTGGCATAATATGTTATAGGCATTGTTTATGGCATAATGTGTAATGGGAATTACGATGTGCGGCATAATGTGCAAGGGGCATTATGGTCTGTGGCATAATGTTTAAGGGGCATTATTACAAGAAGGAAAAATTACTAGATGGGGTGCTGAAACATATCTTTGCTCCGAGCACCATGTCTCCTAGCTAAACCTCTGCATCAGGAGACCCTAGTGCTGTACCAGATTCCAGTGCACATGTTCAGGTTTCCAGGGAAATGGTGTGGGGGTCATTTTCCCAATGATTTCCCTACTGTACATATACAAAGTGCTGGGAAAATGGGCGCAGTGCCATTTTTCTGGTGATTTGTGTAGCTAAGCTACCTGCAATGTGAGGCTCTAGAGAGGTAAATAGTCAAGAAATGGCTGCACTTTTTTAAAAATTTTGAATTATTCATACTTTAACATCCACATGTTGGTAATGGTAAAGTGCCTAGTGGAACTAGGCCCCTTGCCCGAAGCATGGCAATCAAAGCGAGCCATGCGAGTTTACCCACTGCACTAATTGGTGGCCCATGTTGCCAGGTGTTGACACTTTTTTATGTCAATCGTTTGCTTGTGTAGACCATTTGCATGTCGAACTTTTGTCAATGTCGACCTTTTGGTGTTGACCTATTGACTGTCAACCTTGACACTGTAGAACTTTCCATCCACACTCCTGGCAGGTGTTTGTTTAATGTACTGTAGTAACAAGCTAGACAACCAGATAAATAATGTGTTATTATTTTGAAGAGTACACAGTGCAAGATTGCAGCCCCCCCATTCCCCCAGGAATATCCAGCACTGTGGGAGTGAGCAAGATGTGACAGGCAGTGGCTTCGTATTGGATATCCAACCTGTCAGTCACAGACTCCACATGCAGGCCCATTGGGAGTTGTTCCCTCCCTCTGGGACTGCCAGTCCAGGCTGTGGTAAGGCAGAGAGCTGGCTTCCTGTAGAAAGTCACTCCCTGCCTTGCCGTGGAGCCCAATTTGGCTTCTAGGGGCTGCACTCGGCACAGTCCATAGAAGCCCATAGAAGCCAAGTGTTTACGCATGTGAAGTTGCACAGCCAGTCCCCGTTCCTGTCCTCTTCATTTTGCAGATGCCGGGACCCGGGCATCAGCAGGGGCTCTCCTTTAGTGGATCAACAAAAAAGGGGGTGGGTTTTGTCGGTCGCACAAGGCTGAAGTATTTATTTGGGGGACCCCTGTGTCTTATGGTAAGGAAAGGTATGTATCACTTGTAGTAGGGGTGTGCTACCTTGAGACATGAATTTGAACAGATAAACAAGAAGAGAAAATAATGTCTTTAACAGGTGCACCTAGGAGAATATTAAAATGTAACTTTTATTATTATATCAGTAAAATACTGCAAGATATTTTTAAAAAACAATAATGACATACAAAGGTGGGGATCACACATTTAAAACTATGGTGGCAGGCAGAGATTGCTTTTACTGTTTGTATTGTGTTTATATACGTTATGTTGTGTTTTGGACACAGTGCTGTGGCTACCCAATTCTGCACAGCAAGTGTGAGTCTGCAGACCCCACACGTTGCTTGTAAACCGAGTAAGGTACGGGGTGCCAGTCAAAGAGTGGGTCTACTGACCTCTAATAACTCTTTAAGGCTTAGACTGGTACAAGCTCAAACTGCTATTATAATCTGAGCGTACAGCTACGAGCGTGCTTAAGAAAAATAATTTTTGGTATCTTTGTGGGTGATATCGTCATATCCATGACGTAATAAAGATGAACATTCTGTGAAGATAGTAAATCTAATAAGGAAATATTATGCAAAAAAGGAGGTGTAGAAGACAGTTGGAGAGATTAAAGACTTGATTGACCATTAAAGAATGTGATTGAGACTCTCAGGCTGTGAACTAGAAAAAACACAGTATGTCACACACACACGTGAATTGAAACATGATAGTGGGGTGATAACCTAAAAAAGTGTCAACCAAAGAGAAAATAAATTCAAAATAACTTATTCTGATGCATATTTACAGATTTGTATCTACATGGTGTTTATCTAGTGTTTCTGGTTAGTATAAATGTAAGGGCTGAGACTTGTCTACAAACGCTCAACGTCTGACCCAGTGTGCAGTTTACTCAGTACACCTGGGAGCAGACAGTGCTATAGCAGTGTCATTTAGGACTGTGATTCCCACTAGCTACTACACAGTGGGGCACCTTGACCCTGCTCAGATTATAATAGCACTTTGAGCTTGTACCAGTCTAAGCCTTAAAGAGTTATTAGAGGTCAGTAGACCCACTCTTTGACTGGCACCCCGTACCTTACTCGGTTCACAAGCAACGTGTGGGGTCTGCAGACTCACACTTGCTGTGCAGAAGTGGGTAGCCACAGCACTGTGTCCAAAACACAACATAACGTATAAACACAATACAAACAGTAAAAGCAATCTCTGCCTGCCACCATAGTTTTAAATGTGTGATCCCCACCTTTGTATGTCATTATTGTTTTTTAAAAATATCTCGCAGTATTTTACTGATATAATAATAAAAGTTACATTTTAATATTCTCCTAGGTGCACCTGTTAAAGACATTCTTTTCTCTTCTTGTTTAGCTCTCCTTTAGTGGACCAGGCAGCGTCAGACCCTCTTCTAATTACAGGTAGGATCCACCGCTGCTCATACTTTTATCATATAGCATATATCAACCAATCAGATTCTATCTATCATCTTCCAGAAGATGCTAATTAGATAAGAAACATAATCTAAATTGGTTGCTATGGGCAACATACCATGTTCAATAGAACTCCCATCTTAATAAATTTACCCCAGATGTATCATAGCTTTGATAGAGTTATGCCCCTTTCCCACTGCAGGCTTTACACGTGTAAATGCCGTTTTTTTAGCCTTTTTAAACGGCTAGAGCTGCAGTGGGAAAGCTCCAGGTTGCTTTACACGGGTAACAAATACCGTTTTTTGTTACCCGTGTAAAAAGCAGTGTTTTTAACGTGTAAGAGCCGTTTTTTCCGCAGTGGGAAAGGGGTAGCCCTTACACGTTAAAAAAAAAACGGCATGGGGTCCCCCCCCCCACTGCCGTAACCAGCACCAGGCTGAAGGAGCCGGGGCTGGTATTAAAAAAATCAGGAAACCCGACAAATAGGGGTTCCCTGATTTTTTACAACCAGCCCCAGGCTCCAGGTCCGGGGCTGGTTCCCAAAATACGGGGGACAAAATGACTAGGGGTCCCCCGTATTTTAAGAACCAGCCCCAGACCAAACAAGCCGGCAGGGTAATGTCACAGCCGGGGGACACTTATAATATAAGGTCCCGCGGCCAAAACATTCTCCCTACCGACCAGTCAGCCTGGCCAGGGGCCCTGGGGGAGTGGGGACCCCCCCAATAAAGGGGTCCCCCCCCTCCAGGACTTACCTGACCAGGCTGAAGCCTGGTGCTGTCCTCGATGCCCCTGGGCGGTGGGCATGGAGCTGATGGTATGGTGTAAAAAATAGAATAAAAACCATTGTCTTTTACTGGTGAACTATGAGTCCCAGCAAGCCTCCCCCGCAAGCTGGGACTTGGAGAACCACAAGTCCCAGCCTGCGGGGCATTAAAGGGCCCGCTGGGTCTTGTAGTGCCACAGTAAAAGAAAGAGTTAAATAAACACACTGACACACGTGAAAAATAAAAGTTTAATACATACATAACACATACATACTGATACTTACCTATCTTGAGCCCGTAGGTAGCCCTGGTCCTGATGTTCTGGTCCGTGTCGGCGTCTGTATCCATGTCGGCATCCCTGTCGGCGACGGCGTCGGCGGTCCGGAGTCCGAAGAAATCCATTTGGGAAGCTGTGGAAGGAAACCATACTCACCTGTCCCAGCGCGACGTAGTCCAGGTAAGGTCTTTGCAAAAAAAACAAACCGACACCCGAAACCAGACCGGACTGACGGAGACGCACGTGTGTTTGTTTACATCGTGCGGCTCCGCCTCCCGAATGCCGCTATTGGCCGCCTTGCGGCCTAGCGGCTCCTGATTGGCCGCTAGGCCGCAAGGCGGCCAATAGCGGCATTCGGGGGCGGAGCCGCACGATGTAAACACCGTGCGGCTCTCAGCTGTCCGTTTGGTTCGGGTGTCGGTTTGTTTTTTTTGCAAAGACCTTACCTGGACTACGTCGCGCTGGGACAGGTGAGTATGGTTTCCTTCCACAGCTTCCCAAATGGATTTCTTCGGACTCCGGACCGCCGACGCCGTCGCCGACAGGGATGCCGACATGGATACAGACGCCGACACGGACCAGGACATCAGGACCAGGGCTACCTACGGGCTCAAGATAGGTAAGTATCAGTATGTATGTGTTATGTATGTATTAAACTTTTATTTTTCACGTGTGTCAGTGTGTTTATTTAACTCTTTCTTTTACTGTGGCACTACAAGACCCAGCGGGCCCTTTAATGCCCCGCAGGCTGGGACTTGTGGTTCTCCAAGTCCCAGCTTGCGGGGGAGGCTTGCTGGGACTCATAGTTCACCAGTAAAAGACAATGGTTTTTATTCTATTTTTTACACCATACCATCAGCTCGATGCCCACCGCCCAGGGGCATCGAGGACAGCACCAGGCTTCAGCCTGGTCAGGTAAGTCCTGGAGGGGGGGGACCCCTTTATTGGGGGGGTCCCCACTCCCCCAGGGCCCCTGGCCAGGCTGACTGGTCGGTAGGGAGAATGTTTTGGCCGCGGGACCTTATATTATAAGTGTCCCCCGGCTGTGACATTACCCTGCTGGCTTGTTTGGTCTGGGGCTGGTTCTTAAAATACGGGGGACCCCTAGTCATTTTGTCCCCCGTATTTTGGGAACTAGCCCCGGACCTGGAGCCTGGGGCTGGTTGTAAAAAATCAGGGAACCCCTATTTGTCGGGTTTCCTGATTTTTTATTACCAGCCCCGGCTCTTTCAGCCTGGTGCTGGTTACGGCAGTGGGGGGGACCCCACGCCGTTTTTTTTTTTTAAATTCTCCCCCCCCCCCCTATCTTTACACTGCTTAAACGGGTTTTTAAACGGGTAGGTGGGAATGTGACAAAAACAGCTTTTAAACGGTAATTTACCGTTTAAAAGCTGCAGTGGGAAAGAGTCTTATGGCTCTTACCCGTTTAAAGACCCGTTTAAAAAAAACGGGTCATTACCCGTGTAGGCAGTGGGAAAGCAGCATTAGATAGAAAGAGCTGAAGTACTGACCAATCAGTTCCTACCTAAAACACTCAAACACAGCCTGCAGCATGACAGGAGATGATTAATTGGTACTTTATCTGTCTCTGCGAGCTTTGACACATCTTCGCCTTAATAGCACACAGATGTACAAATGTTGCACATAAAACAGTGCAGAGTAGCTTTGTCGCTCCCTGTTGGTTCATTTAAGCCAATAAGATACAGATGGAGCACCTCTAATGCAGCGCTGGGAATTACCAGAATGCCCCCGCTGGCGATTGCCGGCGGAGAGGCGCTCCATTTGACAGGGACGAGAGAGTGTCTCATACACACGCTCGTCCCAGTCACTCGGCGGCGGGGAGAGGAAACTTTGCCCATCTCTGCTTCAGGGAGACGGGCAAGGTTTAGGGGGGTTGCGGGCAGTCACTGGGGAGTGTTGGGCAGGGCGACAGAGAGCTCCATCGGAAGTGGACGCGTGCAAGCCCCCTTCCGGCGGCTGGCGGTTGCCGATCTCCAGACCCCGGCAAGATGATTTGTGCTACATCAGTACACTCGGTGCTGCAAGACATCCGGATATTAGAAATGAGATATTAGAGAGGAGGTTTGCCATGACTTCAGCAACGGTGTATTAGGACACATTGGTAGAATGACGACAGTGGTTCTCCTAGTACTAGCACTGTCACTTCCACCAAAAGATTACAAAACCCCTTTGCAGTCACTGAGATAACACGCATTCTAGGGAGACAGAAAGCCCCACTCCCATATAACAGATTACAGTAATGACTTCTGACAGAGTGCAGGAAGAATGGACACAAGATAGCCCAATAGATCTCGCTCATCGGGCAGTTTTGAGATTACAAGCCTTGATATAGCCTTTTGGGAAGCATACACTACAATTCTCAGCATATTACTTACTGGCTCGAGTCGATACGTCCTTCCAAAAAGCAATCTCTATCGCTATATTCAAAGGGAGATTTATTTCTAAGACCTTCTTTGAAATCAAATGATTTTCCTTGTATTGTATTTATAATGAAGGCAAGACAGCGCAGTTTGTCTGAGTTACAGAATACTATATATCTTTATGTAGGATTACAAATGAGCAAAACGATCCGACAAATTCGGGATTTATCATCTTTTGCCCAATTTGAAGTCTGCAAACACTTTGTGGATATCACGGTGTCTCGGAATAAAGCTTCCTTAGCCCCTCTGTATCAGCCGCTCAGGCTGTCTGTTTGCCGGCACGTTGTAGGCAGTGAGCGCACTAAACCCTGTCTGCAATGTACATAGACCTTACATAAATCAGCCTAGCGCTCCAGTGTGCTATAGGAATTCTCTCTTCTACCTTTTTCAGATATATATCTATATACGGAGGGAGCGTCCCTTGTCCTTGCCAGGCGCCTGCCAGAACACCCCCTCTGGCGAGCGCCAGCGGACAGGGACTCCATTAAACTGGGACGGGTGTGCGTCTCATGCGCACACGCATCCCAGTCTCTCGGAGGCTGGGCGCTGGGATCCTGCCCGTCTCCGCTTTAGGGAGCGTTGGGGCAGCGAGGTGGCGGAGAGCCAGGGGGAGCTCTATCGTCACGGGGCGTGCGAGCATATCATGCGCAGGCGCCCCCTGGCGGAAGCTGGCAGCTAGCAGGGGCTGGTGAAAATTTTGCCGGCCCCTACCTGAATGACGGGCGCTACATCTGTAGATTATATCTATCTATATATATATATCTGTATATATATCTATATATATATAGATATATATATAGATATATATATATATAGATATATAAATATATTGCTAACTACACCGCACCTCTATGAGGTGAAGTACCACCACTGACCACTAGAGGCCACTTGACAGACCAAATTACTGCTTTGTGTGCTAAAAGATGTCATAACAGAAAGTGAAAGCAATTTTTGCAGGGACACTGATCTGTTTCAAAATTGCTGGATATGGAGAGAGAGAGAGAGCTAGGAAGACAGACTGGAGGGAGGAGCAGATACGGACTGGGGGTTGGGTGGAGAGTTATTGGTCTAAAAAACTGTCACAGCTCAAAGTGAAAGTACATTGCCGCAGCCGTCATTTTGACGGGCTTTTAACTAGTAACCTTATATAAGTTATCAGCAACTATGGGCACTCAATAGGTCTTTTACAATGTCTGTGCAACATGGTTGCATACTGTTAGGCTGCCTTCTCTGGGAGAGGGCAGTCAGCTCAGGGTAGCAGGGGGTGGGCCATGGAAGGGCCGTACTGTAGTTAGCTGTGTCTCATGCGTTCCCAGGTACAGTAGGACTGGGAACATGAGACACCGCTATCTACTAAAAACTTAAATCCAAACTTCGCCACTTGTTGGCCAACCTCATGACTGTCACATGGACACTGTCAATCTCAGACCGCATACCCTATGGACAACATCACGCCTTTTCATTTTTTAAGCTTTTAGTACATTTGCCCCTAAATGCCTGCAGCCAAAAAGTTTCAGTGTACTCTAATTGCCCTGAGGCACCCTATAGTTATTGCCATTGCGGACAGGTATTACTACACTTTAGATCTTGCATGTTTTGAATATTTAACCCTGGTGCCAATAATGTCACAACGAGGTTTTGTAGTTGTTGTTATCTCTGACATTTGAGTGTTCTAAGCAAAATCTCCCGTACGATTCCACACCTTGTTGCTGTGTCTGACTGCTGTGACTGACAATGCCGTCTAATGTCAAAACATCATTTACTTGTGACTGATATTAATTGTTATTTTTATTGTTAATAGTGATAAAATGCATAATAGCTTACATGTGGAGTATGATGCCATGGCAACAGCCAACATGTGCTCATTTCTAAACATTTATACCATATGTTTAAAGCTAATTAATAAATTGTGTTCTTATGCATTTACCATATTGTAAATGCATTATTCATGTGATTATTTATTAACAATGTAATCATTTTGTGACTCATCTCTTCTGTTAAGTGTCAAATTTGTTTAATGCAATCAATGTTTGATACGTTTTTATAGTTCTTCTGCATTTAAAAAAAACTGGAGGGAGGGAGAGAGAGAGAGAGAGAGAGAGAGAGAGAGAGAGAGAGAGAGAGAGAGAGATATGAGGCTGCACTCCGGGACTTGCTAGTGAACAAACTGCTTTATTGCTGTAGTTTGATCACCAGCAAGTCCCGGAGTGTCACCTCCCATGTCAACGGGGGCATATCTACCTCTAGAAGGGCACAAAGGCCAGTACTCTCAACGGTGCTTCTGCAGTATATATATAAGTAAAAATAAATAAGTGGAAATTTATTTCCTAATTTTGAGGGAATTTTGCTCTTTAGGGTTTGTTCATGTGGGATAGAAAGTGATCTAGCCTTAGCCTTTGAGAGTTCTTTCCATGAGTAGCCCCTAGTGATGAATTTAGCAATCATCAAATCCGTCTCTTTTTCTGTTTCTACAGGGTCCGCACAAATCCGTTGGACTCTGAGGAGTTGGGAAAAGGGGAGACCTCTTTTTGAACAGCTTAGGAAACCATGGAGCAAAGAAACCATGCTTTGTTGTAAACAATTCTCTGATCTGTGGGAACACAAAAAAAGCATAACATTATATATATTTTTGTCTATCGTGAGTAGCAAAGCCGGCCCTAGGCATAGGCATACTAGGCAATTGCCTTGGGCAGCAGCCTATGCCTAGGGGCGGCAGCCCCCTATGCCAGTGGTGGTCAGTGGGGGCCGCTGACTCTCCAGCCACAGCGTGGATCCTACACCAGAAGATTACAAACAGTAGCCGAACGAAACCCCACCGGGACCCGAGTGACATTGGCTGGGGCCGGGCAGCGCTCCATACGGGAGCTGGACTGGACTAGCGCACCGGACGGGAGTTGGATTGGAGTTGGGGTCCTGCAGCTGCTGTCTTGAGAACGGGACAACATGTTGGCTAGTGTATAGTAAGACCAGCAAATGATAATGTTAAAATAAGTTTAAGATGCTTTAGTTACTTAATATTTTAAATATATGTTTCTAACCTATACAGATGTAGCCATGTGAATGTTTCCTGCGACGCGGCATACTGCACCAGGCAGTGACTATTCGCAGCCGGTGATCGCTCCACTAGGATTTAAGCAATCACCCGCTGCGAATGTAACAGCCTGGTGCAGCATGCCGCGTCGCAGGAAACATTCACATGGCTCCATTTGTATAGGTTAGAAACATATATTTAAAATAAAAATCACATGACAAATATTCAACAAATACAAGGTTAAAAATATCACATTCAATTAAGACCCACAAGGGTCTATTTACGCGCCGGGCAGCTCAGCAATGAGGTATTCTTTTTCGAGAGGGAGGGGGAATGCATGGCTCTGGTTCCTGTACACAATATGTGTACAGTATAAGTGTGTTTCAGAGTGTCTGGTGCTCATGCAGTGTATGTGTGTGTCAGTGTGCCCCTGGGTCCTGTGTATCACTGGTCCCTGTACTAAATGTATGTGTATCAGTTTGTTGTAGTGTAGGAGAATGTAGCGCCCATTCCACACTGCCGCAAAGTATGTCCCAGTCTGGCCGACTGACTGCAATTCTTCAGTATTTAGAGGGTGGGTCTAATGCAGTTATGCTAAGCATTATGGGCCTGATACCGTTTGCACAGGGGAGTGTTGTTTAGCACCTGCACATGTGCATAATTGGTTATGCGCATGTGCAGTTGCTTGTTGCGAGTGGGTGTGGCAAATTGGTTATTCGCCAGCCCGTTCGCACCTAGCAGTGTGGGCGTGGGGTGGCAGCGAGGGGTCGCGCCCATGGGGTGCCAAAAAAACTTGCTTAGGGCATCAAATTGGATAAGGCCAGCTCTGGTGAGTAGGACCCGTCACTCAGGTCTTGCCGGCCTGGGAGTACTTGCTCCGGTGCCACCTTTAAGGAGGAATGCACACTCCAACATGCAGTAGACAGGAAGAAAGCGGCACTCTGAGACTGACAACTTGGAGAAGAAAGCTGGACAATTAAATTTATGGTGATCAACATTTCGGGGTTCGCAGACCCTGTTGTCAGGATAGTGCGAACAATGTGAACAGTGTAAAGACAGTAAGTAGGTACACTTACCCGCTTCCCCTGTGTGCACCAACTGCTGACCACCCGCTCGACTTCCGGGTGCCACCCCTCCCATCGCAGAGTGTTGTGCATCATTAGAGAGACCGGGTGCCCGGCCGGCCATCACGTGGTAACTGCGATGTAAATACAACACAGAAAATGGTAAACAGAAGCGTGAACATTTGCACACACAAGAAAAACAGTACGAAACATTTTAGAAGGCATCCATTTACACACAAAAAATTACGGGATGTAAAAGAAATAAAACAGCAAAAACTCAAAACGAATATTGTATATCTCGTATGGTATCTGTATACAAAGTGATAATGGGTGAATATGAAAACTGAAACACCGCTAGTGAATAAAATAATGACATGTGTCTGCCGGTATGAATTGTAATTAAAGTTGACAATACAGTTAAATATTGAATTAAAACAGCTGAGTCTGGAGACGTCTAATGAACCTAAGTATAATGCTACTTCTTGGGTTGCAAATGATGTTGAGTAACTGGTGGAAATGAAGAAGCCCTAGGTTGTCACACAGCCCCAAGAAATGCAGGGTGTTACCATTTAATTCATTCATTTTCATTTCCCAGCTGAATACAGCTACATATATAAAGTCAGACATGGAATATGAAGTTTTAATTTTCAGTTATTTAAAAGTTTGCTGTGACTTTTATAATATTTGCCTAGTGCAGTCACTGTATTGTCCGCAGAAAATGTACTGTTGCCATGGCGACTGATAAATGAATTTGCACAGGAACATATGGTATCTGTGATTCAAAAAACATTATTTGGAATAAAACTGAACTTGAAAAATGAATTCTCTATTAAAAAGCTCTGTTTACTCTTCTCCTGGCTTTGTCAAGTTGCACTTACAGAGGAAGAGGTGGAAAAAAAGTGTTCCGAGAATGCAAGGTGATAGATTGGTGACACAGTGGTCAGCACTGTTATCTCAATACATAGCAGCTTTGTTCCCCACGTTCAAACTGTCTCAAAATCATGCTACATGTATCTAAAAAAAATATTCAAAATATTCCCTTACCTTACCCAAGACACTTCTAAACTCTAATCTATGTTCTCATCGGGGTTTATTCAATGCGTGTTGAAACTGCCGTCTTGCCGAAAAGATGGCAGTTTTCGATATGAATAACTTAGATCGGAAGTGATTCCAATCTATTCAATGCTAGGAATAGCCACTAATCCACCTGCTTTTGACAGAAACACAGCCAAAACCAAAAGGTTTTGGCTGTGTTTCTGTCAATCTCAATCCGAAATAAAAAGATGCCTGATTGAGGCAGGAAGGGTGGCAGTGGGTGAGCAGAAGCAGCTTACACGGTGCCGTCCACCTGTCCACCACCCGCACCCTTCAGCCTCTGCCCGCACCATCCCACCATCTCCAGTACCCACCCGTCGACTCCCATACCCACCACGACTCCCGTACCCACCGCTGCCGAGCTAGGTGATAGCAGCTGCCTCCCGCTGCCGTGCTCACCCAGTCCCAACGCCGGCCGGGTGAGCATCAATCAACGGCCAATGTCGGATTTGGCTGATGCATTGAATAATGGATGCCAGTTCCATTCCGGCAAAATAATTTTGGAATTGATCTGGCATCAATTTAATATATAACACCATCTCCTGCATTGATTATTCCAATAGTCTCCTTAATTTCCCAATACAGACTCTCACCACTACAGTCCATCATGAATGCTGCTGCGAGGCTAATGTTCCTTGCCAGATGTTCATCGTCTGCAAAGCTACTGTGTCAGTCACTTCATTGGTTACCTGTATTCTACCATATTCAGTATAAAATACTTTTACTCGCACGCAAGGCCATAAACCAAACTATACCAACATATGTTTTTTTCTCTTATCTCAAAATATCTCCCAATTCAACCTCTTCGCTCCTCCCAAGATCAACGTCTCTTATCCACACGCATTACTCACTCACACTCACATTGAGAGCGCTTTCTTTGGGTTGCACCCACTTTGAATGCCCTCTCATGCACAATAAGACTACCCACCAGCAAGTTTTGTTGCGCATTATACAATTGGAAATAGTGATAAAACAAACTGGGATGTTACAGACACTATCTCAGTGGCATAACAAAGGGACTGCAGCTCAAGCTGTGGCTTGGGGGAGCCAGCACTTTTTAGGTTGCATGGTCTCTGTAAATTCCAAAGGGTCTGGTCATCCGTATGGAATCTCTAAACTTTTAAGATTAGAGACACAGTGTATATACAATTAGGCAGTCTATCCCCACGAGGGTGAAATGAAAATTTAGGATTAGTTCATTGTATTTAAGTTCTTAGAATTTTAGAATATGTGATAATTGTATATTTTATATACAGTATCTTAGGTATGTAGTTATCTCTCCAGAATAGTGGACATATATATATATATATCCATTTATAATACATTGTGTGGACTTCTATTATTGATTAACCTATGCATTACAGTATATTTGCGAGCATACGATTGCCGCTATATAAATGACACTGTTGATATTCCCTATGATCATGATAATGCAGAGATGATTCTCAGAGTGATTCAAATCTTATTTGCCAGATCGGTATATTTGTAACCATGGTGATGGTGCGCACACAGCATGGTGATTGATGATGATGTCATCAGTCAGCTACAACTGCAATGATGTACGGGCGGCTCCCGCTCTGGTAGTGTGCACATGGGTGTTTGTGTATTTCAGGTAAGCATGCTATGTTTTTAACTTCATATATTTCTCTGCGTCAAGTCATTTATCTATCAGGAAATATTGACTGAAGGTAATTAGTTGTTATCACAGCAATAAAAAAAGAAAGTTCACCTAAATCCTTCTAGATTGCCACTAAGTAGCGGCAGTATTAATAGATTAGCCATCAGCATGCAGGCTAAACAGATCTGTTGTAGTCATAGGACAGTAGTGATAGAATGATATATTTATACAGAGATCTATGTCTCTCTATTGTGTATCACAATTAGATAGAGCCGTCTGGAAACAGTTTGTAGCCAGAGCCTAGTTTCATTGATTTACTGTACAATAAATGTGTCCAATATACTGTAGTCCCTATAGCATTAGATAAAGATGTTAAAGCTTTGTATAATAATTCACATAACAATGATAATAATATTAACTTATTATTTTTTTCAAATAGAATAATTTGTCCATGTTTAATGCAAAGCAAACTGAGTCTATGTGTCTTTTCATTTAATTTGTTCACTTAAAATTGTAAGTGCGTATTATTGTATTTCAGAATTGTATTTCTCTGCATATTCATATTTAAAAATGGACTCATACGGTTGAAGACAGTGGTGCCGGTATCCCAAAGTGTGCAATCCCGACACATGTCCGTTAAGTATACTTACCTTCCCACTGTCCACCCTTACTCTAACCCTCCCACACTGCAGCTTAATGCTACCCCCCCCCCACAGCCTACACCTAACCCTTCCCGCTAGTGCCTAAACATAACCTTCCCCGCTAGTGCCTAAGCCTCTGTCCCTGCAGCCTAACCATAACTCCCATCTCTAGGTACCTAAACCTACCTCCTCACAGCCTAACTCTGACCACCCCCCCCCCCCAAACCTAACCATAAGTCCACCGCTAGCACCTAAACCATAATCTATCTCCCTCCCCAGCCTCACATTAGCCTGCCCCGCATACTAACAATCGGAAGGTGGAATTTCAGCATCAGCATCCTCATTAATGTCGGGAACCGCATCCGTTTTAAAATATTAGTGGATATTAAATTTTTTCTTTCTTTGCCCTTTTTAGGATCCTTTAATAAATGAAGGCTCAACGGCAAATTATTATTAAACTGTTTATCAAAGCCAGTACAAATAGATGGAGATGCTTGTATTTGTTTCAAAGTGTTTGCCTAATCTGTATATTTTTTAGATCTAAGATTTGAACTTTTTTTTTTTTTTTTTTATTCTTTAGCTGGGATGAAGATTTGTGTTAATTTGAGCAACGAGAACAGATTCAAATATGAATGGACTGGTTCAAACATACTCAAGCTTATTCAATATTAAATCTGTCAAAGTAAAGGATATTCATTTGACTAATGATGATGATGTTGAGCTTGAATTTAGAATTTGAACACGCCGATGGTGTAAAGTTACACACAACATTTAATTGTTCATTTTAATGTTAAAGGCAGAATTATGTCTCAAATTTCAAACTCTAACTTTGACCGGCAAATTCTGACGGGAATAGGTAAAAACCGGAAACGGTGGTCGGTCCGGTTTCGGTTTTTACTTAGGGGTTAATTCAGTAACACTTGCTAAGCAGCGGCCGTTCGCTGCCTAGCGAGCAGCTTAACATTGCCCGCCACCCGGCCGAATGCCTGAATCCTGAAGACGGGGAAGGCAGCTGTCCTGTGAAGTCATGCACCCACCCCCAGCAGTCATTGGCCTGTCCGTGTTCACATGGGAACGCCCAACATTTTTATGGGGACACCCATAAAATACTGGCATTTCCACTGGTCCGGCCTTGTGTCTGCCCCCGGCCTTACCTCCCCCCAGTGAACGGTGAGTGTGCAACTCGCTAAAACTTTTCGCTGTCGAGGTTTGCACATGCGCAGAAATTTGGGTCCCTACGAGCGATCCTAAATTGGCCTCTTATTCCCAGTTTGTATGCAGCAGCTGAACCTAAAATTAACCGTTGCAAAAATCTATCCATTGGCCAAACGACAAAATATATCAATTCATTCATTACTTTTTTGAACCGGTTTGAATAATTCCAGTATGTCCATATACTGTAAAACCTTATTCTAAAACAGACAAAATAGAGTATAGTACTTGATGGAAAGAATGACATAATTATTTCTGAAAGTTCTATTACTGAAAATATACAATTGTGAAGTACAGTGCTGTTACACAATATTTCTAAAAAAAACTATTTTTGTATTTTCAGACACAAATAAAATAATTATGTTTTTTCAAACATTGATTTGTTTTGTGAATAATAAGTGAAAAATCAGAAAACATTAGTCATTGCAAAGCAGACAAACTAATCACAGGTGACAAAATAACCAAGCTTTCCATTGAGTAAATATATGAAATTACATTGTTAATGGGTATGCTATCGTGTGTGTGCTGAAATGGGACTTGACAAAATTGAAGCAGAATGGCTTGTTGTTCAAACTTGAATATCATTAAGCTCGCGCTCAGTGTCACACATTATACAGAGAGAGAGATTCTCTAACAATTGCGGCCCAGCTCCGCCCCCCTTTGCAACCCATCGCATACATTTATCGCATATGTTCTAACATATGCGATAATTATGGCTAAGGACAGCTCTTGCGTTAAGAGCTGTCCTTTGTGGTGAGAGTCGCCGGGTTCCACCGGGACCCGGCGGCTCTCCCCTCCCTCCCTTACCCGGCGCTGCTGCGCCGGGCTCTCCTCCTCCCTGCACCCGGAAGAGGATCATAGCGCAGGGAGGAGGAGGTCACAGGTCTGGGCAGCACAGCTCTGTGCTGCCTGGACACAGGTGAGGGGGGGGAGGGTTGGTGCGGAACGGCGGGGGGTCGGTGCGGGGCGGTGGTGGGTTGCGGCAGAAGCCTATAGGCGTCTATGGGGCATCGCCAGATTTTTCGGCTTAGAGCATCCCAAATGCGGTAAAAACCCAGATAACAGGGTTTTTACTGCATTTTTAGTTTAGAGAATCTCCCCCAGAGTTCTGACTGCCGGCATGCCAATTGTTAATATGTGTGTGTGTGGGGGGGGGGGGGGAGCTATATGCTTGGGAAGTGGACTTTATGTTAAGTTTAATCACTAGCAAGAGATTTATGGTAAAGCTGGCCATACATCTACAGATTGATTGTCAGATTGGGCTGGTTGGAACAAAAGCCTGGTAATATCTGAGTTTTTGGCATTTCAAAGCAAATGGTCAACTGTCATTTGCTCTGATCCATTACCAGGTTTTTGTACCAACCAGCCAGATCTGACAATCAATCTGTAGATTTATGGCCACCTTAAGGCTGCGGGGAGCGGGGTGAAGGAAGATTAGGGTTAGCATTTGTGCTATACTGTATTAACTGCTTCAGAAATTACCCTTATTTTTTTGCTGTATGATTCTCTAGCATCTTCTTTTCTTCACTTTATTCTACAGAATTAAGGCACAACAGGCAACTAAAACTTTAAGCTGCTTTTTCAGTCCTGAAAGAACCAGGGATTGTTTTCTCCTGCGTTCAAACCAATTACCGGAAAGCATCTTTTGCCAGCTAGAATGTTAATATCCAGCGTACATGAAACCCAGTGGTTAGTTTCTGGTGCAGCGTTATACAGCCAGGGAAGGAATCGGATCCGTTTGTTAATATATTTATAATGCGCTTTTGTTTCTGAGATGATTTAGTAATATGCATGGAGGCAAATTCTCTTACACATTTCACAGGATGCAATTTCGTGAAACTATTTAGAGTGAGGAATATATTAGATCTAATGGGGGGGTAATCAGATCTAGGATATGATTAAAGGTTCCAGGTGCCCTAAGCTAATATTAACTCCCCATGTAATACTGCTAAACACACGTGTATGGGCGCTCAGGGACTCGCCAGTCATACTGCCCATGTGCATGTAATGAAGTTTATACAACTGGCATGTAGGATCTAATGCTTCAGGTGTAGGAAGGAGACTTTGGCTTCAGGCTGCCCAGCTGGCGCTGTAGCACAATGTACATAAAGTAATGGTTCCATCAGTAAGTTACATTGGCACAGCCACATGGCAGTTACCTTAATAACTTTATCTCCCACAGTACACTGGCGTAACTATAGTCCCGCAGCCCCCGCGGTGGCGGGGAGGCGCTAGGCAGGTGTGGGCGCCTGGGGGGTCTGCAGGACTATAGTTACCGCCTGGTCCCGGCTCCCGACTCCTGTCCTCCCCCCCCCTTACCCCATTGCCGCTGGCGCCGCTGCCTCTAACCCGACACGCAGATCTGTGTCGGGTGACGGGCGGTCCCCGGCTCCGGCTGCAGTGCTAATATAATAACAGACACTCGGAAAATGGCTGCCCCCATACAGCATTATGGGGGCAGCCATTTTCCGAGTGTCTGTTATTATATTAGCACTGCAGACGGAGCCGGGGACCGCCCGTCACCCGACACAGATCTGCGTGTCGGGTTAGAGGCAGAAGCGCCGGCGGCAATGGGAACGGGTAAGGAGGGGGTTAATATTTCGGGGGGGCGCCCAAAATGTCCGGCGGGGGGGGGCGCAAAAAAAGTAGTTACGCCTCTGGTACATAGGGACGGGTGATAGCTAAGAAACCTGGAATTAATTAGGCCTTATTATTATCCCTCAGCTGTCATCTGCAAAGCGCCCCACCACCACCGCCGCCACCATTCCTGGTGCCCTAGGCTGCAGCCTGATCAGCATATTGGTTAATTAGGTACTGTTCTCACCTGATCGATGTGCTGCCAATTTGTAGAGCCCTGCAATCGGGTACCTACTTGGTAGGTGTGATAGAACCAGGCTGATCGGGGCCGGGCTGATGTCGCACGCCTTCCCTGAAAATGCCTGGGCACATCTGCCGTTTCCATGATGCTCCCATAAAACTCCCAGTTACCCCCTCCAACTGCCAATTTCCTCCATGTCAATTAACTTGTGAATGGCCAGCGGTTAAAAAAAAGATGCAGATTTTATCGCAGGACAGCCTCCCGCATGCATACTATGATCTGTACACAAGCGCAGTCAATCGATAATCACCCAGAATTCACAGCCGTGAGATTGGGTATGACTAACCCCCTATGGTTGGATCAATAGCAGTGTGTTACTCATCAGCCAGTTGTGAAACAGTTGGCCATAGCATCCATTAATGTATCACGCCAATACATGCTATTAAATTGATTTTGGGGAATTTCCAAATAATATTTTAGAAATGTATTAAGGACATGTTTTACACTATTTGAGATATTTTACAGCAGTAATTATATATATATTTATTTTAATTATATATTTTTTTCATCCTGCATCCAAATGTATTGCTTATACTTGGCATAAAAATGTATTATTTTTTATTTATTTTTCTTATTGCAGAGTATATAAACTGCATTATATTTGACTGTATTTAAAATTATTTATCTATTTTACAAAGTGCACTGAACATGTGAATTGGTTTATTATGAACATGTATCATTAATAGTAATAAGTTATAAATACTTATATAGTTATTTATTTTCTATTTTCTTTACTTTAAACATTGATTTCACAGAGAACTGGCAGAAAAGGGGAGTTAGTGATTACCTGTACTTAATTTTCTCACCTTTGGATCAAAATGAATTTCATGTTTTAAAGTTTTCAAATATTTTGATAAATATCAGCAAAGAGGATTTCACTGGCTTCAAAGCATAGTTGCATATCCTCCCGAATCCTGCAGGAGGCTTCCGTTTCAACCATAAATCTCCTGCTGTCACGCATTGACTCCTAATCTCCCAAATTCTTTGCAAGGACATTGATTTACTGTAATCACTGTGAATTTCTGTAGCTGTAGCAAGCTGGGGGTTTGACACTCATTATCCCCCCTTGTTGGAACCCTTGACTGGAGAACAGAGGCGTAACTAATATTGTGGCGCTCCCCCGCCAAAAAATTACCTTACCCCTCCGCATGCGGCCGCCGCCGGCCCTGCATTCAGTCCGGCACCGCAAATAGCCTCCGGGCTCCGTCTCCTGCAGTAATGAAAAATGACACGACAAAATGGCTGCCCCCGTACAGCAGACAGTTTTTTTAGGGATGTTAGAGGAGGCGGCGGCCTCCTCTAGCATCCGTAAAAACTGTCTGCTATTAGGCCATTTTGTTGTGTCATTTTTCATTACTGCAGGAGACGGAGCCCGGAGGCTATCTGCGGTGCCGGACTGAATGCGGTGGCGGCGGCATGCGGAGGGGTAAGGGGGGGTCTGACCAGAGTGCCAGGGAACCGGGGGCGCCCCGCTGGCGCTTGCTCCCCCAAGCAGCCGCGGTGGCTGCCTTACGGTAGCTACGCCTCTGCTGGAGAAAGAGACAGGACATGGGGTAGGTGTATTAAGCCTTGTAAGTGATAAAGTGGTTATAAAGTAGTGATAAAGTGGAAGGTTATAATGCACCAGCCAATTAGCTAATTTTGAAAAACTGACAGTTAGGTGTTGATTGGCTGTTTGCATTTTGAAATGTGCTGTGGCCCCTCCTCCGGTGCTGCTGCTGGACACACCCCTATGAACTAGACAAGCCATTTGTGGAGAGATTGACATGCATCCTCTACTGTGTATCCTGCAATTATCGCTGATTCTAGTTTTCAAAAGTAGGAAAGTATGCTTCAGGTAGCCCTGGTCCAGTGGCATACTGTAGCTAGAAATTTTTCTCCCCCCTGCCCAAAAAAAAGGGTCAGTGGGGAGAAAAATTTCTCCCCCCCCTATGGACTATGAGCGCCGCTGGCTGAGCAAACAGGTGACCCAGGTAGAAGTGAGCGCTGAGCTGGTCCTGCTCCGTGCATATCTAATGAGCGGGGACCCAGCGCAGTGCATATTGAATGAGCGGATCCCCGCCCCGTGCATATGTAATGAGCTGGACCCATTCATTACATATGCATGGGGCAGGGACCCGCCCATTCAATATGCACTGCACTGGGTCCCCACTCTTTAGTTATGTACAGGGCGGGACCAGCTCAGCGCTCACTGCTGCCTGGGTTGCCTGTCAGCTCAGCCAGTAGCGCCAACCACAGACCCGCCGTGGGGTCTGCCACATATGTAGCTATGCCACTGCCCTGGTCAACAGTAGCTCTATCTTCTCTTTTCAACATATTTATACTTACATTTCATCAAAGACTTCTTTAATCTCATTGGCAATCTGTTTATTGAGGTGTAAACCTGTATGTAATTTTTAGCAAAGTACCACATAGAAATCCTCTATTTCATGTACTTGCTGCTACAATAACTTCTACCCTATTTGTGGAACTAATATTAACATTCCTGTTAATGCTGTAGCCAATTCCCAAATCATTTTCACATTTTAGAGAGCTTTATTGCAACCAATTAAGGACTGATTTGTTTTATCTTTTCACCTGGAGAATTATGGTCAGACCATAAGGAACCATCGGTCCCGGTATCTGTATTTTGTGTTATGTTTGCTAACACTAGAATGGCTGGTTTGATTATCTTCCACAGGCAGAATTCAGCCTAATTAACTATCCTGAGAAATCCGCAGGGATTTACCGTTACATTGTATGTATTGTTTGCATCTCAAAGTTTTCCCTTTTGTCTCCTCTATTTCTGAGATACCTAAAATGTTTCTAATTAAAATAAGCAGTATCCTATTCACTGCACTGTAAATTGTCGAAAATTGTATGTATATAAAAAGAAGGGAGCCTAGTGACTTCAGAGTACATACCATGGGGCTGATTCTCAGGTGGATGCAGCGTGGCTGAGTTTCTCATGAGCAGCACCTTGAGATGGTGCATTTCCATCATGGAGCATCAGGCACATTATTGACACTTTCACTAGCCCATGCTTACAGACCCTGAGTCCCTCAAAGCCTTGGGGCCCCTCAACTGGTTGGGGACTGGTATGAGTGTCCCATTTGACCCCCCTGTCACCTGCCCTGCCTATGGCAAGGGCAGTTTCTCCAGTATGGAATTTTGTGTAAGCGGTTTAGAGTCATTGGATGCAGCCGTTTTTTTTTTTTAAACTTTGTGTTGTATTATCCTTTTTGTATGTTTAACTAAAGATTACTAATAAAATATTCCACAGCATACACACTAGCAGAAGCAGATGTTGAGAAAAGAAGACACAGATCACTTTGGTCAGGCAAGCTGTATTTTCAATTCTAAATATACCCCTGTGCATTTTTATTTTCATTCATCTTTCTTAAGCATGTTTGTGCCTCTTGTTTTAAGATGGGTAATCCGGCAGATTGGACAGACATATCAGGCACCTTGTCTATTATGTATCCCCACCCTGATGGGTCAAATGCCCCCCCATTGTTAACACCACCCCAAGATGAACGTGTTGAGAAAAGCGAGCCCACGAGGGGTGGCGGTACACGTCCTCCGACCTTTTCATACCCCCACTATCCACATCGGCGTGGAGTTGATTTAATATAGTGTGGCGAGCGCAGCGCATTAGGGGACGCGCATTACTTCACAGGTATTACGTGACCCACCCCAGCCTCTGGACATCGCTGTGAATCATTTCCATTCCTTGTGGACACCATTCCATCACGATTTCCCACTGTGGATACTTTCCAATGGCGGACACCGTGCTGAGGAACTCCTGGTAAACAAGATCTACACCAGTGAGAGCCACTCCTGGGCACGGAAGCCACATCATTGCAGTAACATCAACTGGGTGCATCGTCTTAGTTATCCCTCCGGTGATTCGAGACAAGAAAAACATTCTCTCACCCCTAATAAGAGGACTGAACAACACTAAGCGAGCTACTTTCCTCCAGTGGCAATCCACTCAGCCACAGATATCGTGAGGACTCCCAGTTCTGCTACCTTCAAAGGACATCTAATCCTCAACTGGTAATGTGCACTTACCTGTTCCCCAAAAAGTGACCACCAATTATTCACTCAGACGTGTCCATTTGAGGCTGGGATTAATTTAATTATTATTATTTTTATTCATTCCAATTTACGTTTACTTTCCCACCTGATTCATTATACTGGTTTTATTTGTGTAATTTATGTATTATATTACCTTGTATGCATTTTAAACAGTAAAATTTGCTATTTTTCCTACCACTTGGTATTATTCATTGATTTAAGCGCTGCTTGACTCGCCCAGTGCGTGTCTCTTTTCTCTTATTTAACATTGTTCCCTATGTAAAATCGGGTCCATCGCATCGGTCGCATTGTATGCTATTATAATGGCATACAATGGACTGGATTTTACATAGGAATATAACATTGAATACAAAGCATTCAATGTTTAATCGCGTCGGTCGCATCGCATACCTTAAGTTAAGGCATGCGATGGACGCGATTTTTTAATTGTCGGGAAAAAGACTAAAAATAGCCCAAAAATCGCGTCGGTCGCGTCTATCGCATACCTTAACTTAAGGTATGCGATGACACATGATGGGCGCCGTGCTAGGAAACAAGTACCATATAGCTTGTAAGCTCCACTGGGGCAGGGACTGATGTTCAAATATTCTCTGTAAAGCGCTGCGGAATATGTGTGCGCTATATATGAAACTGTTAATAAATAAATATAGTTGAACATTCACATCAGTCCCTACCACATGTACACGTACACACAGACTTTCTAGGGTTAATGTTTTTGGAAGCCAATTGTCCTACGTGTATATTTTTGGATTGTGGGAGGAAACTGGAGTTTCTGGAGTAAACCCACGGAAATTATACAAACTCTGCACGGTTATGGCCATGGTGGGTGTCGAACCCATGACCTCAGTGCTGTTAGGCAGTAATGCTAACCATTAAACCATCCGTGATGCCCACAAGCTGAATAGATACAGGTTAACTGTATTTTTTATGCTAGTGGTGAACATCCGAATCGAACAGTAATTCTCAAATGCAAACTGACAATGGCAAATGCAAATGGGGAATCTTGAACACAAGTGCATGTGAGCTTGGGTGCATTTCTTGCTGCGCTAGATCGTTAAATCTCCATATCTCTAACATATCGTAGGCAAAGGTCATACGATTGTCAAAATCTATTCCCCTTACTTACAAATGCTATCTGCATCACAGAAGGCCTTTACACACACACACACCACCCCTGCCCGAGCAATGTCATTTCACTGCTAGAAAGTTCATTTAATGACCAAGTGATAGCTACTGATTTCTCGGGATAAAGTGGCTAAGCAGCAGTTTAATTCGAAAAGTCTTCTCATTTAAGATATTGAAATTGCATGTAATCTGGTTAGCTAGTTGAGTGCAAGCGATTGTCCTTTGTAATTCCCCATATGTTTCTCTTACCGGCACCCTACAGTGCCTTTCAATAGCTTTGCGGTAAAGATTCCTGCTCTGTAGAATAGAAAAAGCGAAGGAGAGAAGAATAAAAAAACAGCTGGTTCTACGAAACATGGCTATTTTACAGATATCTTTTACAGTTCCATTCTGAAACTTCTGTCAACCGTAGGTACACTGTGAATAGCTTTAAAGGTGTATAAAATATATACACCGTGATTGACTAAGAAAAAAGCAAGCACGTGTTTTTGTTCTGCTTCTACCTCCTCTCCTGTGCCGATCAAATATATTATAATCAAGCCAATTTCCATTCTGTGGCTGAAGCCCTGATCACTGTGGTTCGCTTGGACACTCAGTGCAATCCTGATTGGTGCATGGCCGGCTTTGTGTGGGTTGACTTTCCCACCGAGCAACTTCACTTGACAGAAATGGACTAGTATGCATTATGCATAAGCACTGCAGTGATTTGCAAATGAAATAAACACCTATTATGCCGAGTTTAGCTCAGACGGTTGATAGGCATGCACGCTCGCCATATTAAGTGCACTTTTGCATAGTCAAAAAGTCTAGAACAAGCCTGTCGAGTGTCGCAGCTAGAGTTCTTTGGAATGCTATGCAAACAGTTTATTTTTTATATGAACAGATTGTAGCAATTTGTGAAACACTGTACAACACTTCAGAGAAGGTGCTGGTACAGTATATGACTACTAAGGAGCATCGGGCCCGATTCAGTGATTACTGGATACGCGCGGTCCTCCGTGCGCATGTCCTCCGTGCGGCAACAGCCAGTGATCGGAGACAGTACGCTGGCTGATTGACAGCCGCCAAGCGTTTGTAGGTTGTGCCCGGACATTTTCTGGGAGTGCTCCACAAACGACATCAGCGGAACCAATCTTCCCAGGACCATCACAACGCTGACCAAGGGGGGTATTCAATGTGGGATTCTGTCTGTCGGAATGATCTGAAACTTGGAATCCTGGCCCGGTTTCCTTCTGCTTGACAAAGACTCAACAGGCGTAATTCTATGTTCCACCTGTCGAGTGTCTAAAAGTGGGTGTGTCAGCAAAAATGGCCGTGGATTGTCGAGAAACTGCCATGAATTTGACAATCCGTGGCCATTTCCGACCAAACAGATCCGATTTGTTTTAAAGTCGGATCTGTATTGTCTAAATCAGCCTTCAATACTGGCAGCATTGAATAGGCTATTTCCCCTGTCAGAAATAGCGACTGATATTGAATACCGCACTTAGTATTGACTTACGCGGTGCTGCACATGGGGGGGTGGGGGTGCTCTATTCGATGCAAAGCCATTTGCAGCCATGCACAGGGGCGGCCCTCCTCTCAGGCAAGGAGGGGGCTAACTGATTGCAGGGCTGCAAAATTTGCAGCCCTGCGATCAGGTCATTAATCGGCCCCATTGTACGGCTGATTCAATGGGTGCGTTAACAGAAAACATTTATATCAATTCCAATGGCTTCACATTTTAAGGATGTTTAAAGTGCATGTGGACAAGTTCAATTTTAGCACAAGATGCCATAAGATCTCATCACCAGCTTCTTATATGCTCTGGCACTGATAAGGTCCCATCAGGAAAATTGTCAGCAAGCTGTTCAATCCTGAAATGTCTAGAAACAGACATTTCTTATCTAACTGCCTGGCTGCAGAATGTATTGCCTTACAGAGCTGTCATTCTCTGTCACACTCAACAGTCAGGCCATATGTCAAGAGTAAGAAAAACAAAATAGATCATCTGGATAAGATGTCCCTTCTTCCACCTACGATTTTTTTTTTTTTTGTAATCCGGTAGCTCCATAAATAAATAAACTGCTCAACAATCACAGATATCCATCAGTCCGTACTTATATTTATCTGTTCATAGTTTATATGATGGGGTGTTACGGTAAGAAAATATAAATGATCAATAAAATCGAAAATCGTAAGAACAAATGTGCAATAAAACTATGGCAGCCAATTAACTTGTTTGGATTAACTTGTACAATACTGGTAAAAAAAATAGATTTATTGACAACTGGATGCTATTGTTTTAGTACATACTTATCAATTTAAAGTAAAGTTGATCAATTACCTCGTACGTTTTATCATTATACAATTATTGAGCTAAAATATACAAATTAAAACTTCAATGCAATGTTGATCGATAAGATTTAGTGTGGAAGTTGGAGACCGCTACTTCAAATACCTGGCACCGGGTCTGGTGGTCATGTGACCATTGGAGGCCCCAGAGGTGGGGCCGCAGCACAGTTCAAAATTTAAATAGAGACAACTGCCAGTGATCATTTGTAATGGCAGTTAGCAGCAGTGGGTGTGGCTCCCCTATTTAAATTTTGTGCTGCAGCCCCACCTCTGGGGCCTCCACTGCATGCGACCATCACTGCTGGGCCCTAGGTATTATCCTACATCACTCTGGTAAATATTAGTACCCTATACCTACTTTACTCCTTACCCATAATGCTAACCCTCCCTCTAGTACCTGACTCTAACCTCTCCCTACAGCCTTACCCTAACCATTTCCGTGCAGCCTCTATGTGTACGTGTATATGTGTGTGTGTGTGTGTGTGTGTGTGTGTGTACATCTATATATATATATATGTGTGTGTGTTTATATGTATGTATGTGTGTGTGTGTATGTGCTTACTGTATGTGTATGTGTGTGTAAATGTCTGTGTATATGTCTGTGTATCTTTGTGGGAATGTGTGTAGTGGGGGACTCTACATCTCTGCATTTTGTCATCTAAATTTCTCCTATCAGCTGTCTGGGAATATCAACATGTCAATACTGATATCATATTATCAACATTATTAATTTCAACATTGTAATTGTGGACATTTTGACAACATCCCAGCTGGTCATCGAATCATTTTCCATCGATTACTTCATTAATATTTTACATCAATGGCAGGAAACCATTGCCGTTCGACAATGGATGGTCGGAACCATCTGTAAGTATCACAAGTTAGGACACATGACAGCAGCAGGCCAATCAAAGAAGGAGGGAAGGGCTAAGGTGGTGCAAAGGGACGCAAGGAGGCAATGAAAGTTATTGCTATCAGTGTCGTATGGACCTCTGCCACTGAAAAAAAATTATTGGGTTTAGACCATTAATGTTTACAATTAATTCATATTTGATTCCCATCCTTAAACTAAAGTAAATCAATGCAAGACTAGCAAAATGAGTCTGATTATTTGCCTATACGGTAGGCTGTCGCTGCCACTTCCGCGCTCCCCGCACCGTTCTTCCGGTCCCGGCTGCCGGTCCCCTGCACAGGGCCAGCTAACTTCATACATACTGCGCATGTGCTGGCCCAAGCCTCCGGAGGCTTACTCAGGATCCCAGATCCGGAGCATGCGCAGTATAGTCTGCATTACTGCGCATGCGCAGAACCCGTTTTGGGGGCTGCCGCGCATTTGCACACAGAGAGGCATCCCGGAGGGAGGGAACACCTAACAATGGGACTGCATTGAGTGACTGGGGCAGACTAGATGGTCCAAGTGGTTCTTATCTGCCGTCAAATTCTATGTTTCTATGTTTCGATGACTGGCAGGTCGAACTTCCAATAGGAAATCACTGCCAGTCACATTGAAGCCAGAGCAGTCTCACAGACTTTTTTTCGACGCCATTGGTGTCGACCATTATCAGGTCAATTTTTTTAAAATGTCGACCTTATGCATGTCAACCAATATCGATTGTTGACCTTATTACTGTCGACCTAAAGTCTGGATAGTAATTGCAGAGTAAGCTGGAGAAAAAAGTATTCAAATGTATTATTGATTTAATAAGTAGAAAGTAGGTTTATTGTCCTCAGGGTTAATGCATGATTCGGTGTTAAGGGGTTTGTGCGATATGAGCACACCTTAAGTCCCTCTATTAGCGCTTCTCCTTATGTATCAGTCCCACAAAGGGGGGTGGATGCCTGCGGTGATACGGGCAATCAGTGTCATCGGCGTCGCTGTTTTGTACATTACCTCATACGTGCTATGCAATGTATCAATTGGCGTTGTGGCAGTCCGCTTCGTATCTTCTCATCTTCCAGTTCTTCATCCTGAAATGACGCTACCAGACTGCTGTGTTTACTTTTTTTTTAATCAATAAACTTTATTGTTCTCCTGCCTAGAAAGGTCACACTCCTCAGCATCCCCTAAACAAAACTGCGCATGGGCTAGGTCCCCGGCGTCTTCACAAAAAAAGCACATGCGCCAAGGAAACAGCGGCATAATTGAAAACCAGCGCATACGTAGAAATATGGGATGCACAGAACTTATAGGAGGACGCGTATAACCCCTAGGTGAGGATAACACCAGGGTTGCCTACTTGTAAAGTCTCCTCTCTGGGCCCTTCTGCACCACGGGAGGTTTCTGTCCTCCCTGAGCTCGCCTTAGGACACCTGTGTTACGGTTTGACAGGTGTACCGCCCAGAAGCCCAGAGAGGAGACTGTCAGCAGCACTTCAGAGGCGGGGCCTGATGTAGACGTCATCAAACCCCGCCCCCAGTACTGTAAATACCGCAATCTGCGGGTCTTCGATGTGGGGGTGGGACTAAGTGACACAATTTGCATCTTTAGCTGCAAAAAAAGCAGCAAATTGCAAGACATTAACACTGCCGCGGAGGAGATGCGGGGGGGGGGGGGATAACGGATGCCGCAGTAATACCATATGCAGCCACTTCACCACGATAACATGGTGAAGCAGGCCCAGGCACTTTAGGAACGAAACCTAATTTTTAATACAAATACCCCTTCATTTAATAAAAAAGGTACTCTATTTATTTCACTAACAAATGCCCTTAGCTTTCTTCTGTACTTCACATGGCTCATTTTGTTACAATAGGTATATTTGAAATGAAACATGGCATGTCCGAAGGATTGTTTTGCAAAAGAACTTTCTCTGTAAATGCAAATATATAATTATCTGACATTTTTTGGCAGCAAATATATTTGTAGGACTTATTTTAGCACATTCCTTTAAATAAATCTCTAAATGGTTTTTGAAGGGATTACAATAATAATTCTAGGAGGGTTACATGAAAATATCATTTTAATAGTGAATTTCAACAGACAAATCTACAGCTAAGTTCAGGTACTTATACTGCCACCTGGAGTTATCAGTGGGTACAGAATTTTAAGAAATACAGAGGAGAAATATACAATGTGATGGAAATTTGACATTCTGAAATAAAAATACATTGATAATTGAAAGATGGTAATCAGAAAAAAAACCCACATGGAAAACAGCCCACATGGAAAACAGTCCACAGGGAAATTGCATTATGACAGTAATGTTAATTACGTGTACAATTTTTCTGTGTGCTTTTTTCATGTGTGTCCTTTTCTGGTTCCCGTTTTTTTTATACATGATGAACCTTTAATGATATTAATGACAATGTGGGTTTCTTCATAGAACCCTTAAAAACATACAGTATATGTAAGGTTTAACTATAATCTGTATCTCTAAAGATCCTCTGACCCTGACCACAGATTGATTCAGTAAGGAACTTTTTTGAAAACCCACTGAGTGCCGCTGTCTGTATGTACTTGGTTACAGTTTTGCTACCTGTTGGATCCGGAAGGCACCTGGGAATTTGTTACTGAGAGTTGAAGTGCCGAGATATATACACAGAGGACCTGCACTGTCACCCTCACATTAGATAGCCGCTGGGATGCCGTATAGACAGTAGTGCAAAGACAGTACTATATAGATACAGACTACTCCCCTGGGGGGGAAAACAGCACTTACCAGACTTGTATTAAATGATATAATCCAGGTAAATGTCCAAGTTTAATGGTACACATTTAGGCCTGCCGATGTTTCAGTCCCTTAGGACCTTTCTCAAGGCAACAACAGGTGCATACGGTATCAAGGTATGTGGTAGGGAACTGGGACAGGGAAGCGCTGTCTGGGGCCCTGATTATGTAGGGGAGTGTACACTCCCACCGCTGATGTCACTTCCGGGTCAACCCGGAAGTGCAGAGCCGCACTGTGGTGCGGTGCTGATCACTGCGGCCAGCAGGCTATAGCAGTCCTCCGGACTGTATCACCAACAGGGGGGCACATGAGGGCAAGGGGCAAAGCAGGAGATACTTAAACCGGGTAGTAGATGGGCCTAATTCTCTCTCTCTCTCTCTCTCTCTCTCTCTCTCTCTCTCTCTCTCTCTCTATATATATATATATATATATATATATATATAGTCTATATATATAGTCGGTCTGGTGGGCGATATAGTCGGTCGAAGGCTTGGATTAATGTAATAATGACAAGCAGTCAGCTTTTAGTCATCAACGTTTCAAACCTTTATGGTTTTTCATCAGGATGTACAAAGAAAAAAGGTTAGACATCTTACCTAAATAGTGTGCAGACACCTCTGTGCAGACGCCGTCCTCCCACCGCGATTGCGGGTCCGATGACGTCATCTGATGGTTTTATACCACATCAACCAATATGCAGTGGCGCCAAGAGTGGGGGGTGTGTACTCTTTATCCAATCTCGTTGGAGTAGCCTGTAGGCCCCCACTATCCCACTTCACACATCCCAGTTGTAAGGAGCCAGGACACAGAGAACTGACTGCTGCATACACTTGCCTTCTCTTCTGGAATGGCCAGGAGGTTGCCGAAAAATAATGTGGAACCCTAGGCCCTCCGAGACAGGAAGCAGATCGCTCTCATCCTGCTCCACTATAGCCTGCACCCCCTTCAAGTGAAGGTTTCCTGAAGAAATTTCCCAAAATTGTCCACCTTACATGCCCACATTGCCAGCCCGACACCTTCTATGCCGTAACACTGCCCACACCAGCATGGCACCCTCTACCCCCTTATATACCCACAACACCAGTCTGTCACCCCCTCCCAGCCACAAACATTAACCCACCAGAATTCTTCCCTGTTGCTTCTACCAACAATTCACACCTGGGTACAGGGTATGCAGTACACATAATCCTCTAGGGCCTGGGTTCCCCACGCTGCACACCCTGCACCCAGAGTATACTTACATTGTGCCAGCAGGCAGTAGTGTCACTATGGGTCTGAGGGGTGACATCCAAATACCAGCTCCAGCTCAGTGACTTGAGACATGTGCTGCACTGTAACATCACCTGGCTTGGGTCTCTGGGCCAACCGGTATCTCCCAGACAAAAACAGCATCAGGATACAAAACCACTCCTCTTCCATGAAGTCCCCCTTCCACAAAGCCACACATCCTTTTCATTGTAAATACATACCTGCACCAAGTATCATGTAGGTATGAGAAGCCCCTGCTGGCATAAAGGTTCCCCTTACTCAGCAGTGGTGTCTTCCCAGTGAGATCTTTAAGAAGATTGCTCCTCACATTGAAAGCAAAGACTCTTGCATTTTGGCCTTTGCTAACTTGTTCACATCTTGTTCAAATGTGCCATCTTCATGAATATTAACCGGCATATTCCTCGGGGGCGGAGACTGTTGCCAGCACAAGATGAAATGCAGGTAGAAGGGGTTACTGCGGCAGAGTCCACCTCGGGCTTAATAATCCTCTGAATGCAAAAATGTTGTATTCAGTGGGGTGCTACTGTACATTGTACAATAACATCTATTTGTAAAACATTATCAGCCAGAGGCATATTTATAATGCGTGCAATGTGCACAGTGCACACGGGCCCTTGAGTCCCAGGGGGCCCACACCGCACACATTGCACCCATTTTTTAATTCTTAACTGTCCAGAGTCTCATGATGAAGGCAGCAGCACTGCACAGTAGAGTATGGATGCTCTAGTGCTCAGACATTACTGAGCTGCACACCAGGGCGCTCTGAGGCCGGAAGAGCGGAGGGGGCCCGAACAAAGGTGGTCCTCCTCCACTGCTGTTACCAGCTATGTAAATTTTTTACTAGCTAAGGAGAAAAAAATCTTTCAATGAACTCTGCAAAGACGCATTATGTTCTCATAATTATGAAAACAGAAATTTGAAATGTTAATTGATTTTTAGTGGGCTGCATTTCAGATTAAGTTCAAAATGAGACAAATTACCATCTCAAAGCACTGAAAGATCAATAGAGTATTAAAGCAAATGTGTTTGACTTATGAATATCATACTTTATCTCTTTTGAAACATATTAATGCAGAAAAATCAAGGTTTTGCTACCGTACAACTATGCCTTGCATTCCATAAAATTATAAAATCTTATCCATTATGAGCATTTTTTGTGGTGACATGCTGAATGCGAAATCACATTTATTCACTGTGAACTTTAATATCGTTTCAGGTTTTCAAAGATTAAATTACTTTATGCTGTGGGAAGCAGGTTCTGTGAGACAGTGAGTTGCCGCAGGCGTGAAGATGTCCCTACACACAGGGAGATGTGAATCACTCAGGATCGCTCAGCACACAGCGCTGTACACAGGGCAAGATTAAGTGGGGCTCAGGGGGTCAGTACCCCTGGGTTCCCCTCTATCTAGGGTCCCCCTGTGGTCGGCATGTATTTTTTGCAGTGCATTACTGGGAGTTGACTAAGTCCCATGAGACTGCACAAGAGGTCAGAGGCTGAGAGGCTTGTGCTGATCGGTGGAGCTCATCACATGCTTCTCATGCCCATGTAGGACAGCAGCAGCAGTGGCCTCGTCATTGGAGGGTTTTTAATCAGAGGCAGCGTTGAGCCTGTGAGGTCTCTTACAGAGTAAGGTACAGAGGGAAAAACACAGGCTTTCCATATGGAATATCCCCCTAACGACTAACTAGATTTATCTAGCATGTTGGATCTTAATCGCTGGGTGATAGCGACGCTTGGGCCCATGCATTGCTATAGCTATGGCCCCTACACACGGAGCGATGTAGGGGCATTTTCTAAGCGATCTCACTTGCCTCGTTTGTAGGCCCCATAAGAGGCATCATGCTTTACATTGATTAGCAGACTGCACAGCAGGGATCTAGTAAAATGAATTATGTTCTCAATCATGCCAACATCTTGTCAATTGTTAATATAGCTGATCTGGGATATAGAGAAGAGAATGAATAGCGACAGACTCAATATATTCACATCTGACATCATCCTAAAGAATTTTTTTTGCATTGCGTGAGTGTCCTTCAAGAGTAAATGAATGCAGAGACCAAGGGGGAAATTGACTAACCGTTCTTATTTTTGCAAATCCAATACAACTACGCTATGGTTCGGAGGGTATCCAGTTGTCTAGATCGCCCATGTTATGGTCAACCATGCTTAGTCGAACCCATCTATTTAGATGCCTAAAGATGGTCGACCACGTCTAGATCAACAGTAATGGAAGTTAGACCCCAATATTAGAGCGAGGGGTCAACGGTTACATGGTCGATATGAGTTTTTCACTTTTTTTATGCCGAATGTCACAGGTTGACTTGGATCATACTTTACTATCCAAGTGGACATTGAGTGAGATTTTAGTATACATATACAGTGTCCACAGGAAGTCCTGTGACATTTGGCAATAACTGAAAAAAATCACGTTGACCATGCTCCCGTCGTTCTAATGCTAGATTCTAACATCCGTTACTGTCGATCTAGACATGGTCGACTATCTTCAGGCTTCAAACTAGACCGGTTTCACTAAGAGTGGTCACCCAAAACATGGTTGATCTAGACAGCATTGATCCGCTTTACCATAACCGGTTTGTGGACTTGGGATGGACAATTGTTCTAGATCAGTAGTGGGTACCTTAAACACAGAGTGATCAAAGCTCAAGGAACTTGGGCTGGGTACTAGAAGGTATCAGCAATGACATGAAAGTTCTCTGCTCTCTCTGTGTTCATAAAGTATTTGACGGCCAGTATACCCTGCTCATCTTTGACGTCTGACGTGTACAGCTGACTGTGCTACGGGGTCAACACGGGTCTTAAATTAGAGGTCACTGACCCTGCTTTTGACCAGGGTCGGTGAGCCGGGATTTAAGACCCAGGTTGATCATTTCACACCACAGAATTCCCGGGTGGAAAAGCTTTAACCCGGTCATTTGCTGATGGTGTGAATTGGGGTCAAGCTGCACCCGGCAAAATGACCCAGAACTCAAAAATGCCAGTGGGCAGGGTGAAAGGGGCATAAATAGGCTTCCTGATAAACTAACCATGAACTCATTGCAATGGGGCCCGGAGCTGAAGGGGGCCCATATTAACTGTCTAAGTAATATGTTTCACATAAATTTATCAGTTGCTAAATAGGGGGCCCTTACAAACTTTTGCGATGGGGCCTACGAATATCTACAGTAGTTACGTCACTGATTAGTGTATGAAAGGCGAATATATTTATTACATTGATACGTTATTCTTTTCTCAGATAAACATAACCTACAAATTATTTACATTTTCAGATTTATTTACATGGCAGGTATATGATCAACATAATTAGACCCTATAAAATGTATTATAAATTTGCAACGATTATCATAGTTTTGCATTTTTATGGTGGTTAATGAACTAAAAAATTGCAATAAGTGGCTTAGCATGCTGATAATTAATTTCATTATCAGTAATGATTAAACTGGAGTAATATTTAGCAGAAATGATCAGAATAGAAATGGTGCATGCTTAACCCCTTCATGACAGAGCCAGTTTGTGCCTTCATGACAGAGCCCTTTTTTTCAAATCTGACATGTCTCACTTAAGTGGGGATAACTTTTTTTTGCTTTTACTTATCCCAGTGATTTTGAGATTGTTTTCTCGTGACACATTGTACTTCAAGTTAGTGGTAAATTTGGGTCGATACAGTCTGTGTTTTTTTGTGAAAAATACCAAAATATCGTGAAAAAATGGAAAATTTAGCAATTTGCAAAATGTTAAATTTTCTGCTTGTGAGACAAATAATCATACCACTCAAAATAGTTAATAACTAACATAGACCATATGTCTACTTTATGTTTCCATCATTATTTCAACTTCCTTTTAATTTTTTTGGACACTAGGAGGCTTCAGATATGACTAGCAAATTCTCAAATTTTCAAGAAAATTTCAAACACTGATTTTTTTAGGGATCAGTTCAGTTCTGATGTGACTTTGAGGGACTTGTATGTGAGACACCCCCATAAATGATGCCATTTCAAAAACTGCACCCCTCACAGTATTCAAAACAGCATTTTGGAAGTTTGTTAACCCTTTAGGTGTTTCACAGGAATTAAAACAAAGTGTAGGTGAAATTTCAAAATTTCTTTTTTTTTGCAGAGTTTCAATTTTAATACATTTTTCTAACGAATACAGTAGATTTTACTAGAGAAATGTGACTAAAAATTGATTCCCCCAATTCTTTTGTTTTCAAAAATATCCTATATGTGGCCCTAGTGTGCACTTTGACCAAACCACAGGCTTCATAATAGAAGGAGCACCTACTTGATTTTGGAGCCTCCTTTTTATGAGATTTTTTTTTAGGCACCATGTAGGTTTCTAGGCACCATAAGTGCTAAAAGTTAGGAACCTCCCCCACAAGTCACCCCATTTTGCAATCTACACCCCTCAGGGAATTCATCTAGGGGTAGAGTGTACATTTCAAACCCCCAGGGGTTTCACCAATTTTGGTACAACTGGGATGTGAAAATGGAAAATTACATTTTTTTACACAAACATGCAGTTCTGGCTCAAAATTTTTCATTTTCACAAGGTATGAAAAAGAAAAAGCACCCCAAAATCTGTGCCCCAATTTCTCCCGAGTACGGCAATGCCTCACATGTGACCAAAAAATACCAGTTGGATGCATGGCAGGACTCAGAAGGGAAGGAGTGTTTTTTGGATTTTGCAGCACAGATTTTGGTGGAATGAATGGTGGGTGCTATGTTGCACCAATACAGTGGAACCCCCCCACAAGTCACCCCATTTAGCAAAGTACACCCCTCAGGGAATTCATCTAGGGGTATAGTGTACATTTCAAACCCCCAGGGGTTTCACCAATTTTGGTACAACTGGGCTGTGAAAATGAAAAATTACATTTTTTTACACAAACATGCACTTCTGGCTCAAGATTTTTCATTTTCACAAGGAATGAAGGAGACAAAGCACCCCAAAGTCTGTGCCCCAATTTCTCCCGAGTATGGCAATGCCTCACATGTGACCAAAAAATACCAGTTGGGCGCATGGCAGGACTCAGAAGGGAAGGAGTGATTTTTGGATTTTGCAGCTCAGATTCTGGTGGAATTTTGGTGGGTGCTATGTCGCATTAGCAAGACCCCCCAAGCACCAATACAGTGGAACCCCCCCACAAGTCACCCCATTTTGCAAAGTACACCCCTCAGGGAATTCATCTAGGGGTATAGTGTACATTTCAAACCCCCAGGGGTTTCACCAATTTTGGTACAACTGGGCTGTGAAAATGAAAAATTACATTTTTTTACACAAAAATGCAGTTCTGGCTCAAAATTTTTCATTTTCAGAAGGTATGAAGGAGAAAAAGCACCCCAAAATCTGTGCCCCAATTTCTCCCGAGTACGGCAATGCCTCACATGTGACCAAAAAATACCAGTTGGGTGCATGGCAGGACTCAGAAGGGAAGGAGTGTTTTTTGGATTTTGCAGCACAGATTTTGGTGGAATGAATGGTGGGTGCTATGTCGCATTAGCAAGACCCCCCAAGCACCAATACAGTGGAACCCCCCCACAAGTCACCCCATTTTGCAAAGTACACCCCTCAGGGAATTCATCTAGGGGTATAGTGTACATTTCAAACCCCCAGGGGTTTCACCAATTTTGATACAAGTGGGCAGTGAAAATGAAAAATTACATTTTTTTACACAAAAATGCAGTTCTGGCTCAAAATTTTTCATTTTCAGAAGGTATGAAGGAGAAAAAGCACCCCAAAATCTGTGCCCCAATTTCTCCCGAGTACGGCAATGCCTCACATGTGACCAAAAAATACCAGTTGGGTGCATGGCAGGACTCAGAAGGGAAGGAGTGATTTTTGGATTTTGCAGCTCAGATTCTGGTGGAATTTTGGTGGGTGCTATGTCGCATTAGCAAGACCCCCCAAGCACCAATACAGTGGAACCCCCCCACAAGTCACCCTATTTTGCAAAGTACACCCCTCAGGGAATTCATCTAGGGGTATAGTGTACATTTCAAACCCCCAGGGGTTTCACCAATTTTGATACAAGTGGGCAGTGAAAATGAAAAATTACATTTTTTTACACAAAAATGCAGTTCTGGCTCAAAATTTTTCATTTTCAGAAGGTATGAAGGAGAAAAAGCACCCCAAAATCTGTGCCCCAATTTCTCCCGAGTACGGCAATGCCTCACATGTGACCAAAAAATACCAGTTGGGTGCATGGCAGGACTCAGAAGGGAAGGAGTGTTTTTTGGATTTTGCAGCACAGATTTTGGTGGAATGAATGGTGGGTGCTATGTTGCACCAATACAGTGGAACCCCCCCACAAGTCACCCCATTTAGCAAAGTACACCCCTCAGGGAATTCATCTAGGGGTATAGTGTACATTTCAAACCCCCAGGGGTTTCACCAATTTTGGTACAACTGGGCTGTGAAAATGAAAAATTACATTTTTTTACACAAAAATGTACTTCTGGCTCAAAATTTTTCATTTTCACAAGGAATGAAGGAGACAAAGCACCCCAAAATCTGTGCCCCAATTTCTCCCGAGTACGGCAATGCCTCACATGTGACCAAAAAATACCAGTTGGGTGCATGGCAGGACTCAGAAGGGAAGGAGTGTTTTTTGGATTTTGCAGCACAGATTTTGGTGGAATGAATGGTGGGTGCTATGTCGCATTAGCAAGACCCCCCAAGCACCAATACAGTGGAACCCCCCCACAAGTCACCCCATTTTGCAAAGTACACCCCTCAGGGAATTCATCTAGGGGTATAGTGTACATTTCAAACCCCCAGGGGTTTCACCAATTTTGATACAAGTGGGCAGTGAAAATGAAAAATTACATTTTTTTACACAAAAATGCAGTTCTGGCTCAAAATTTTTCATTTTCAGAAGGTATGAAGGAGGAAAAGCACCCCAAAATCTGTGCCCCAATTTCTCCCGAGGACGGCAATGCCTCACATGTGACCAAAAAATACCAGTTGGGTGCATGGCAGGACTCAGAAGGGAAGGAGTGATTTTTGGATTTTGCAGCTCAGATTCTGGTGGAATTTTGGTGGGTGCTATGTCGCATTAGCAAGACCCCCCAAGCACCAATACAGTGGAACCCCCCCACAAGTCACCCCATTTTGCAAAGTACACCCCTCAGGGAATTCATCTAGGGGTATAGTGTACATTTCAAACCCCCAGGGGTTTCACCAATTTTGATACAAGTGGGCAGTGAAAATGAAAAATTACATTTTTTTACACAAAAATGCAGTTCTGGCTCAAAATTTTTCATTTTCACAAGGAATGAAGGAGACAAAGCACCCCAAAGTCTGTGCCCCAATTTCTCCCGAGTACGGCAATGCCTCACATGTGACCAAAAAATACCAGTTGGGCGCATGGCAGGACTCAGAAGGGAAGGAGTGATTTTTGGATTTGGCAGCACAGATTTTGGTGGAATGAATGGTGGGTGCTATGTTGCATTACCAATACAGTGGAACCCCCCCACAAGTCACCCCATTTTGCAAACTACACCCCTCAGGGAATTCATCTAGGGGTATAGTGTACATTTCAAACCCCCAGGGGTTTCACCAATTTTGATACAAGTGGGCAGTGAAAATGAAAAATTACATTTTTTTACACAAAAATGCAGTTCTGGCTCAAAATTTTTCATTTTCACAAGGAATGAAGGAGACAAAGCACCCCAAAATATGTGCCCCAATTTCTCCCGAGGACGGCAATGCCTCACATGTGACCAAAAAATACCAGTTGGGCGCATGGCAGGACTCAGAAGGGAAGGAGTTATTTTTGGATTTGGCAGCACAGATTTTGGTGGAATGAATGGTGGGTGCTATGTTGCATTACCAATACAGTGGAACCCCCCCACAAGTCACCCCATTTTGCAAACTACACCCCTCAGGGAATTCATCTAGGGGTATAGTGTACATTTCAAACCCCCAGGGGTTTCACCAATTTTGGTACAACTGGGCTGTGAAAATGAAAAATTACATTTTTTTACACAAAAATGTACTTCTGGCTCAAAATTTTTCATTTTCACAAGGAATGAAGGAGACAAAGCACCCCAAAATCTGTGCCCCCATTTCTCCAGAGTACGGCAATGCCTCACATGTGACCAAAAAATACCAGTTGGGTGCATGGCAGGACTCAGAAGGGAAGGAGTGATTTTTGGATTTTGCAGCTCAGATTCTGGTGGAATGAATGGTGGGTGCTATGTGGCATTAGCAAGACCCCCGATGCACGGTGAAATGATGAACCTAATAATCCATCGATGTGTGGTATATTTTGAAACACTCCTTTATACATAGGCCGGGTTTGTCGGGGCAAGTTTCACAGTGGAAAATAGTTTCCTTTCTTATTCCCTTTTTATAGCAAACTTTGCACCTTTTTTGTGTCCTGCCCTTTCTTGCAGTGGAGGGGATTTCGTTGGGAAAATGCTGCCCTGGTACAATACGGGGCCCAGTACTAGAAGTACTGGGGCCCTCTGCCTGCTGGTTCCCAAATATTAGGCCCTTTATGACTTCCTCTTGAAAGTGCATAAATGTCCCCCTCTGGCCGGTAGAACGGAATAGCACGTAAGCGTTATACAGTGCCATCTGGATGATATACACGGCCAGCTTCTTGTACCAGATATTTGTTTTCCGCAGGGCACTGTACGGCTTCAGTACCTGATCTGAAAGATCCACTCCGCCCATGTACTTATTGTAATCTAGGATACAATTTGGTTTTGAGGTGTGGGTACTGGTACCTCGTACAGGGATGGAGGTGGTACTGTCTCCATGAATTGTTGTCAGTATAAGGACATCCCTCTTGTCCTTATATTTGACCAACAACATATTTTCGGTGCATATTCCCCTGCTTTCACCCCTTCTCATTACTTGGGCAATGTGCGTTTTGGGGAGGCCTCTTTGGTTCTTGCGCACAGTACCGCAAGCTGCTGTACCTCTTGAACCAAGGGCCTTAAACAGGGGGATGCTGGTGTAAAAGTTATCCACATAGAGGTGATAACCCTTATCCAGGAAGGGGTGCATTAAATCCCAGACAATTTTGCCACTAACACCTACGAGGGAGGGGGGGCATTCTGGCGGTTCAATTCTTGAATCCTTCCCTTCATATACCCTAAACTTGTGGGTGTACCCTGTGGTGCTTTCACACAGCTTATACATTTTTATGCCATACCTTGCCCTCTTACTGGGAAGGTACTGGCGGAATTTAACCCTTCCTTTAAAATGTATAAGGGACTCGTCAATACAAATAAATTTTTCAGGGATGTATAGCTCTGCAAATTTGGCACTGAAATGATCAATGACCGGCCTGACTTTGAATAGCCGGTCAAAGGTGGGATCATCTCTGGGTGGGCACTGTGCATTATCGGTGTAATGTATAAATTTATGGATTGCCTCAAAACGAGTCCGAGTCATGGCCATACGGTAAAATGGGGTGCTGTACAGAACATCTGTACTCCAATATTGCCTAATTTGTGGCTTTTTTACTATGCCCATATGAAACACCAGACCCCAAAACGTCATCATCTCTACTGCATCTACAGGGGTCCACCTAGCAAATGATGACGTGGGGTTTTGAGCAATAAACTGCTGGGCATATAAATTAGTTTGGTCCACCATTAAATTTATAAAATCATCAGAGAAAAATAATTTGAAAAAGTCAATTTCTCTGAGACCTGTGGAATCAAATTGGATTCCTGGCATGGCCAAAAACTCAGGAACCTGGGGCTCAAAATTGTCTGGTGGTGGGGTCCATACGAGATCAATTATTGGGGGGGGGGTCTCAGCTGCTCTACGGGGGCGTCTTTGAGGGGGTCCCTCATCACCAGAGGAGGAAGAGGAGCTTAAGACGAATCCTTCAAATTCCCCGCTTGCCTCACTGGCTGTGTCAGAATCAGAGGCAAGCATGGCATATGCCTCCTCCACTGAATACATTCTTCTGGATGACTGGGATGACATTTGGGAGGACATTTGGGAGGACATTTGGGATGCCATTTTTATTTTTGTGTTACTGGTAGTGAAATGTTTCAACACGTGTATAGTGTAGGGGGGGGTACAAACTTTATTTCAACCCGGGGGGTATGTAGTGTGTATGTAGTGCAGAACAAAAACAATACTTTATACAAAAAAAAAAAATGAAGGGGTTAAAAAAAAAAAAATTGAAGGGGTTAAAAAAAAAAAAAATGAAGGGGTTAAAAAAAAAAAAAAAGGTCCTGCACCAAAAATTGAGCACAGATGTTGGTCAGTAACGTCTGTCACTGAACAGCGCTCAAAGGCAACAGGAATCTGATCAAAAAAAAAAAAAAAAATTGATCAACCCTGTGCCGAAAAAGCTGATCAGTGATGTACGTCACTGATCGGCGCACAGTGGCCACAGGACACCCACAAAATCAGTGTGTGTAAAAAAAAAATTAAAAAAAGACCCCACAGCACTCACGAAAAAAAAAAAAAGGTGATCAGTGATGCGACACTGATTACCAGTGAGGGACAGCAGGTGCACAACCTTTGGTGCAACTGACAGTGCAACTGGCAGCAACTGACAGGTATATATATAAAAAAAAAACCTCTGCGCCCCCAAAAAGTTGCTGATCAGCACAGATATACTGATCAGCACAAAAGGGGGGGTAGCAGACACAAAATATACACTCTCTATCACTCTCTGTCACTATCTCTCTCTATCTCTCTATCTCTCACTATCTCTCACTATCTATCACTCTAGGACACTGCAGCAGCAGCACTGACAGTTATATGTATAAAAAAAAACTGCACCCCCAAAAAGGGGGGGTAGCAGACACAAAATATACACTCTCTATCACTCTCTGTCACTATCTCTCTCTATCTCTCTATCTCTCACTATCTATCACTATCTATCACTCTATGACACTGCAGCAGCAGCACTGACAGTTATATATATAAAATAAAACCCCTGCACCCCCAAAAAGGGGGGGTAGCAGACACAAATCTCTCTATCTCTCACTATCTATTACTATCTATCACTATCTCTCACTATCTATCACTATCTATCACTATGACACTGCAGCAGCAGCGACAGTTATTTATATATAAAAAACCCCTGCACCCCCAAAAAGGGGGAGTAGCAGACACAAAATATAGCTCTCTCTGTCACTATCTCTCTATCTCTCTCTATCTCTCTCTCTATCTCTCTATCTCTCTATCACACTGCAGCAGCAGCAGGAAGTCTCAGGAAGTCAGATCCAGGAAGCGTCCAGCACGCTACAAGCAGTGAGCAGGTGATCAGGTAAGGTATTTGCAAGGATCAGGTAAGTATTAGCAAGGATCAGGTCGGTATTCACGGCAGACAGGCACGGTGACCGTTCTGCACGCTATTCCAGACCGGAATGGCGTCTGCAGCGCAGTCACCGTTAGTTTAAATGTCGCGCCTTGGCTGTGATTGGTCCGTGGGTCCCACGGACCAATCACAGCCTTGGGGGCAGGTGGGGTGAGGGTGGGGTGAGGTGTCATCGTCACCGATGACCCCCTCATGCCCCCTGACGCCCGGCGGTGATTGACACCTGTGTTACCAAGCGTCTGATTCGCTGGTAACACAGGAAAACGCTGTGAATGGCTGTTCACACTGAACAGCCAATCACAGCGATCGCCGACGGGGGGGCGACATCGCAGCCCCCCCTGGGCATGCAGGGACATGTCTGCTGTCAGGGACAGCAGACATCGTCCCTCTGTCACTGCGTCTCGAGACGCAGTGACAGTTTAAAGTCATGACGTATATATACGTCATGTGTCGGGAAGTACTTCCCGGCCATGACGTATATATACGTCAAATGTCGTGAAGGGGTTAACGTAAAGATTCAATGACGAAGAAGGTCAAGCTAATCAAAGCAGTACGATGTTAAGATTAATACAATGGGCTTCATTTTATTGTCTTCCATGTCCATTCATAACATTTCGGAATCTTTTCTAATAAACTCCTGAACATTCAAATATTACCTAAATAGTAGATTATCATGACAACTGCGCATAAAAGTTGAAAACGATTAAAGTTCCAACATTTATATTAGAAAAATGATGGCAGAACCGTGTTCCCGTGTAACCTTTTATTTCTAAAGACAATAGGAAATTGGAGTGTGGATGGAAAGGTCTACAGCTTCTAGGTCAATAGGTCAACACCAAAAGGTTGACATGCAAAAGTGACAGAAGGTCAACATTTACAAAAGATCAACACAAGCAAACAGTTGTGTCAACATGGACCCCCATTAGTGTAGCGCATACCCACGCATGGCGCGCTTTATTCACACACTTTACCATTCCTCATCGTCTACGTGGATGTTTAAGTATGAAAAGTCCAAAGAAGGGGAATATTTTTGAAAAACTTATGTCTACCTTTTCATGTGTGGACCTTTTTCTTAAGTCGACTTAGACACTGAAGACCAATCAACCAGACACCATGAATATGAATATTAGTGTCAAGCTACCATAACTGGACTTGCACTCCTGGATGGAAATTGGGGTAGGTAACCTATTAATTGTTATATGTAAATTTTTATTTCTTTTTTATTTATTACCAGTTATTGATATAGCCCACAAAAATGCCGCAGCACTTAACATCAGCCCCTGGCCCAGCAAAGTTTACAATCTATATTCCCTACCATATGTACACGCACAGATGCCCACATAAGGGTTAATTTTGTTGTGAGCCAAAATAAAATATAAGAGAGATTTATGGGCACCAACAGTGGTGGCTCTAGAGGTGGGGCTGCAGCACAGTCCAGCGAGTGAGTCAGTTTAAAATGGCAGTTGGTGCCGACCCCCTATTTGAATTTTGAACTGTACTGCAGCCCCTCCCCCCCTCCTGGAGCCGATACAGATTACCAATGTGGACTCTTTCCCTCCTCCTGACAGTATTTCTTTTCATATATTACAGTATTTATACATTACAAGATTTTCTGTGCAAACTATTAATAGGTTAATGGGTCCTATAAAATGCGGGAACGATATATGAATATATACATACATTCCGTCAGCTGCAGCTCAGCATAAGTACAGAAATACTGTACAACTCTCTGCCAATTGTCAGAGAGTGTGAGAAAAATATAGATGAGCAAGTCTAAGACAGAAGAACAGATGTCTCAGGGGCCAGGCAAAGAGCAACTAATGCTATAAGGGTCTGGGTGAGTGACAGAGAATGGAAGTTGAAATGAAACACGATGAGACTGGAATATACAAACAGTAGAACAGCCGTAGAAACAGTCAAGTCCTTTTTTCTGCATACTGTATCTCATGCCGCCTGCACACCATTGAGAGATAAAGTTTCAGGAAAGATTAATAATTACATAATATTTATATAGCGCTCTTTCTCAAGGCGCTTAACAGATAGAATGAATGTAATACAGTACAGGAACAATGAAGTACAGAAAAGCTTTTTTATAAACTATAAAGAAATTATGGAAATGCTTGAGCAAACAGGAAAGTTTTGAGTCTCTTTTTGAAGGACTCTAGAGTGAGGGTCTGCGGGGAAGTGAGTTCTATAGAGTCAGAGCTGCATGGCTAAAAGCCCGACAAGGGCCAAAATGGGCGATATCATTTGAAAAATCATTTAGTGTGTTATCACGTTTGAGTTAGCCAATGCCCTCTTGAGGAGTACACTAGATTACGATAAGCATGGCATAATTTCTTATTTAATGTATAAACCAGTATACCATACAAAACTAGAGGGTGAGAGGTGATGTATTGGAGATTCAGCATCACCTCGGTGGGGGGGGGGGGGGGGGGGGGGAGTTGGGGTGCATACATACTGTACAATTTTATGTTACCAATTTGTTTGACCAATTTCGTTCATTTTGGCCCTTCCGAACGATATTGGTCAAAATGGTTTTCAGTGTGTATGCAACCAACAACGAATGATGACACGCATACCCGCTAGTTGTTCATCAAGGCTGTTCGTCAACTGTGTATTCAGCTCAATTTGGATATCTTTCAAAAAGCCCATAAAGTGTAGCTAGATCATTCGTCTTTCGTCTTTCATCAGCATCTTTCGTCCAGGACACTGGGTTCAACGGAAATTGGTCATCAATGTCTTTCAACTAAATTAATCAAAAATATTGTACAGTGTGTATGTACCTTAGGTGGTAAATAGATGCTGGGGGGCATGGCTAGCAAATTTGCAGCCCTGCGTAAGGGTCTGAATCAGGCACACAGATCGTAAGCAAAATAAGCAAATCCTTTTCACATACTAGATATACACATATTATCAGTGGCGTATATTAAAAACTTGCGCTTCCCCCCCCTCCCCAGTTAAACCCCACCCCCAGTGATGCTGCCACTGCCGGGAGCTCACCTGTGGTCGGAGCCTGCGACCCACAGAAGATTTGTCTTTGGTCCCGGCTCCTCTGTCCGCTCCGTCCTGGCTCCAGCGTCTAATGAAAACGGACCATCACAAAATGTCTGCCCCCATACAGCAGACAGTTTTCTGCTGTATGGGGGCAGACATTTTGTGATAGTCCGTTTAGATTACAAACAGAAGCCAGGAGGGGACAGGGGAGCGGGGACCACAGAAAAATCTTCTGTGGGTCCCGGGCTCCGACCACCGGTGAGCTACCGGCAGTGGCAGCGGCATTACAATAGCCCCGAAGACCCCGGCGACCCACACCTATACAGCGCCTCCCCGCTACCGCTATGGTTACGCCACTGCATATTATTGTCATATATTAAATAAATGATCATATATTGGCGTTTAATAATGTATAGGGAAAATACGAAGGACGTCAGCAATTATTATTCAATATTTTTTTCCTTAAAGAAAAAAATCAATTGAATTTTTGAATCATTGGATGAGAAATGAATAGAAGAAGATAGTTAAGTGTTTTGGGGTCATTTGAAGACATGTAGTATTAAAGTCTTCCATCGACTGTATCCTGGTGGAGTTCCCCACTCCTGCCATTAGCTCTAATTCCAGATGTTCTTTCCTTTGTGTACTAGATTTCTCTTGACATGATCTCTGAAGCACAAATATGATGATTGTATTACTAAGTGCTGCATGTTCACCACCTCATTCATTTTCAAAGCATTACATAAAGAGAGAAACCTAAAAGCATTTTTCTTGTCTCCAATTATATCCTATTTCCTTTCAGAGGAAAATATACGGCTCTGCGCGATGATTGGTGGCTTGCTAATGGATGGTATGCAGCGCTGAAGTGCTCCGGCTGATGATAGTACATGGATAAATTCTCTGGTTCACCCCGGGTTCTAATCGCCAGGTATCCGCTAAGCACTTTATGCGGCATAGTAATATAGATACGTGTTCCTTCTAGGATCAGAAATCATGCAGGGAAAACAGTTGATGTTACACAAAGGGCAGATCTCGAGCGATATAGCCGATTGTACAATCATTTGCCACTTCCCCGGCGGACGGGTCATTGTATGGGGATGCGGTGTGCAGGTGGACAATAAAAAAGGTTGAAGGTCATGAGGACGACCACTATTGGTCGACAGGCCATGGGTTGACACATGAAAAAAGGACATGTGAGGGAACCCAGTACACTTATACGGTGCCCATGTCGACCTATGTCGACACAGACAACAAAAAAAGTGAAAACTCATCAACCTAGGTCAACCTATTGCTTGTATCGACCTTTTGACCCTGTCGACTTAAGGCATGTCAACCTTTTTATGTGTCGACCTATTGCCCGATGACCAATAGTGGTCCTATTGACCGTTAACCGTCCTATTGTCGGCCCTATGACCCATACCCCATTGTATGACACAGTGGCGTAAGTTCGTCCCAGTTGCCCGGAGGCAAGATAAATATTGATGCCCCCCCCCCCACACACACACACACTGCACCTTACATACAGTAAATATGTATGTATATATGTATGTATGTATGTATATTATGTTTAAAAATAAAGAAACTGACTTCTATGGTCCTGTTGGGAGGGGGAGTCAGCCACAGAAGTGATATCAATGGCTTTCAATTAACTGATTCAAACTTGCAGGAAAGGAGAGGTGCCCCCTTGGGAGCAGGAGCCCGGCGGCAGATGACTCCATTGCCTCCCAGAGTTCTGCCTCTGGTATGACACAATGTCAATATGCCTATGTCTCCTCTGGGGGCTCTAATTATATTGTATATTGTGGGAACAGAAGTCATGGTATTGCTCTGTGACTGCAGCTCCAGGTTCCTCTCACAATTGGTGAGATTTATGAAAACTTGGAAAGAGATAAACCACCAGCCAGTAGTGGACAGCGGAAAAGTCGCACATAGCAATCAATGAGCTTCCAGGTATCTTTGATCAAGAACATTCTATAAAACGATAGATATGATGATTGCTTGCTATGGGTAACTTCCCCCACTTCTCTACTCTTTTCACTGCTTGCTATATCCAGAGGTGTTTTTTTTTTTCACAAGGCAACCTAGGCACTTGCTTAGGGCCCAGCCTATGGATGAAAAATCCATATGACCTGTAATGTTTACCTTATATAGGAACTAAAATCTTTTTATACAAAACATTTTTATTTGAATTTATATAACAAATGTGAGCGAAGCTGGCATTTATTTTTTATTTTTTTCGATGCCTTGAGGAAACATTGGTATAATGCTTTGCTGTCCATCTTCAGCATCTGGATAATTGCAGTAATATCTCTTAGCTTTCTTCTGCCATAGTAATTTGTCCAACATTGCTGCTATTGCAAGAAACTTAACACCATAATAAGCAAGACCATAGATAGTTAGATAGATAGGATAGCAAGTCCACCCAGCCAGCGCGAAGCCAGCAAGAAGCCAGCACGCCAGCCCTCCGACCCAGCCAGCCAGAGCCAGATTAAGGTCTAAATGGGCCTGGAGCTGAAAAGTATCAAGGGCCTATTATGCGCAATAATAGGGGTTGTGGCCAGCACTTAATAATGTGGGGGGCTTGACCAGTGTTCTGGTTGGGTGGTCTGCTCATGGGTCTCTATTTGTGTAAATACTTTCAACTAATTATATATGCCTGGAAAAAGCAGGGGGCTGGCATAGGAAAAAGGCAGGAAGATATATTGGCGGGTGCCCTCCAAAAGGTGTACCCGCAGGATGCCAATGTCCTAAAATCCTAAGATACTTGCGGGGTGAGGCGGCACTCCAGTCATAAAAAGAATACTGAAAGACAAAACTTGATAGACAACATTTCAGCACCTTTTATGTTGTCACCTAAGTTTACCACACCATATACCGGGATGCGGTCAATATGCCGGTGGTCGGAATCCCAGCGGTCAAAATACTGATGCCAGAATCCCGACCACTGCAATGCACTTTGTCCCTTTATGGGTGTCCCCCGCAAGGGGGAGCGATCCACAGCCCCCTTGTCGGAATTGCGGAGGTCGGGATTCCGGCGTCGGTATTTTGACCGCCGGGATTCCGACCGCCAGCATATCATACCGGACCCCATATACCCCTTATACAAATCATGCAACAAAAGAATAACCCCTTTATATTGTACTTGCCTCTTAGACATTATGCCACATGGAATGAGCCAAAATTCACACCGACTGAGCCAAAATTCACACTATGGCACACGGATTGAGTCAAAATTCACGTTATGTCACACAGATTAAGGCAAAATTTTGCCACATGGATTGAGCCAAAATACACACTATACCAAACAGATTAAGCAATAAAGCACAAAATGCTTCATAAACGGGCATTGCGCGCCAAAGGTGCGCAATAAAAATTACACCATAATGCCCATTACATGTTAAGCCACACACCATAATGTCCATTACGTATTATGCCAAACACCATAATGCCTATTAAAAATTATGCTACATAAGTGCTGCTTACCTATATGCTCATTGCCAGGGGTTACATGCTCATTGCCATGTGGGATTGCATGCTCATTGCCAAGGGGGAATACATGCTTGCGGTAACTGGGGGACAGCCGCCGCCGGGCAGAAATGTATTCAGAGCAATGCAGGTCCCGGCTATTTGAAATAATACCCCTTTCACACCAGAAAATGCAGGGATTTACCCGGGCTAGCCCCTATTACACCAGCCTAGTTCCTGCATTTTCTGGTGTGAGGAGAGAAAACTACCCCCCCCCCCCCTTTTAAAGTTTAAACCAGCATTATCTTCGGAACCAACTGACCCATTTACATGTGGGCTTCGAATGATTTTCAAATGATTTTGGTCCTGTGAAACTGGGCCATTTGGATCCGGAGAAATCATGAACAGTCATGAAATTACATTTCAAAAATGAAAAAAAATCGGTTTACCCGCAATATCTCTAGAACCAATTAACCCATATGGACCAACCTGGTATCAGATTCAAGGCCCAGCAATTTGAGTTAGACTGAGATCAACCTCGAGCTTCTGTGATGCCTTTGGAACCAGGTGGGGGTCGGAAATAGCAGGTCTCATGTTATCCTATGGGGAAAACGTTCCAGCTTTGCCTGGCGGTATCTCCGGTTCCCGGGGGGCTAGCAACGCGGGGCCGGGCTTGTTGGAAAGCACTGACCCTCAGCTATACAATGGGCCTATTTAGAGAGTGGGCCTGGAGCTGTAGCTCCATCAGGCCCATTGTTAATCCGGCTCTGCAGCCAGCAGCATGGACGATCCGTCCCCCCACCCAGCAATCGGGTTCCTGGCTCCTGGCAACCCTGCTGCACCCTCAAATGTAAGTAAATGTGGGGCAGCCAGGGTGTCTTTATTAGGAAAGCCAATCCCGGGACTCCCGGGATTGAGCATTTTTCAATCCCGGGATGGAAAAAATGCCCCGGGATTGGCTTCCCTAATTATTATGTAAAATTAGCTTTTCAAAACTATACCATCTCTTTATACAGTTGCTGAAAACTGCATGATAGTAGAGTAAAAGTAGAGTAAAAGTATATTTACAATTATCCGCAAGAGATGTAGGAATATTTTGGATAAATAAACATACTCCACAAATTTAAAAAAGTTCCAATTCCAGCTGTATCCTTGACTCACAATTTTAATTAAATCAAACAGCAAAAAAGTTTGCAGATAAATATGTTTTTTAAAACCGTTTTTGAATCAGACAGAACATTTTTCAGTGTAAGAATGGTTTGCCCTTGACATTTGCTTTGACAAACAAATTAACTTAATTAATACAGTATATAGCCATGTTTATTGGCAGCATTTTTACACAATTATCTAAATGTCAGCTAACATCTGAGAAATCCATCACAATACATTTGGAAACACATTTTTTTGTACAGCTCATCGACCATTACAATTATGAAACATAAGGGATATTTTTTCCTTATTTGTAGAGAAGATTAAGGGGTATATTCAATGCCGTCGACGAGACCCTGACGGTGAGCTATAGCGATAGATCGCCATCAAAGTATTCAATGCCATAACTCTGGACTTGTAGTTCCACAAAATAACAGAATAGTTTAATCTACCATTAACCATTTATCAGCCCGGTTCCCACCGCCCATGGGGCACTGGGGACAGCCCCGGCTTCAGCCTGGGCAGGAGTAACTCTGAAGGGGGGACCCCTTTATTGGTGGGTCCCCACTCCTCCAGGATCCCTGCCCTGGCTGACCAGTCACGGGCATGAATGCTTTGGCCAGGGAAACTTGCATAATAAGTTCCCCTGGCTGTGGCATTACCCTGTTGGCTGTTTGGGCCCGGAGCTGGTTGCCAAAATACGGGGGACCTCTACTCATTTTGTCCCCCATATTTTGGGAACCAGGACTGGCCCTTGAGCCTGGTGCAGGTTTTAGAAATCCTGGGGATCCTCTATGATTTTTGACCCTTGAATTTCTAAAACTAGGACCGGTTCTTTGAGCCCGGGGCTGTTTATGCTCAGGAGAGGGGACCCAACGCCATTTAAAAAAAAATGTTTTACCTTTCCACATTTTTTTTAACAGAACCATGCACAGACCGCACGGGTCTGTGCATGGTTCTGTCAAACTCGACATATTGAATTTGGTCTATTTGTTTTGCGATTTTTGGTAATGCTTTCCAAAAATCGCATCCATTTAAATATGAGAGTTGTATATTTTTTAATGTGAAAATATCTGGATTTGAATTGAAGTGTGAGAAAATAAAATCGAGAATCAGAATGGACAGAATGTGCGATTTTCGCGGCAAAAAGATATTTACTGCAAATCGGACCCTACTAAATTGTCAATTTAGGAAAAACGTAAAAGTCGAAATATCTCATCCTATTAAATGGCACCATCTGGAACCCAATCTGATTTAAACATTCATTCATCCCATGCCAGATCCAAATTAAGAGGGATATGTTTCAATGGTTGAACTTGAAGGACTTACGTCTTTATTCAGCCTTAACTACTATGTAACTACTGTATGTATCAAGCCTTTTTGAAAAGTGGAGACATTACCCATTTCAACCAATCAGCTTTGTGGTTGCATTTTTTGAGTACATTCTTTGAATTGTTAGGTTGAAGTCAAGTTTAGTAGATATGTTTTCACCTCACATTTGGTTAATTAAATTAGGAATGAGGGGAAGACAGTATTCACCCCTAATCATGATTTTAAATACCCTACTATAATCAATGCAAGTACAAAAACATTGTTCTGTTATTTATCACAAATAATACATCTGAACCAGCAGCAAGCTGGAAAAGCCATATAAAATGTTTTTTTTTTTTTTTTTTCTATTTTTCGTATCCTGGCTCAGATAACACTTAAACTGTTCCTCTAGGGAGAATATTACATGGATTAAATCAGTATAGTAATAAAATGATCTCTATGGAGGAAACATCTATGCACAAGTTTTTGCAAAAATCAGCTTAGCCCAATCGTGGTCCTTCAGGAATAACTGTTACTACCGAAGGATTTTGACTTAAAAGATTTTGAAGACAAAACTGGCCCCATTTATCAAATTCTCCAGTCTGCTAATCTATATATAATATTTGTGTAACATAGATAGTCTACTGGGACATGACAAGACATAGAACTGATAGGGAACAAGATGTACAGTATTTTTTAACATGGAAGCAAATGCTACCGTAAAAAAGTTTCCAGGAGTCACAAAACAAATGACACTATCTTTAATGGGTCCAATGTCTAAGGTTAAACCATGTAATCAACCTGAACAAATGAAAGGTTAAGGATTTAGTAATAGCTAAATCATGGAAATTCCATGTAGAGCCACAAAGTAAAAAAACTAAATATTATAAGAGAATTTGCACTGTACTTGGGGGTAGATGTATGAAGCATTGATAAGGGAGGAGAAGTGAGCCAGAGGAGAAGTGGCCCATGGCAACCAATCAGCTGCTATGTATAACTTTATATTATGCAAATTATAGATGTTACTTCAGTGCTGATTGGTTGCCATGGGCCACTTCTCCTCTGGCTCACCTCTCCACCCGTATCACTGCTTCATCTACCCCTTGGTTGCTTAGATGAGCATATACTGGCTGATAACAGTGTTTTAATTATTCTCAGTTTGGGTCAGATGACCGGTTCCCCCACAATCTCACAGAATCAATTTGCATACGTTCCTCTGAGAATTAAAATGACATTGCTTGAACCCGTTTGGAATAGATGTCGGAAGCAGCAGAACTGGAAGACTATAGCCAGCTTAGTAACACTTTGTAATGCGTCTGGAACTGTGCGATGCACATTGAAATAGAACAAGGCCTTAGTACACCCAAGAGAATTGGTAGAATTACACCAAATATTTTTCAGTGGCATTACAGATTTGTCTCAATGGTAATAAATATGGAGGATGTGTCTGGGACTCCATTGCATAGACATGAACATCTATAATTGATATGGTTGGATTCTGAGGGGTAAATTTACTAAGATGGATGTTCTGTTGAAGATGGGATGTTGCCCATAGCAACCAATTAAATTCTACTCCTTATTTGTTTAGCAGCTTCTAGAAGAAAAAAACAATATAATTTGATTGGTTGTTATGAAAACAACCCATCTTCCATAGAACTCTTAAAGGCCCATGATTGTGGGGTTTCCTGTGATAGAGAAATTGTACTTTATACTGTACTTGTTATTCCTCTGCACATGATAACTTAAAGAATGGTTTAAAACTCTAGAATGTACATTATGTTATTTAAATGTTACTTGAGCTCTGTGTTGGCATTAAGACCTAATTGCATACCATGCCTCACAAGTGGCAAACTCTTGGACATCACATCTGGTTGAGAAGGGTATCCGGACTAAGGTCAACAATGTCTAAGTCAACAGTCAATAGGTCAACATGATATGGAAGAAAATGTCAAAATAAGCAAAAGGTTGACAATTCAATGGTCAACACATGCATTTTTTATGTTTTTTGGGGTGTCAAATTGTAAAGCTGTCTCATATAAAAGAACTCCCAGGCAGCTGCCGGGGAATCAAGGGGAATCAGATGCGAAACATCACAGGTGTTAAAAATCACCCATGATGTGCCGCTGATGATCCAATTTCCGATTGATCATCCATGATGCACCTATGATCTACAACAGGGGTGGCCAAACCTGTCCTCAAGATCTACCAACGGTGCATGTTTTCCAGGCAACCTGTGCATCTATAGTAGGAATGAATGCAGCAGGTTTGAAAATGTGACCAGCTATGTAACCTGGAAAACGTGGACCGTTGGTAGATCTCGAGGACCGGTTTGGCCACCCCTGGTCTACAAGATCTGATCCAATGCGCGTGGGAATGTTCATTGGATCCGACCTGATGTCAAACACCTATGATTCGGTCCGATGTCATCCGCTATATAGGCCCGATCCGTCAGATTAAATCGGACCTGTGTATGGGGCCTCAAAACATATAAGCTTACAACAGCACTTGCTAATACAGATATACACATATCCTCCACTGTACATTATCCAACTTAAAAAGTTAAAAATAGAGATGTTAAGTGGACAGTAAAAAGCAATTAAGATTAATTACAACCATAAAATATCAGGGCCACACATTTTATTTCCCACCAAGAGAGGGAGATGGGCAGTTTACATTGTCAAAAAGATTGTGAAGAATGGCTTACTGTTTTGATGAACAAAGCTATTCCCACCAGCTTTCAGATCTCCAATTCAGTGGCGTAAGTTCGTCCCAGTTGCCCGGAGGCAAGATAAATATTGGTGCCCCTAAATAGCTTAATGAGAAAGGTGTCTGTTTCCAGTAAGACAGGTCATGGGTTCTAATACAGGGTGTGACACTTGCACAGTGGGAGTCAGCCACGGAAGCAATGTTGATGGCTTTCATTAAACTGATTAAACCTTACAGGGGAGAGAGGTGCCCCATTGGGAGCAGGAGCCCGGCGGCAGATGACTCCATTGCCTCCCAGAGTTACACATCTGCTCCAATTCAAAGCATTCATTGTTAGAACTGTGAAATTTTCTGTACCCAGTCCAGAGCTTATGGTAGGAGCTGGATGTAGAATTTTTGGTACTTGATTGGGAGGTTGTGAGTCTTGAAAGAGCTAGTAGTTAGGATGTAGTAATTAGGTACCGGTTAGGAACTGGGCTGGTACTGGTAATGTGTCAAATCAAAATCTGCAGTTTGCTTAAAAAAAAAAGTTTTTCCTTTTAAACACTTTTCAAATATGATTTATTAGCAACAAAACTTTTTGTTCAAATCAAACTTCAATGCATGGTAGAATTGGTTCAAACATGGTTGGACTTTTTTTCGAAACTCTCGGTAGTAACTTGATCTAAAATCCCCCCGCTGTGATGTGTTTTTAGCTAATGAGGAACAGCAGAGTTTCTACTTCATTCTCATCATTCTTTTATTAAGTCCAACTCTTCAAATACTTGCCATTAATGGAACAGCTGCTGAAGCATTTTCTATTCTGCCAGAGATCTCTTTATCTGCTGTCAAGATCTTACAGATTTTATTTAGAATGACATGTGGATGTGCCCATCGGCTACCTAGACAATAAAATGGCAGCACACCATGCAGATTAGATTAAACGCCAGAAAACAAATGGTAATTGGGAACATGTGTCTTGAGGGAACCCAATCTCTGTCCAATTCTCTGGAAAAGTGGTTCTGCAGGACATGTACTTTTTATAGTCTTTACTAAGATATTTAGAAAATTCAAATACATGAATTTCATAACAGTTTCCTGTATATTAGCATTTCTAAAAACACAGAGACCATAACAGTTACTGGCATATCTATACTGGGTGCAGTGTGTGCACTGGCTCCGGAGACCAGGGAAGCCCACAGTACATGGGATGTTAGCATCCCGACTGCCGTCAGAAGACTGGTGAAAAATCCTCATAAAGGACCAGGATGTCAACACGTTAAAACCGACTGGTGATTATGTGTGGCCGGGGAAGTGGGGGTTAGTTTAGTCACTAGTGGGAGGATGTTGGGTTAGGCTACGGGGAGGGGAAGGTTAGGGATAGGCTGCAAAGGACGGGGTTTAGGTTTTGTCAGTGGAGTATGGGGGTTTGAGTTAGGCACTAGTGGGGAGGGTTAGGGTCAGACTGCGGGGAGGGAGGGTTAGGGTCAGATTGCGGGGAGGGAGGGTTAGGTTTAGGCACTTAGAAGAGGGAGTTAGGGTTAGGCCAGTGATGGCTAACCGTGACACTCTAGATGTTGTTGAACTACACATCCCAGCATGCCCTGCTACAGTGCCATGCTAAAACTGATGCAGAGCATGCTGGGGTGTGTAGTTCAACAACAGCTGGAGTGTCAAGGTTAGCCATCACTGGATTAGGTTGTGTAGTGGGAGCTTTGGTTTAGGCGGTGGGGTATGGGGGTTTGAGTTAGGCACTAGTGGAGAGGGATAGGGTCAGACTGCGGGGAGGGAGGGTTGTGAGGGTAGTGGGTAGGATGTGGGGATGGAGCTTAGGTTTAGGCAGTGGGGTGTGGGGGTTTGAGTTAAGCACTAGTGTGGAGGGTTAGGGTTAGACTGCGGAAAGGAAGGGTTAGGTTTAGGCATTTGGAAGAGGGAGTTCGGGTTAGGGTGTGGAGTGGGGGGGTTTGAGTAAGGGACTAGTGGGGAGGGTTAAGGTTAGAATGCAGGAAGGGAGGGTTAGGCTGCAGGGAAGGGGGGTTTAGGTTTAGGCATTTGGAAGAGGGAGTTCGGTTTAGGGTGTGGAGTGGGGGGTTTGAGTAAGGGACTAGTGGGGAGGGTTAAGGTTAGAATGCAGGAAGGGAGGGTTAGGGTTAGGCTGCAGGGAAGGGGGCTTTAGGTTTAGGCATTTGGAAGAGGGAGTTCGGGTTAGGGTGTGGAGTGGGGGGTTTGAGTTAGGCACTAGGGAGGAGGGTTAGAGTCAGACTGCGGTGACGGATGGTTAGAGTTAGGCTGCTGCAAGGGAGAGGTGGGGTAAGAGGGGTAGGGGGAGAGACTCAGCTTACTAACAGAGCCAATGTTGGGATTCTATGTATCGGGATGCTGGGTCGGTGTTTTGAATGCCAGCATTCTGACTGCTGGGATATCGTATGTGTCACCTCCACACATCCTGCACCCATTTCTTAAGAACTCTGGAGTCCTAAGCTAACAGAAGCGGTGAAGCAGAGATAACAGAGAAAATGGGGTGGTGGACATTTTACCGGCATTTTGCACCATTTCCTGGAGATCTGCAAAGAACCATTAGAAGTCTGACCCCTCTAGAGCTCAGACTCTACAGCACTGCCGCCAGAGAGGAGGTAACCAGGAACGGTGACTACACACAAGCCTCCCTCTCTCCTAAGTACTGTATATCCATGATTGTGCACAGGTGGTATAATAAAACTGACCATGGCACTAATTAGGTCACCTGTGTATTGTTATCATTAAAACATGAAATTTAACGGTGCCTTGAAGAAGAAGAAGAGTTTTGAACCACCGCCTTATATTCTTATGTAGGCAGGTTTTATTTTTTTAAAGAAAAATACTGCAAAGTTGCTCGCAATGAGGATTTATTTGCAAAGTGATTGACAGTCACATGAGATAAGGGCAAAAAACAGACGTGTCGCAACCATTTTCAGCATGCAAATGGAATCTCGTATGAAGAAAACATGGAACCAGTGTCTCAGTTCCTACAGACACTCTGCGAGACCGTAGGGTTAATCTTATGGAACGATGTATCTCAAAATATAAAACCATAAAATAATCCAAAACTGCATAATAAAACAGAATGATGTAATTGCGTAACATGGGCAACCTGCCATGGCTCCAGATCTGTCGCTCTAGGCCTTCACCTCTTGAAGAAAATCCATAAATTTGGCCTGGAAGATGATTGAATGGTTTGTGTTGAGGTGGGGGTCCCACTAAGGTGATCCTTTCCTCTAGTCCATGCATATCATACGGCCCTCCCTGACTCATTCGCAGAATTCTAGGGAACCTTATAATAAATGTTCCGTCACACATGGCTTTTTTGTTACAATATAAAGGAGGTCTAAAAAAAGGTTCTTCAAAAAACCAGGAGATTTGCACCACATTAAAAAACACACCTATTATAATACACAGTTGCAGCAAGGACATAAGTAGAAGATTTGTGCTTGTAAGTAGCATTGTTGATCAGCACTGAAATCTGTATGCAGAAAACACATGTGCATTCTGGTTTGCACTTATACTTATGTACTACAGTGACGTACAGTAACAGCAAGCTGCGGTTAATAAGGTCGGTATGTACAGTCGTGTCCCCGCTCATTCTGCAAATGAGTCATTTGCTGCAAATAGTGTGCATGTGCGTACACATCTGTTCCAGTGCCGGTGCAAGGCACCGGAGCGTCCCAGGCGGGGGCACACCAGTGCTCACCCGCCCCGGCCGCTGTACAGGGGGGTGCCGGTGATTGCGGCGGCTGACCGGCGCGGCGTTCCGGGGGGGGGGCTCCGGTGCTCATATGCCCTCCGGCCGCTGTGCACGGGATGGGGGGCGGGGGTGTGCCGGTGATTGCGGCGGTGTTCTGGGGTGGGGTTGTGGGGGGGGTGGTAGGCAGGAGGTGTAGGGTGATGCGGCGGCAGGCATCCTAGGCAAATGCCTAGAGCTGCCTAGTGGTGGCGCCGGCCCTGATCTGCTCCCATTTAAGCTAATGGTGCGGTCTGTGACTAATGGGCCCTACACACGGGCGACATTCAGGCATTTGCCAACCATGTGGACCACGATTGGGAACCTGGCCCTAAGCAAGTCTAGTGAAGTGAGCCATGTGAGGGACAGTAGTTTTGGTTCCAATTGATGAAATGTACAAACTGACAATCTAATTGAACACGGTCAGGCTCTCTTATCTGTGGGTCACATTGAAACAAATGCGAGGGGTGGGCAGGTTAGGGGATCCTGTGATCACCACTGCTGTCCGGTGCTGCAGGTCCCGATTCACCAAAGGCCAATGCTGGGAAATATGCCATGGCAACCAAATTCCTTTCTAGCTTATTTTTGGTGAGATGCAAATTCTCCACTGGCATTTCATGCCAGAAGTTGTAGACTAAGGTTCCCTACACACAGAGAGATATTCAGGCATTTTCTGAGAGAGTTTACATAATTTCCCTGGATAGCTCAGAAAATGCCTAAATATCACTGTGTGGAGGCTACATAGCAATCTAAATGTCTGTGGGGGAGATTCTCTAATCCAGGGGTGGCCAACCTGTGACTCTAGAGCCGCATGCGGCTCTCCCCCTGTTAAAGTGCGGCTCCTGCTCCCACTGCTGCCCGCCTCCCACTGTCTGTCCCCGTCCCCATCACCCGCTGCCGGTTCCTCAAATCCCTTCTCCTTCTGAGGGGAAGAGAGCACACATCACTTATCTCTCCTACCCCTCACTGTGCATCCTTGTGACTGGGTCATCCGCCAATCAGAGCTCGCGGGCCGGCAGGCAATCAGGAGCCGGCCCGCGAGCTTTGATTGGTGGGCGGCCCAGTCACAGGGAAGTAAGGGGGGAAGGAGACGCGCGGTGTGCTGTGCTCTCCTCCCCTCGGTGACATGACAGGACTGCAGGGGGACACCAGACTGTCCTCTCCACGCCTGGCAGCAACAACGGTGAGTGCTGCTGCTGGGAAATTAGCACTATGGGGGCATAGCAGTTTGTGACACTGTGGGGGCATAGCAGTTTGTGGCTTTGTGGGGGCATAGCAGTTTGTGGCACTGTGGGGGCATATCAGTTTGTTGCACTGTGGGGGCATAGCAGTTTGTGGCACTGTGGGGGCATAGCAGTTTGTGGCACTGTGGGGGCATAGCAATTTGAGGCACTGTGGGGGCATACCAGCTTTTTGGCACTGTGGGGTCATACCAGCTTTTTGGAACCGTGGGGGCATAGCAGTTTGTGGCACCGTGGGGCATAGCAGTTTGTGGCACCAGGGGGGCATAGCAGTTTGTGGCACCGTGGGGGCATAGCAGTTTGTGGCACCGTGGGGCATACCCAGCACCGTGGGAGCATATTTGTATCTGCCCCTATTGTGGGCATATGTATATATGGCACTGCACTATTGGAGGCATATTTGTATCACACCCACCCAAGGGGTCCAAATAGACCATGCCCCTTTTTTGGCACGCGCGTCGAAGACGCGCGCATGTTGTTGGCTCTTTAGCTTGACTACAGATATTTTTCGGCTCTTTACCTCTGACCGGTTGTCCACCCCTGCTCTAAACTAAAAATGCGTTTAAGCATTCCCCCGCTGGGTTACCGTGACGGGGGGTATCGATAGAAGCCTATTGACTTCTACCGCGACCCACCGCTGCCACGCACCGACCCACCGCCGCCCCGCATGACGTCCGCCTCATCCTTCCCCGCTAACTTGCAACTGTCTGGTCTCCCCTCCGGGCTTCTCCCGGAAGAGGAGAAAAAAAAGTCGGCAAAATCTCTCATGCTGAATCTCCCATTATGAATCTATGGCACAAATCTCTAAGTGTGTAGGCCCATAACATCTAGAAAACCATAAGTTTCACACGCAATTCACCACATTGAGAATCGCATATCATGCATACTGTCGCTATGCATAGAAATAATGATTTCTCATCGCCGATGTAAGCACATCCTTATAAAAACATGGGGGGTTATTCTGGTTCACTCTTTCTAGCAAATTCCTTCTTAAATGGGCAAAACCATGTGCACTGCAGGGGGGCAGATGTAACATGTGCAGAGAGAGTTTGATTTGGGTGAGTTATTTTGTTTCTGTGCAGGGAAAATACTGACTGCTTTATTTTTACACTGCAATATAGATCTCACTTTGAAGTAAAACCCCACCCAAATCTAATTCTCTCTGCACATGTTACATCTACCCCACCTGCAGTGCACATGGTTTTGTCCATTTGAGAAGGAATTTGCCAGAAGGAGTGAACTAGAATAACCCCCCATGTTTGCAAAGAGTCTGCTAGGACTTTAACAACAAGGTCATTGTTTCATAAAGAAATAAAGTTACAAAGGGATTCCTCAAAGGAGAAGGGGGAGGAACTAATAACTAAACCAGTGCAACAGTCAATGTATAGTAACAACTAATCAACTAGCACTTGTATGAAAACATTCCAATTTCACACACTGACACCTTGCATTACTTGGACAGGAAGATTTCTCACTGTGTTGCTGATTGGGAGATAAAGGGATATTGTAGATAGCAGCAAACAGACAGACAATGACACCTAGTGGTTGGACATTAGCTTCTGGTACGAACAGCATACTGTAGCTAACGTCAAGCTGAATGTTTATTTCAATACAAGCCTATTGCAAATACAATAACTGTAGTACAATGGTAAATTACATGTGGTGAGCAAAAAAGGGGAGGTTTGTTTTTATTTCTTTTTTTATTAAATGGGTAAAATCCTCTTTATATTTAATAAAGAGGATTTTTCATTTTAGCATTTCTCCATGAGTACTTCTCAATAGTTGTGCTCAATGCTTTTGTACACAATACAGTTTCTATTACCACTGGAAATTATATTCAGAGTTTTGCAGCCAATAGTTGAGTTGAAAAACAGTAAAATATATAAATAAAATGTTTGCTATAGAATTTTTTTTAATTATATATTTTATTGTTTTTTTGTATGGGACCAGACAATGGTGTAACACAGGGTTGCCTACCCTCCCGGAATGGCTGGGAGTCTCCCGAAAATCGGGTCCTCCTCCCGGCCCCCCGGATGGGTGGACAACTCTCCCGGATTCAGGGGGGGCCCCCGCTGCACCGTCGATCACAGTATTTAAATGCCGCAATCCGCGGGTCTCAGAGGAGGGGGCGAAGCTAAAATGGTAATATTGTGTCATTTTAGCCCCGCCCCCTCCCTGGAGATCCATGAATTCAACGGTTTAACATAATGCGGGCGGGGCTTAGTGACGTTGCGCTCAAGCCCCGGCCCCCGAGCAGCTGCCGAAACTCTCCTCCGGGCTTCTGCCGGAGAGGAGAATAATAAAGTCGGCAACACTGGTGTAACAAGACCCCACGTTTGCGGGGAGGCGCTGAGTAAGTGTGGGCGCCAGGGGTCTGCGGGGCTATCAATGCTGCTGCCGGGGGCCAGGGGTGACCCTTAACCCTCTGCTTGCGGCTTCCGGGACCCCCAGATCTACTTATCTGCCGTCCCAGCTCTCCCCCATGGCTTGCTCCTGCTAATGAATAATAGTCCAATCAAAATGTCCGCCCCCAACAGCAGACACTTTCTGAGGATGCTAGAGGAGGCAGTGGCCTCCTCTAGCATCCTCAATAATGGTCTGCTGTTAGGGGCAGCCATTTTGTGAGGGTCATTTTCATTAGCAAGAACCAGCCAGGGGGAGAGCCAGGACTGCGTACAAGTAGATCTAAGGGCCCCAGCCACAGACCCGGCGACGGCGGTAAGCAGGGAGGTAAGGCAGGGTTGGGGGACTTTATTTTACTAGTAGTGGGGGAGGCATGCTTTATTTTATGGGGGGGCGGAATTTATTTTAGGGGGCGGGCTTTATTTTACGGGGTGCGGGGCTGGCAAAATTTCCAGCAGGGGGGGGGGGCGCTGGGACCAAAGCCGGCCCTAATCAATTTGATGCCCTAGGCATTATTTTGGCTGATGCCCTCAAGCACCATTGCCAGTTCCACCTCTGACTCAGCACCCCGCTTACAGCTCAGCAGCCATTACCTAGCAGGACAAAAAAAAAAACCAGTGGAGCTGCGCTTTTTTTTTGATTAGTCAATCAGCGCTCAAACTCCTTTCTTTTGTTTTTTGTGGTTCTACCTAGCAGGACAGATTGCAGCAGCACTTACACATAGAAATCCTCATCCACAAACCCATAACTAGAAATGTTGATGCTCTGTGCCAGCAAGACCCCAATATTTAAAATAGGGATAGCCTGCACCAAGTAGTACCCCTTTCCTTATACATATTATACCCGTACCAGCTCTGCGGATGCCTTCTGTCAAGGTGAGCCACTAATTTACATGATAGCAGTTCCCATTTTACCCTCTGTCTGGTGTCAGTATAAAATATGCCACACACTGCAATGTCCAATATGCCGCATACATACCTCCCAACACCGGAGGCACAGTAGAAGGGAAAATTAAAGGCATGACCTACTATCGTGGTACTCCTGCGAGGCCACATCCCCCATGTTTCTGCTATGGGGACATGGCCAGAGCTCTGAGAGCTGCTGGCCATGCCCCCAGCCTCTCTGAATAGATGCTGTGACATATATACACATGCCACCAGCAGTGCCAGTTACATAATGCACCCAATACCCGCAGTAATGCTATAAACACAATGCCCCCCAACAGTGCCAGATAAACAATGCCCCCCAGATTGTGGTTCCATTCTAAATAAATACTCTTGTGATACTGTGTGTCAAGAAATGGGTGTAGCCACATGCCACATGGGTGATGCCCTCTATACATATGCCACACACTGTGATGCCCATTACACATATGCCACACACTGTGATGCCCATTACACACATGCCACACACTGTGATGCCCATTACACATATGCCACACACTGTGATGCCCATTACACAAATGTCTCACACACTGTGATGCCTATTACATATTATGCCACATAAGTGCCGCTTACCTACATGCTCATTGCCAGGGGTTACGTGCTCGATGCCAGGGGTTACATGCTCGATGCTAGGGGTTACGTGCTCAATGCCAAGGGTGTTTCATGCTCGTTACCAAGAGGGAATAGATGCTTGTTGCCAAGGGGGAGGTGAATTGCTCGTAGTCAAGGGGGAGTGAATTGCTCATTGCCAAGGGGGAGTGAAAGAGCGCCGCCAGCCACACATAATGTTAAGCTATGACAGCTGGGCAGAGAGCGCTGGGCTGCCCGGCTTTATACTAAAAGCAGGTCCGCCGCTATTTTGAATGCTCCCGCTGGACTGCAGGCCAATGGGAGCTTGTGATCCGGCAGCCAATCAGGAGCCAACACTGGACGCACTAGAGACGCACAATGCACTCTCTTCCCCTCAGAAGAGAACACCCGGCTTTAGGTGATGGAGGGACAGGCGGACGGGAGGCTGCACAGTGGTCGAGCCAACCGGATCGCTACCACGAGCTTCCAGTAGCAAGTGAGTGACGGATTGGTGACCACTGTTCTAGAATAAACCATCACTTTGTTTCATAAAACATTTTTATATTTATTCTACTTAATAGGTTGAACTTGATGGACTAACCATCTTTTTTCATCCTCATCAACTTATATAGTCAGCTGTATATTTGCAAGAAATATGTCGTACGTAGGAGTGTTCTGTAAGGGATTTGAAGAATAACATATCTTAGGAAAGTTTTATTTTACAATAGCTAAGTAAAGGGAACAAATAGGTTATTCAATTGAATGATAAAAAAGAGGTAGGACACCAATTCATCGTTCAAGGTCGGAAACCATGTAAACCGATAATTGTGTAAGCATTGTAAAATATAAAAAATAGTTCAAAACATCAAACACGTGATATCTTCATGCTGAAATGCCTATAATACATTGCGGAATGCTGTAGTATGTTTGGATTAATAACAATTTCATCAAAATATTCAAGTCTGGATACAGATGCAATATTTGACAATATGGTCAGCCATGCAGCAGAGGGCGCTAATGAGTTAGTTAAGACATTGCTAGGAGATAAATGTTTGTTCAGAGGTCTGCCTATGTTCAGGGAAATACCGCCCAGCCGAACGCATGCCACTCCCCGCCGCCGAGCGAATCCCCGAATCAGCTAATGATATCTAATGCCTTCGCTCTGAAAAGTAAGTCTATGCTTACTATTCAGATTCACCCTATCCAGGGAATTGAGGGTGGGTGTCAACGTCATGTGATGTCAGCCACTCACTCTAAGCAGGTATGGACATGACTGCTTTCACAGGGGTACAGATGGAGCCAGCCTAAACTTTGCAGGGGCCGGTGATACTTTCACCAGCCCCGCCAGCTGCCGGCTCCCGCCACGGGGGTGCGTGTGCACGAGACGCTTGCGCACCCCGTGGCAACGGAGCTTCCCCCTGGTCCTCACCGCCGGTCCCCCTTGCCCGCCTGATCCCCCCTAACCCTGCCCGTTCTCCCTGAAGCGGAGACGTGCAGGATGCTGCTGCCCCGCCGACGGAGGATTGGGACGCACGCACATCTCAGTTCAGTGTAGCCCCTGTCCGCCGGCGCTCGCCAGAGGGGAGGCTCTGGCGAGCCACGGCCAAAGATGACAGGGGCTACATCTGTGCATCCAGTGATTCTATGGGCGTGCCCATTAAATGCTGGGTGGATCCCTGCATCCTCCACCCACTAACCGCCTGTCCGCCCATCCTGGAGCTGACGCTCGCCAAAGTGTGACACTCGCCAAAGACTTTTGCTCTGGAGGTTTTCACATGCGCATATTCACACATGCCCAAACCCCAACAATAGGCCGGGGTAGTGATTTCGGCCTGCACCGAGCGGGTCTGAATCGCCCTCTTAATGTAGTGGTCATGACCAAAGTTCTGAAAGAGAACCACAAAAACTAAAGAAAAAAAGAAGAAAGGAAATAAAAGAGGGAATATGAAAGAAAGAAAAAACAGAGGGGGAGAGAGTAGGGAAAAGAAAAAAGCAGAAATGAGCGCAGGAAAAAAGGCTCTGTAGCCATGATCAAAAATGGTTGCTAACACAGTAAGGGGAAAATTACATCCATATACAGTATTTGCATAAAGGAAACAGGAAAGGCTCAGCATTTGAACATGGTTTTAAGTCTACAGTCTACCATGGAGGCTGAGGGAGGTTCCTGATTTTTGTCATAGTCCTCCGCAACTCCGGTAGAGTAGGTGTTCTCCTACATCCAGCCTGCTTCCTAGCACACAGCCAGGATTGTGCGATAATCACGACAATCGTGGGGTCCGAGGGAAGGGAGGGGCAAAATGACTTTACCACGACCTATAGCTGCGCATCATGGATATACGAATCATGGAAAAACCATTCAGACCCGCCAAAGGAAGTGAAAAAAAGGAAGAAAAGGGGTACACAGCGCTATAGTACCAACGGATTTGTGGGAATCAAAGATTTGTATAAATAACGATTTTAATTAAAAATACATTGACAAGATAAAATTGACATACAATATATACATGGATAAGAACAATAATAGATGAGTGACCTATAGCTCAGGAAAATGGAATGTATGGGTATAGTCACCAATAGGTCATGTGACCTGTTGTGGCTATGTGTCCGTTCCTAGTGGTGCCTCTTTGATGTGGATTGATCCTGGGAGCCAATGGAAATGTTTATTTTGCGGCTTTATGGAGGATGCAGCCGCCTGTGCTTGTGATAGCCTAAGATGTTGCTGCACTGGCTCACCAAGGAGTGGATGGGGGTCTCGAACGGGTCATCACCCGTAAACTCACCATCGGTAACCCTTTTGCCCCACACTTTAAACCAAACTTACTTAAGCTTAACAAATAAACTTATCACTAAAATAACGAGACAGACACAAGTGCTGGCGTTTCAAATAGAATGTCAAATTTATTAATTTACAGCTATATCTGACTATAAATGGTGGTGGCACTAAAGAATGGTCATAGAAAAGAGGGGTAAAGATCACACACACCATTCAAACATCATTGGTGTTCAACTCTCCCGTCACACCCACCCGTGCGCATGGTGGAGTCCATCCCCTGTCCAGGGGCATGGGCTAACGACATATCAATGCCGGGAGAGCGCACCCCACTATCTACATACGATTTTCATATATAGAAGACCGTTCTTTACCGCCGCCTAGAAATAGAAAAATAGGAATGGGAGGGTGGGGAAAGCTGAATCAGAGAGGAAGTTCAACCTAACTTCCTGCTTGCTCTAAGCACACACAACTCCACCCCTGATCCCTGATTGGCTATCTTATTCCTAGTCAGAGCACCCTAACAACTTGCTACTTAAAGTGCCAGCAACTCAGGTCCCTTCGGTGGTTTATGACACCTCTTGCTTAAACAGCCCTCGGTTTTCTGGAGGGCCAAATGTTGGGATGCCGTGGCTGGTCCGTACACTGTGGTGGCTTGTTGGTAAATGAGCTGGGTAAGTCACTTTCAGAAAGCACCGCCAAAGGAAGTGGACTACAGTGTCACCTCTCCGGGCTTCTTCCATAGAGGAGACTTAAAAAATTAGGTAAAAACGGGCAAATGTAAAAGTAACAGAGAAAGTTTGATCAGTAAAAAAGCTTTTATCACAAGTTTTTTAAAACCATCTGTGAGTGTCAAGAGATGTATGAGAATAGAAAAAGTCGCAGTGAAGTTTGAATACTGAAAAGGAGGGGCTGATAGTTTCGGGCCGTCTTGTAGGAAATGGAATTTGCAGCTTTGACGGTTTCACAGCAGATAACTCATCTTGTGAATCTGATAGAAACATATCTGTCGCACCCTATATAACTGCAATGTTCTGTGCATTCAAAGGTGGAAACATTTCTATTAAACATCCTAGCATCTGATGTGTGTGACCTCTAGCATGTATATACATCACATTTCAAAACTTACAAACTAAACCTGAAATAAAGACTCGGAGACTTAGGTTTGGCAGAATTTGTTAGCTGATTTATTTTAGCACTTTTAAGCTAGATTAATTTATTAATAATTAATTAATTAATGGTGGCCCAGAAAGAACGGCTAATTAACTAAGCTCCACCCACACAATCTGCATACGTAATCAAGCCTACCCTAACAAGCGGTATCCGCTCGACCTACTGCATTGACTACCCACCCATCTGATGGGTTCGCTGCCCCCCGAGCGGGAGATCGAGCGAAGGCCTAAGCCAATGAGAGGCGAGCGCACCGAAAAGCAAACATATACGTAGCATCATCATTTGAATAAGAACTAATTCTATTCACCTGCCGTTCTTTCCCGCCTATCAGCCAACGCGATTAACACCAACCCAACCATAATAACACAAGGGAGGGAGGGCGGGAAAACTTTCAGGAAAGAGAGAAATACTCCTCCCTTTCCTGCCCTGATAACCCAGCTAACACTGCTCTTCCCTAAGTCCTTATTGGACCACCGAGTCACATGCTTCCCTAGGTCACACAACAGTCTTGGATGTTTAACCCACTCCATGCCTATTGCAGACATTACGTTATTCTAAACATCCTAGCATCTGATGTGTGTGACCTCTAGCATGTATATACATCACATTTCAAAACTTACAAACTAAACCTGAAATAAAGACTCGGAGACTTAGGTTTGGCAGAATTTGTTAGCTGATTTATTTTAGCACTTTTAAGCTAGATTAATTTATTAATAATTAATTAATTAATGGTGGCCCAGAAAGAACGGCTAATTAACTAAGCTCCACCCACACAATCTGCATACGTAATCAAGCCTACCCTAACAAGCGGTATCCGCTCGACCTACTGCATTGACTACCCACCCATCTGATGGGTTCGCTGCCCCCCGAGCGGGAGATCGAGCGAAGGCCTAAGCCAATGAGAGGCGAGCGCACCGAAAAGCAAACATATACGTAGCATCATCATTTGAATAAGAACTAATTCTATTCACCTGCCGTTCTTTCCCGCCAAAGCGGGGACTCTGAGCCCAGAATCCCCGCCCAGCCACCAACCTAACGCACTGAGCTACAACCAGAGATAGATCCTCCAAAATGAATGAACCATCCCTAACCAAATGCACCCCGTTAGGCAGGAAGACCTGATGGCACCAAAACCTAATCCTCTCCTGTGGGTCAACAGCACCTCTGGCAGCTAGAACCCACTGTGCCACCGCCGATATAGCTGCTTCCGAGCCTCATTTGAAGCCTTACCATTTCTAACATCTCTCAAAACGGAGTCGGGGAAACAATTGGAGACCAACCAAGGTGCAGAAAAACCAAGCTGTATTAATGGCTGCAAGATCACTCAAGATCAAGGCCGACAGCTTCAATCGGGACATTTTCCCAAATTGTTGCCTCCAGCTGAAGTACCAAAGACCTCAGACACTGGCGGACGTTCACCTCAAGGAACGCTTCTAAACTCAAGCCAGTACGGCCCTCGAACTCCAAGCCACCAGACTAACAGAGAATTCACAACCGGCCTACCCCCAGATGAGGCCCAGCCGGCTGCCCAATACACAAATGAATGTTCAACTATGCACACTCTGAGCCTATCCTTCCCCATACCTCTAAAGGAGAAGCTATAAGAGGAGACTAGAAGTATTTATATTAAAGGGTTGACCTAAGTATAATAGGAGGATCTGCCAAAAAGAAAATAAATTTGTTCTGTTGAAGCACAATTTTAGGTGCTTAAGACATGCTCCAATACCAATTGAAGCCATACCAGGAAACAAAGATGGAAAGAGACAAACAGGGGGAGGGCAAGGTAATGGAAGGGTATAAGGAAAAAACGGGTGTACTCGGCCGGAGAAAAAACGACTGGACCTGCTGAGGGACTCTTAATTGAGACTATAGCCGAATCAGCGTGATCAAATTCAGTCCGTCAGTTCAGGCAAAAAGCGAGAAAACTCCGGACGCTGGCCCAACAGCAGAGCGTAGCTAATCCCCGAGTAGGATGGACAAGGATGGGGGAATAAACAAATGACCTCAATCAAACACATACATACAAAGCGCAAGGACCTACAGCGCAGTAGGTGAGGCCTAATGTACTATTTAAATTGCGGAGCGCCATCTTCCTAGCGATTTAAAGCTCAACAAGGCCAATTGAGCGGCTATAGCCGATGTGGCAGCCCCAAGGCAGTGGGAATGGATTCCAAATTCCCAATGGAAACTCGCTGGACAACGCCACCACGACCCAGCAAACTGACATCAGGTCATCAGAGAGCCACCAAACTGCAGGAGCCAGAGCCTGCAAAGGAAAGCCTGACCAGTGTATAAATGTTTGCCAAGGCCACTGGGAGGATGACCTAGGGCACCACAGGAACCAAGGACACACTTCCGCCCCCAGCCGTCAGATCCATCTCGGCCGCCTAATCTTAAACCCCCGAACCCCGGGGACTAGTCGGATATCTTATGCCAGCAAAAAACGCAGCGCGGGTCCTAGAAAGCACTACCAGATAAGGCACCCGAGGGGCACCATGCAGCTGTAGCAAAACAGCAAGGATAGACTCCTCCCGGACAATAGCGTATCGTAAGCAGTGTCTGCGCAACCCTAAACCAGCAGCAAGCAAAAGGTGATGGGGTGGTGGGGAGGGGAGGGCATTTTTTGGAAAAATCAAAAGAAAAAAGAAAATACCCATTAGGTAATGCGCCAGTACCACCCTGAAGTTCCCGGCACTAAACATCTCCTAGAATAGACAACATTAACCCCAACCCCCGCCAACCTGACTGCGCAGATCAGCCAACCCAACGCCCGGAACATACGTTCCCTAAATAGAATTGGGAAGTGAAAACATTGCAGGGCGAGCTGCCCCTAGCCCACGCAACCAAGAAGACCCGGCCTACTGGGTAGATGGCTGCAGCCCTGCATTGACAACTACTAGAGCCAGCTGGATACCATCCTGCCCAATTATGGTAGACAAGCGAACCAGATGATGGGATCTGGCCACGCCCGCAGCGGCCCTTATTAGTGAGTGGCAGACAAGTGACCCATGGGTACAAATGACTTCAGGTAACAGAGGTCATACACAGCGGCAATCTGGATTCCCAGAAAGAACAGGTAAGTAACCGCTCCTCCATTCCAACCTCAGCAATTAGCACACCAAAATGTCCGAATAGCGAACGGAAACCACCCAGGAGCCTAGCGCAGCGTTCAGAATAAGCAGGGCCAACAAAAAGCAATTCCTAAAGGTAGTGAGAGATACAGCCCTGACACGGGGACACTTCAACGCCCCAGTGTAAAGGTGTGTAACCCCTTAAATTATGCATGAGAAATGGAACACCCCATCGGCAACACTTGACGATGAAGTATTCCTCGCCTCTACACAGCAGATCCGTTCGCTAAGGCTAGTGAATAACAGGCTAAAGGTGTTATAATCCAGATTTATTTATTCATGGCATTGCTGCTATTTAATTGGTAGTGGTGATGTACATTGTTCCCATACTACGTAGTGCGTTACAGGGGACGTATGCACCCATAGATTGCTGCCTTGAACTTAAAGTCTATATTTTAATTCACCTGGACACGTATGCCCACCAAAACTCATTTCGTTCTTGGCATCCAATACATTTTAGAAGTATTATTGTGGAATATTATTATCGAAAATAATGATTATTACTGCAATGCTAGAGATTTTGCCTTTTTTTTTTTTTTTTTTTTTTATTTTGCTGCTCGTCACACATTCGAGAAGCAAATATTTTGATTTGAACGACCCCCAATCCAGATATGCGTCCGTAGCATAGCCTGGAGCGCTGGAAATTTTTAGAAGGGAATATTACTGTGCGAGAACACAGCGTTGCCCATGCGCTTACCTGATGTGTTCTACCGCCAATCATGTCACCTTTCCCTCACTCATCGTAATTTTAGCATTGCAAAGCAAATGACAGGTCTTGTACCTTAGAATACAGCTAATCCAAGCTTTAGAGGCTGATGCTCCTAAATAACTCATTCGCTGGTACTGCGCTTCCACCGCCAGGTTATGTAATCTATTTATTCTGCAGTAATAATCACACCCTTCTGGAGAAATACCCTGGAGAAGGATGGTCCCTGAGCTGAACTACTTTATTAGGAACGCTGTATCTGGGGCAGGGGTTCCCAATCTTTTTCTAATTGCGACACCCTAGAGCAGTGTCTTTCAACCACTGTGCCGTGGCACACTAGTGTGCCTTGAGCTGTTCTCAAGTGTGCCTCCAGATCTTGAGATGCCCAAACTAGTTTACAGCCACCACCAGTTCAACTGTTATTTACTGGTCTCTTCTTTTCATTTAAAGGGCCAATGTATTTTATTTGTGTTACCTGTGGGGACCAGTGTGATTGTTTTTTATATTGGGGGCAATAGGTTTGTTTTTTTCCTGTGGGGGCCAATGTGTTTTGCCCTGTGGGGATATCATGGTGTGCCTTGGCAATTTTAAAATCTTATTTAGTGTGCCGCAAGGTTAAAAGGTTGAAAATCACTGCCCCAGAGTATCAGAATTTTTCCAAGGCACCCCCAGGCCCCAAAAATATATCAAATCAAGTAGATTCTGTTGATATATTTCTCTTAGGGTCAGTTATGTGGTAAAGGGCAGGATTTGCTTCCGATTGTACACATTTTATGATTGGCAGCCACCAGCACTGGTTTTGTCCAGAAATAATTGAACGTAAATAGTTTGAATTGGTCCCGGACCACCAACCCGAGGCACCCCTGCCAGTATCCTGAGGCACCCCAGGGAGCCTAGGCCCATAGTTTGGGAACCACTGATCTAGGGGTTGAGGCTGATCTAATTAAGACATAGGAACACCGAGCCTGGGAGGCTTACTTGGATTCGTCGGTTAGGCTGAACAAGTACATAAAGTCATCCTTCTAAATTTACCCCCTACGGCTCTCACTTAATGCCTCGATACCTGAAGGACTGCTGTGCATTCGCAGCGCCCAACCAATGTCAACCCCATGGGGGGGAGGTACGAGTGAGAAATGCCAGATAAGCCGCCCGACACAGGCTCAGCCCCCTCACCTGAAAATCCAGGCCGCGCCGTACATGTACCAACATCAGCATCACTATCCATGCCCGCTTCCATAGCCGACTCCACTGCCCGAAAATCCGTGGGGACTTGACGACTGAAGATTCAGGCTGAGCAGCCCATGTGTCATCATCTGCATCGTCCTCCCCGACTTCGCCAGCAGCGAACGAATCCTCTTCGCTGTAGTCCAGCTGTGCCTCAACATCTGCGGGAACATGCAAAAAGGGGGGGGGGAACCCGAGGACTGTAGGCCTCGGTCACGTATGCGGCTCTGTGCAGAACCATCACCTCAGAGTGTCTCCCTCTCCATCATGGCAACAGCTGACCCCATATCCCTGAAAGCCTGCAAGAATTCTGAGCACCCTGGAATGGGCCTCCTTTGTGCCCCCTGAGACCAATCCTCTAACTGTCTAGGACCCCACCGTCTCCCGGGGCAGAGTATTCACAATGGGCACCAGAGCCCCAGCAACGGAGGACACTGCTGCCGACAGCAGAGAGGGGTCAAAGGAGGTAGTGGAGACTCTAGCCGTGGTTGCACCCCCAGACCCTGCCTTGGATCCAGAGCACCCCACCGGTGGAAGCCTGCCAATTCCCCTGACTCCACCCCCCAGAATCCCGTGCAGTAGTATGTCCCCTAGGTGGCAGCGCCTCACAGTTGGCCGATGAGGACATGTAAATGCTGCCCGCACTAACCTGGCCCACGCTGCCCGACCCCTAATGTTCGCAGCTACTGTAGCGCTCACCTACAACACCGGGCCTTGCTGCCCCACGGCGTCCCACCCCTTGGCTCTAGCCGCCCCGGGGCCTGGGGCCGGAAGCAGGCCGCAGCGCAGGAGCCTCCAAGGCTTCACCTGCAGCCGGGCGTCTACCACAAGCCCATCCGTGAACGGGGACCAGAGACAGGGATGATGCCACAGCGTATGTTCAGGCCTCCTTGACTTCGCACAGCATCTACTCAGCATTGCAGAGGGGTGGGGGGGGCCTAATCGCGACTAATTAGCATATGCCGCGACCTAATTAGCATATACCGCGACCTAATTAGCATATACCGCGACCTAATTAGCATATGCCGCGACCTAATTAGCATATACCGCGGCCTAATTAGCATATGCCGCGACCTAATTAGCATACATCGCGACCTAATTAGCATAGGCCATGCCCCTTGCGGGCGCTGTGAGAGTCCCTATTAGCAATCTTCAGAAATTGGGAGGTATGCATGGCATGGTAATAGTCAGGGAAAGCACTACTGAGGCAGCAAAGCAATGTATCAGCACTCAACTGAATACAGTTATACACTAACTGGGGAGCTCAGGGGCACAGTTCCACTCACCAGAAAAACTTTCAGGAAAGAGAGAAATACTCCTCCCTTTCCTGCCCTGATAACCCAGCTAACACTGCTCTTCCCTAAGTCCTTATTGGACCACCGAGTCACATGCTTCCCTAGGTCACACAACAGTCTTGGATGTTTAACCCACTCCATGCCTATTGCAGACATTACGTTATTCTGATTGTGGTATATTGTTATGTAAGTAAAAAGTAAAAACATTTGTGTAACTCAAAAAATATAAGATCATTTGAAGGTAGGATTGTAAAATTGGTCTTGAAGCTGTAAGGTATGGCGGGGGAAATAGCTTTGGCAATCTGGACAAATAAAATGCAAGTGCAGCAGGGGGTATCTGTAGGGGTATCTGTAGGGGATGCTGTAGGCTCGAAATCCTGATACAGAGAATCCGGACAGGGTTTTGTTTCAAAAACTGATAAAGTGGAGAGTGATAAACAACCAGCCAATTCACTCCCAACTGCCATTTTTTTTAAAATCCCAGCAGGTAACAGCAGTTAGGGGCTGATCGGATGGCTGTTATCACTCTTCATTTTATCCCTTTTTGAAGCGTGATACATCTCGCCCTAAGCAGCCTAATCCTCTCCGCCTACCCTCCTCACCCTCACTGTCACTTGGAGCAGTGTCAAATCCTAACCCCCATACCCGACACTTAAACCTTAACAGTCTAACTCTAACCCCCCCTTGTAAGTGCCTAAACCTAATTATTCTTCACTGCATCATAAACCTAACCTCCCACCCCCCTGCGGTATAACCCTAACTATCCCGATTAGTGCCTAACACCCCCCCCCCCCTTTCCCAGCCGCCCGCCAACCCACCCAGCCTACTTACTGATAGGCTAAATGCAGCGGGCTCCCTGCATTAGCTGCAAGCACCGCTGTTTGGGGGAATCCTCGGCGTCCTCTGACAGCGAGGATTCCCCAACACGTTGAATAAGGTAAGTGGCTGGCGCGGGGCTTAAACGGCGAGGGTCGCTTGTTTTCGGCGATCCTCGTTGTTTGACCCCCTCGCCGGCCGCATTGAATACGGACCAGTTTCTGCTACCTCTGTCTAGAACCTGAAAGTGGATTCCCAAGTGATCACAAAGTACTTATCTCTGATAGACAGTAATGAGCATCTTCCATGTGGGTCCCTTAGAACACACATGGAAATAGGATGCTTCAGATTTATGTAGAGTATAGTCTCATTATCATAATGGTTTGGAACCTTTCCCATATCTATTACATATGTACAGAAGTGAAGCATGGATCGGCTGGTTTGTGCATTAGAAGATGTACATCAATTTTAATTGGTTTAATATGTGCAAGTAAATTGAAAGAGCTTCTCTGTAAATCTTTGAAGAATTGATTATTCGGACATTGATACACCTAACCCAACAGCTGTCAACACAACACGTTAACAGCATGTTCATATTAATGTTAGAAAAGCATGTGGTGCTTATTAACAGAAATAATTCACCGCAATAAGAGATTCGCTATTGTATTTTTTACATGCAAATTGTACCAAAATGTAAGTTTCACCTTTTAGGGGAGTATTCAATACCGGGTCACGACTGCCGGTACGTCCCGACTGCCAAGACCCTGGCCCGTTTGAGTTTTGCTCAACCGCATTTCGCCAGGTGGCATTCAATGTCCCGCCTGCCGATCTGCAAAAAGGGGGGGGGTGTCCACTTAAACGCCCGTGGATTGTAGAGATACAGGCGGATTCGCGATAATCTACGGCCTTTCTCGGCAAAACGGGCCGACAGCTTTTAAAGTCGAGTCCGCTTCGTCGATCTACCGCTTCAATGCTCTCGGGGAAGACAGCATTGAGTAGGCGCCCGTCGCTATTTCCCACGTCGGAAATAGAGGCGGGGATTAAATATCCCCCATAGAAATCTATCATAATATTGTACAGTATAATCGCTGAACCCAAAAAATCTGGAACATTACTGCAGGTCACATTTCCATGTTTACAGATTTAAATGGTGCTAAATTGGACATTTCTAATTTAGCATGGCCATACAGATACACCGCTGATTTTTTTTTTTATTGTGCTGTTTATTATAAAATCAACTGACTTTTTTCAAATTAAAATTAATTAATGTAAAATTAAAATTTTTTTAATTCTACATCCATAACAATTCTGTATTGTTAGGTCAACACTGTCTAGATCAACAGTCAAAAGGTCGACCACTACTGGTCTACAGGAAATATTTTGAGACATGAAAATGGTCCAAATGCACTAGGCGGACATTGACAAAGGGTCAACACAGGCAAAAAAGGTGGACATGAAAATTGCCGACACACAAATATTTCGACACATGTTTTCATGGTTTTTGTTGTCTATGTTGACATATGTCAACATGGACGCCCAATTTGGGTAACGTGTCCCTTTGCATGGCTTCCTGCGCTTGCCATGCTTTGGGCGAGGCACACTCTTGTAATCTCACTTTGTGCCAACATGGAGAGTAAAGTAAGAGCGAGTCTAATTTTAAAAAAAACATGAAAAACGCATGTTGACCATTTCATGTGCAGACCATTTGTCAACGTTGACCTAGTCCATACCGACCTCTGTCATGTGTTGACCTATTGACTGTCGAACAATTGTGGTCAATCTATTGACTGTCAACCTAGACACTGTCGGTCTATCAACCGGAACAACCAACAGATGGAGCCCAAGTCAGCGTTGCAAGGGCTGGCAAAAGAATCGCCAGGCCTCGCCAGCCGGCAGGCCCGGCCGTCCATCGGAAAGGGGCGTGTGCGCACGAGATGCTCGCGCGCCCCATTCTGACGGAGCTCCCCGCTGTCATCCGCCGCCTCCCCGTCCACCATCGCCGGTCCCCGCCGCCTCCCCACACCCCCCCCTAACCCTGCCCTTCCCCCTGAAGTGGAGACGGCCAGGGTTTCCACTGGCCAGCCGCCGAGTGACTGGGACCTGCATGCGTCAGACTGATGGAGTCCCTCTCAGCCAGCGCTCGCCATTGGGGACATTCTGGCGAGCGCTGAGGCTTAATGAGAGGGGCTCCATCTGTATGTGTTGCCTTACAGATTATGGGGTCGATTCATACCCATACGTTACGGGCCAAATTCGGCCCCTTCTCCGATGTTCGGTTTCTGCACATACGCATGCACGAATATGCACATGCGCAAACGGAGGGAGCGAATGGCTTCGTCAAGCTTTACACTCGCCAAGCCGTTCGCTTGAGGAGGGAAGGGCCGGGGGCAGGCAGGGGGGCGACAGCAGGGGAAAACCCCATATAAGAGATGGCCATTCCCCCTGCACACTCAGATGTGGCACTGCCTGCTCGGGGCGGACGGAAGACATCACATGACGTCAGCACCCGCCCCCTTTTTGGCTATCTGCGGCCGGAATAACAGTCCATTTAGACTGAGGAATGGGAGAGAAATCAATCGATGGTGTGCGACCATCGAATGATTTCTCTCCCGTTCAGCTGCATGCAATGTGATGTGTCCTCGTACACATCGGGTGGGGGTGGACGTTCAGCCGGGCATCAGGTGGCGTTTACCTGTTTGTTAGGCTGCCGTCATACGCAGCCCAGCGAACAGGTCTAAGTGAGCCCCAATATTATCTCTCTGTGAATTGTGCATCTTGAGCTTCTCACATGGCCTTCTCAGCGTAAGTCTGTCATTAGTAAATACCACATCATCGTGTACATGCACTTAATCAATAATTCATTGCAACTGTGGAGCAGTTTTTCATATACAATTTAAATTGCAGATATAAATAAAAGATTGAAAAACATTAACTAGTGTTTCTGATCTGATAATGCCGGGTATGATTTACCGAGTCCTCTTCCAGGCTTCCATTTAATGTATTCCATTTCATAATGACAGTTATTATAACAAATCTCCTATAAAATCAAAGAATAGGTATTCTTCTGTAAAACTGCCAGGATACTTTATTGTCCGCTGTACATTATATGGGATCTCAGAATCTGATTGGTTAGCGGAAATTTGGTGCTACCCATTCTTTTACACGCTACTGAAATCTCTATACCTGCAGTTGTTTATTAACTCTGACACAGTGGTCATTTATGTTGCATGATTATGGCTGAATGCATCCAATAAGAGTAATAAAAAAGTATCTAGTTAGTGCATTGTAACATTCCCCTTCTGTAAAGCAAGAAAGCAGTTTGATCTGTTTGATACTGATCTGACAGCATCCCTGAATGGAAACTCCGGTCCTCGAGATCTATCAACAGTTTACAATGCCCATACCTCCTAGCTGGTGCACAGGTGCAATCGTTACTAACTGTCACATTTCCCAGACCTCCTAGCTGGTGCACAGGTGCAGTCATTACTGTCACATTTCCCAGACCACCTAGCTGGTGCACAGGGGCAATCATTACTAACTGTCACATTTCCCAGACCTCCTAGCTGGTGCACAGGTGCAATCGTTACTAACTGTCACATTTCCCAGACCTCCTAGCTGGTGCACAGGTGCAATCATTACTAACTGTCACATTTCCCAGACCTCCTAGCTGGTGCACAGGTGGAATCTTTACTAACTCACATTTCCCAGACCTCCTAACTGCTGCACAGATGCAATCATTACTAACTGTCACATTTCCCAGACCAACTAGCTGGTGCACAAGTGCAGTCATTACTAACTGTCACATTTTCCAGGCCACCCAGCTGGTGCACAGGTGCATTCATTACTAATTGTCACATTTCCCAGTCCACCTAGTTTAGAGGTGGCTATACCTGTCCTCAGCATCTACCAACAGTTCCTGTGTCTCAGGCAACCTGTGGATCTATAGTAGGAATGATGCAGCAGGTAGTAATGACTACAGCTGTGCACCAGCTAGGTGATTTGAAAAACAAACCTAGCTGGTGCACAGGTGCAGTCATTACTGTCACATTTCCCAGACCACCTAGCTGGTGCACAGGGGCAATCATTATTAACTGACACATTTCCCAGACCACCTAGCCGGTGCACAGGTGCAATCATTACTAAATGTCACATTTCCCAGATCACCTAGCTGGAATGTGTTGGAAAAAATAGTAAATAACTAGCATGTCTATGGAAATTAATGGAATTATACCCGTGTAATATATACCAGGTTCCTTAGTTCCGTGTAATATATACCAGGTCCCTTAGTTCCGTGTAATATATACCAGGTTCCTTAGTTCCGTGTAATATATACCAGGTTCCTTAGTTCCGTGTAATATATACCAGGTTCCTTAGTTCCGTGTAATATATACCAGGTTCCTTAGTTCCGTGTATCATATACCAGGTTCCTTAGTTCCGTGTAATATATACCAGGTTCCTTAGTTCCAGTGATCATAGCGTTTACTTAAGGCCCCCATACATTAGGCCGACTTGTCCAAAGGACAAATTAGTACCTGATTTCCCTGGACCCTTCAAAGGCAGGCAGACGCTGACTAAGTGTGGGCGCCGGGGGTCTGCGGGCGCTATTGTTATGCCCCCCAGCGCCCCCCCTTCTGGGTGCAGCATCGCAGGGGATGTGGTACCCCGTACCTTTGCAGTGTGAAGCGCCAGTGCTGTAGTGTCCGGGAACTGAAGTGCTGAGAGCGGACACTGTGGACATTCTCAGCCAATCAACGGCCTATCTTTCCAATGTTCAACCTCTGCCGCCGCTGTCCGTCCGCATTGTCCGCTCTCATCGCTTCAGTTCCCGGACACCGCGGCGCTGGTGCTTCCCACAGCACCCTTAATTTCCTGCCCCCACTGCACCCACAGCACCAGGTACAGGGTACCACCTCGCCTCCCCCTGCCTGTATCTGTCCCAGCCACAGGGGAGGGGGGGGGGGTGCATCATTTGTTGTTACTCTACTGGAGAATATAATATTGTGCTGAGCGCACTGGGGCACTGTCCCCGAAGAATGGCGAGCGTAGCACGCCATGCGAGGGGACGCAGTACTTATACATTGTCCATGTCCACTTATGTCGACATAGCCGCAAAAAGCATGAAAAAATCATGGTGAATTTTCCACGTTGACTTATTGCTTGTGTCGAACCTTTTGACCATGTCGACCTAATACGTGTCAACATTTGCCGTGTGACAACCTTGACTGTCGACCAATAGTGATCGAGCTATTGACTGCCGACCTAATCACTGTCGACCGCATGACCCGTACCCAAATTCTCTGTAGCATGTTACAGCTCATCTGTTAAATGTAACGTATTTTGTATTGAATTACTCTAAATAAATAAAAAACAACAATTGTTTTTGTAAAAATCACAGAATACATTAAAATAAAGTTATGTAAGAAAGATTAATGTCCATTCATATTAACACTCACAGTCACATTTATGGCAGAAAACGAAATGAAAGGACCCTTGTCTATTACTCCTAGCCTAGGGAATGACAATACAGGATGGGAGTCAATGTAAGAGTTAAAAGTCAATTGAATTGTGTTTAATAAAATCACCCGTTGTCCAAACTCAATCTTCTAAAGTTGACCCTTTGTTCTAGACGTTTTTTTGCGGCTCTAATCTGAACATTATCCCGGAACGTTCTCCAGGTTCCCGGACTAAATGGGAATGGCGCTTGAAAGTTCGTACATTTTACATTTATTGAATTGTCTCTTTGCTGAGCACTTTTATTTAGAAAAATGATTTTATTTTCTGCTGCAAGGCGATGGTTGGAGGCTGTCAGGTGGAGCTAATGATACAATAGTTAATTTGACAGTGCATAGCATTACTTGTTGTTGAATATTGCAATATTCACGTATAAACGTCCAGATCCGCAAGAAGCTTCTTTCCATTAGCCGTCCATCACCTGAACAATCCAATCAAAGCGAATGCAATCCCAATATCAACAGCCAAACAACATGTCCCTACTTGGCGACCTGACCACCATAGTCGTAGCTAGAAATTAAATGCTTGTAATGTCTTTATGTAATATATGTAATGTCTCCCTCCCCCCCTTTTCATCCCTGCTTGATGCTGCACTGTAATCCACAAAAAATTCCTAGTGTGCGCAAGCACACATGGCCAATAAAGTTGATTCTATTCTATTCTATTCTATATGGCTGTAATCCATGACACACTTGTGTCCCTGCTAGTATCACTGTATGTGGCACAATCGCGCTCTACGCTAAACTATTAAACATTTATTTCAATCATGATTAGGAAGTTGGACTCAGAATCAATTTTGGGCGGAGTACAGAGTTGGACTTGGCAGTGGAGTCACTACAGAGGTGCAGGGCCAACTTAATGCTGGGCCTTTGAGCAGGGTCTTGCCTGTGCCTCCGTAGTTTCTTGTGAGGCTAGTAGAGATTGCTGCCTGGCTCCTTTGATTATGAATTACACAAAATCGGAGCTGATGGGAAATTCTCTACCGGCCTGCAGCCAAACCGTTACTGACTGTATGCAGCTAATTGCTGGATGGCTGATAGCTGGTGGAGGCACCGCAGGAAGTTATGATTTTTTACTTAAGTAGGGGCCACATTATATTACTTTGCCTAGGGCCCACTATGCTGTTAAGATGTCCCTGCAGAGGTGAGGGCCACAGCCGCATGCCGCCCACTGAGGGGTGACATCAGAATGCCGGCTCCTGCTTAGCGACAGGAGTGGGTGAGCACAGTACCGTTGCAAAAAGCACCTGGCTCCCATCACTGTATAGGAGATGACACGGCAGACAACACAAAATGGAGAGTGATAAACCACCAGCCAATCAGCTCCTACCTGCCATGTCACAGACTGTGTTTGAAAAATGACAGGTAGGAGCCAATTGGTTAGTGCTTTATCTCTCTCCACCTTATCTCTCTACAATCTTTGATTCACCTTCTGCTGCCAGTAGACCCGCAATATTCTTTGCACTGATGGGTAAGGGTGAGACTATGGGGGAAATTCAACTGAAAAAAACAATTTTGCTATTGGCCATGTCAAGACTGATGCAGGGCATGCTGGGATGTGTAGTTCAACAACAGCTGGAGTGTCAAGGTTAACCGTCACTGATATAAACTGACCACTTACGTTTACCTGACTCTAGAGTGTATTTATGTTTGTAATTCTGTTTCTCTGGGTCACAAGCTACAGCGGGGTCAGTGCTCGCTGCCCCTAATGACCATTGCTTGAAGTAAATACTGTCCAATGGCCATAAGGTCACATCTCATCGTAATGTTATTCTATACTCTATTTAAAGCATTGGCAAAGTAATACAAAAAGTATCACACAGAATTTAGAAACCTCAACACACATTTAGGACTATGCCTGTACTGGTTGACAGTCAAAAGGCGGACCAAGGAAAAGGCACAAGGTCAAATGTGAAAAAGGTTGACATATGCAAGGGCGGCACAGACAAACGGTTGACATGAACAAAATGTTGTCATAGTAATAATCGACGCATGAAAAGGTCAACATGGGTTTTTGCTGTTGTAGACATCTGTCGACATGATCCCCCATGTCGACGCTTGGCTCGCCACGCTCCATCCTTGCTGTGAACGTCCCGCGACAGTGTCATTCACCGCCGCTGTTCGCAGTCGGGGTTTGCGCATGCCCAGAAATGCGCAAACCCCGACTATCAGGGCAGGGGCCAAACTCGGTTCACTCTCTGTGAACCAGAATCAGGCCCTTCCACATGTATACACACAGACATTACCTGTATTGTGTGAGGAAACAGGAGTACCCGGAGGAAACCCACGCAAGTGCAGGGAGAATATACAAACTCCACACAGTTAGGGCCATAGTGAGAATCAATCTCATGAGGGAATATGGTCACTAGGTCGACATGCATGAAGGTCAATATGACAAAATGTCGACATGCAGGAAGGTCGACATGACTGAAGGTCGACATGGGTTAGATCGACAGGGTCTTTAGGTCAACAAGAATTTGGCCGACTTGGGGAAGGTTGACAGACAAAAGGTCGACATTGGGTTTTTCACTTTTTTTTTTTTAGCCAACATGTGCCGAAAGGCGGTATTTTATGCCCTACCATCCACTAGGGCCAGGGGACACGGTGCTACGTTTCAGTGTTCATGTCGACTGTGGGAAAAAACCCATGTTGTCCTTTTGACTGTTGACGTTCCCCACGTCGACCTAATTCTTGTCGACCTAACCCATGTCAACCTACAGTCATGTCGACCTTCAGTCATGTTGACCTTCATATATGTCAACCTAGTGGTGTCGACCTACTGCTTGTCGACTTAGTTATTGTCTATCCAATGATCCAAACCCCCCCGGAACTGCCTGTACTTCTCTTCCATGACACCTGTGTTCTATATTAACATTGCAGGAAGCGGCTTTGTATTTATACAGTAGGCCTGAATCAGCTTCTGACAATCCAAATTCTCAGCAGTTTTCCCCTACAACAGAAATGGCGATACAAAGTCAGAGGGAAACAGGGACATGTTTTATTCATGGCAATGGATTACTTAATTGTTTTCAAGATGATTTCTATAGCGGATTGTCATGTTTTATTGAACAAAGCAAATTGGGAAGAATTTAAAAATTAATACAAAATTTGCTGAAGTCATTTCAGAATAGAATAATAATAAAAAAAAAAAAACAACCGAGTTGGTAGGAGAAAGTAGGCCAGCTCAGCACTCCTGCTTCCGCGGCTGGAATTAGAAAGGTGTTTTGCTGTGAGACTCCTGACTGTTTCGGCACATCTATTTATGCTCCCCATAATGACGATATGGTATTTTAGTACCTTACACTTTGGTAAACTGTCAGTCAGTTTGGCCTTTCCTAACGATGTGCCTGGGTTGTTTTTATTCGTTCATTGCATTCTTAGGAGGGGACTTTTAACATTGGACCTCCGAAGAGTAAAATCTATTTTACGTGCAATCACTAGTACAGCCTGAATGCATGTACTGTCCTGTCTATTCAGTTATATATCTACCGGTGCAAATGCAGGAATTCCACAGGGGAGGTGCTTTAATGTATATCAGGGTTGCCGACTTTAAGATTCTCCTCTCCGGGAGAAGCCCGGAGAGGAGAGTTTCAGCAGCCGCTCAGGGGGCGGGGCTTACGAGTGACATCACTAAGCCCCGCCCCCCATGCTGGTAAAGCAGGGAATTCACGGATCTCCGTGGAGGGGGCGGGGCTAAAATTATGCGATTGTGCCATTTTAGCTCCGCCCCCTCCTCTGAGACCCGAGGATTGCGGCATTTTAATGCCACGATCCGGGGGACAGCGGGGGTCCCCCCTGAATCCGGGAGGGTTGCCCACCCTTCCGGGGGGCCGGGAGGGGGTCCCGATTTTCGGGAGACTCCCGGAAATTCCGGGAGGGTCGGCAACCTTGATGTATATATAGCTGTGTAACGTTTACTGAAGACCAACAGCACCATATATAGATGCACAAAGGCCCTATTTCAGATCAGCTCGTTTTTGGTCGAATTCGGGGGGTAATTCTGGTTAGGGATTACAAATCATCGATGGTTTATGGCCGATGTCGAATAGTTTTGACATCGATGGGGGAGAACCAGATGGTTTCCCACCATCGATGTCAGGCTCAACTGAATAGTTTCGTTTTTCATTAAGGGGCCGGGACACGGAGCATAGCTCTGCCCCAACACTCGCGAAGCCCCGCCCCCGTATTTTGATTGGCCAATCTTTCAAAGCAAATGGATGGCCATCCCTTGCATACTTATACACCATTGATGGCCTGTTGCATTTTTGTCATCGATGGCAACCATCGATGGCAAAGGCACCGATGGCCATCCCTAATTCTGGTTGATTCACCAAACTTGGCCGCCATGCATTCGCATGATGGCGAAGGCGCACGCATATAAAAGGGACTCTGAAGTCACTTACAAATGCATGGATGCCCATCTATAGGTTCGGTTGAATACATCTAGGGACGTAGGGCTATTTAACTGTAGACTACTTAAGGAGACGCTGTTATAAAATCGGATGTCACTTCAGGTTTTGGTACCTTGTCACTCCGGAGACGGGCACTCATTTTAGTCAGTAGGTATTCGGGAAGCCAATCCCAGGGCATTTTTTCAATCCCGGGATTGAAAAATGCTCAATCCCGGGATTCCCGGGATTGGGTTTCCTAATAAAAAAATCACCCTGGCCGAATTGCATTTACTTAAATTGTGCAGGTGCGGCCGGCGGCGGGTTGCTGGGTGGGAGCCGGTTTGCCGTTTGTGAGCCGGGTTGCCGGGAGGGCGGCTTCATACTACCGGGAGCCTGGTGGTGGGGCAGTGCAGAGTTGCTTGGTGGGTTGGTTGCTTGGTTTGGGTGGACGGGCGGCTTCATACTGCCGGGCGTGAATGATCTCTGCCTGTCTGCGCAGAGTGACCTCTGATCTCATCATGCTGAGAGGTCACGCTGCGCAGTGCTGCTCTACCTGGTATGGGAGAAGCCGGGCAGCGTCTGAGCGTGTGCTCAGACGCTGCCCGGCATTAGACTGCGCATGCACAGTCTAATCCCAAAATCCCAGGATTGGAAACTCCAATCACGGGATTGAAATCCCGGCGTTTTGGGGGCCGAATCCCGGGATCCCGCCGATCCCGGGATTGGCCACCCTAGTAGGTATAAATACAGGATCATGGCAAGTTGTATATACACCTTGAGAAAGACAGTATCGATGTCGAAAAATGTTTGTGTTTTTTGCATTTTTAAGAAGGTACACATTCTGTAAGTTTGGATCTACTATGGGTGGGAGTGTCCGGGTTCACTGTGTCACCCTTTTCTGGATTCCTTTCTATACACGTATTCCATCTATGGGCGAAATGTAATAGGCTGCGATTTTTGGACGAGTTCCAAACTCGCCAGAAATCGCACCTTTAAAAATCGCATTTTTTGACGCTAAATCGCATATGTAATGAGATGCGAATTAGCGGCAAAAAATGCGATTTGCCGCGATTTCGGTCGATTTTTAGTCATGAAAATGTGCGCATTTTCATATATGCGATTTTGGTTTAAAAAAAAAAAAATAAATAAACGGCGTGCGGTCCCCCCCCTAAGCATAACCAGCCCCGGGCTCAAAAAGCCGGTGCTGGTATCATAAAATCAAAGGAACAATCAAGTTGGGGTTCCCTGGATTTTATAAAACCAGCACCAGGCTCAAGGTCCGGCGCTGGTTCCCAAAATACGGGGGACAAAATGACTAGGGGTCCCCCGTATTTTAAGAACCAGCACCGGACACAACCAGCCAGCAGGGTAATGCCACAGCCGGGGGAAACTTATTATATAAGCTCCCGCGGCCAAAGCATTAACCCCCTGGCTGGTCAGCATGGGCAGGGGTCCTGGGGAAGTGGGGACCCCCCCAATGAAGGGGTCCCCCCCCTCCAGGACTTACCAGCCCATGCTGATAGTCCGGGGCTGTCCCCGATGCCCCTGGCCGGTGGGCATCGGGCTGATGACTTGTGTAAAAAAAAGAATGAAAACTATTGTTTTACACTGGCGAACTATGAGTCCCAGCAACCCTACCCCGCATGCTGGGACTTTGGGAACCACAAGTCCCAGCATGCGGGGCATTAAAGGGCCCGCTGGCACTTGTAGTTCTGCAGTGAAAAAAATAGTGCACAAAATCACACTGACACCCTGTAAAATAAAACTTTAATACACACAAAACACACACACACTGATACTTACCTACCTTGAGCCCGTAGGTCGGTCCCTGGATCCTGGGTCCGTCCTCCAGGGCTCCAGGGCAGAAGAGTCTGGTTCCGGGGCCTTGGTCCTGGTTCCGGGGCTGGTCCTGGGGTTCCGGGGCTCCTGGCTTGAAGAATCCGGGGTCCGGGATCCGTGGTAGTCCCCAGGGGTACCTAAGGAGGCAAATCCTACTCACCTGCTCCCCGGCGGCGACCTCCGGTGACAGCGCTGCTCCAGACTGGTACCCGGCTTGCAGGACTTTGCCCGGCGCTGAGATGTTTCCTCTTCGCCGTCTCTGCACAGAATGATTTCTCGGCCAATCAGGAGCCGAGAAAGTCGGCTCCTGATTGGCCAGAAATCATTCTAACTAGAGACGCCGACGAAGTAACATCTCTGCTCTGGATGCGCTGAGATGTTACTTCGTCGGCGTCTCTAGTTAGAATGATTTCTGGCCAATCAGGAGCCGACTTTCTCGGCTCCTGATTGGCCGAGAAATCATTCTGTGCAGAGACGGCGAAGAGGAAACATCTCAGCGCCGGGCAAAGTCCTTCAAGCCGGGTACCAGTCTGGAGCAGCGCTGTCACCGGAGGTCGCCGCCGGGGAGCAGGTGAGTAGGATTTGCCTCCTTAGGTACCCCTGGGGACTACCACGGATCCCGGACCCCGGATTCTTCACGCCAGGAGCCCCGGAACCCCAGGACCAGCCCCGGAACCAGGACCAAGGCCCCGGAACCAGACTCTTCTGCCCTGGAGCCCCGGAGGACGGACCCAGGATCCAGGGACCGACCTACGGGCTCAAGGTAGGTAAGTATCAGTGTGTGTGTGTTTTGTGTGTATTAAAGTTTTATTTTACAGGGTGTCAGTGTGATTTTGTGCACTATTTTTTTCACTGCAGAACTACAAGTGCCAGCGGGCCCTTTAATGCCCCGCATGCTGGGACTTGTGGTTCCCCAAGTCCCAGCATGCGGGGTAGGCTTGCTGGGACTCATAGTTCGCCAGTGTAACACAATAGTTTTCATTCTTTTTTTTACACAAGTCATCAGCCCGATGCCCACCGGCCAGGGGCATCGGGGACAGCCCCGGACTATCAGCATGGGCTGGTAAGTCCTGGAGGGGGGGGACCCCTTCATTGGGGGGGTCCCCACTTCCCCAGGACCCCTGCCCATGCTGACCAGCCAGGGGGTTAATGCTTTGGCCGCGGGAGCTTATATAATAAGTTTCCCCCGGCTGTGGCATTACCCTGCTGGCTGGTTGTGTCCGGTGCTGGTTCTTAAAATACGGGGGACCCCTAGTCATTTTGTCCCCCGTATTTTGGGAACCAGCGCCGGACCTTGAGCCTGGTGCTGGTTTCATTAAATCAAGGGGACCCCTATTTGTCGGGGACCCTGATTTTATGTCACCAGCACCAGCTCAATGAGCCCGTGGCTGGTTATGCTCTGGCGGGGGACCCCGCGCTCGTTTTTTTTTTTTTTAACTGTTTAAACTTTTTTTTACACCAGAATCATTGCGATCTGTGCAGGGTTCTGGCTAATTCGCCCATCAGAACCTGGTCTGATTTTTGGGCGAATTATAGACACACTTTATACAAATCGCATACCATTAAATATGCGATTTGTATACTTTTTCATGTGAAAACATCTGGATGCGATGTGCTGCGAAAACCAGCCATCGCATTTCCAGTGTGTCCAACTTGTTGGCCAAAATCGCACTTTTTTCACATTTTCGCAGCTCATTAAATATGCGAAAATGGAAAAAAATGCGATTTCAGCCGTTTTTGCAAAACAAGTCGCCAAAGTCTAATTATCTCATCCCATAGAATGTCACCCAGAATTTTTGAATTGGTCGTCTGTGAAATCTACTATACTATAATTTTGTCCTTCGTTTTCTACACATAACTTTAAACGTACTTGGAGAACAAAAGAAAGGACAAGAAAGGAATACGGAAAGGACTTTACATTGACTAATAAATATCAGGTGGTAAGAGCGCTATTAAGCAACTATCTTTATTTTGTTGTTGTATCTAGGATAGAGGAGTTTTTGGAAATCTCCTTTAGATAGTTTCTATATAGCCACTCTGAGCGTGGTTATTTTTGTCATATTTTTTCTGTGTGTGTGTGTTTGAAACATAGAATTTGACGGCAGCTAAGAACTATTTGGCCCATCTAGTCTGCCCCCTTTTTATCCTTCAGGTAATCTCAACACTTTTTGATCCCTATTTCTTTGTGAGGATATTCATATGCCTATCCCAAGCATGTTTAAATTGTTCAACTGTCTTAAGGGCCCCACATACAGCACGATATTCAGGCATTTTCTGAGCGATTCTAACAAATCGCTCAGAAAATGCCTGAAGATGCATGTAAATCGCTGTGTATATAGCCCACACAGCGATTTACATGCGCGCACCCGCCGTTCTGAATCTGTCATAGATTCAGAACGGACGGGCTGTTCAATTCAGAGCAGTCGCTCAGAAAGCTCCTGCTCATCTCCCGCATGTGTGGCTGCGGGCAGATGAGCAGGGCCGAGCGACTGCGGACGCCGCACCCCGCGCCGCAGAACCCGCCGTCGACGCCACCCCTGACCCCCCTCCCCCACCAGCAGTAGCACCCATCCCCATCGCCACCCCCACCTCACCTCTCCTCTCAGCGGCAGCGGGGCGGCAGCGCGGCGGAAATGTTTAAAAAAAAAAAAAAAATTTAAATTTCAAAATGGCCGCGGCCAGCCAATCATGGCTCGCCGCGTCATTGCCCCGCCCCCTAGAGCTAGCTATATTAGCCAGCTCGAGACGGGGAAGGAGCAGTCAGTCCGACGGCCGAGAAGGAGAGAAGAGCTCCTGAAGTCCTGGGAGGCGTGGCCAATGCAAAAGAGCTTAAAAGGCCGCCGCCCCCAGGTGAAGAACACAGATGAAGAGGCAGAAGCCCTGGGAGGCGGCGGCCATGCAAAAGAGCTTAGGGGGCCGCTGCCCCCAGGTGAAGACCAGATGCAGTTTAATAAAATACTAAAAACTCTGTGTTTGTGTTTTTATTAAATAAAACATTTAAAACCAGTGTTTGTTGTTTTATTTTAATATTTCCTTTACAGGGGGGCTATAGGTACCGGCGGGCCTTTAATGCCCCACATGCTGGTACCTGTGGTTCTGCCAAGTGCCAGCATGTGGGGCAGGCTTGCTGGGACCTGTAGTCCTACTGTAAAAGACAATATTACTGTTAAATAAGCTATCAACCCTGCACCCACCGCCCAGGGGTGCAGGGGATAGCCCCGGGCTGCAGCTGGGGTGCCCTGGAGAGGGGGGACCCCCTTATTTGGGGGGTCCCCACCTCCCCAAAAACTCCCGGCCTGGGCTGACTAGTTAGGGTGGGTAATGCTTTGGCCACGGGACACCATCAAGCGTGTCCCCTGGCTATGGCATTACACCCCTTGCTAGTTGAGCCTGGTGCTGGTCTCCAAAATATGGGGGACCCCTATTCATTTTGTCCCCCGTATTTTGGAAACCAGGGCCAGCTCAAGAGCCTGGTGCTGGTCCCCAAAATCCGGGGGACCCCACGCACTTTGACCTCTGGATTTTGGGAACCAGGACCACTCAAAAAGCCCGGGGCTGGTCATGCCTGGGGGGGGGGACCCCATGCCATTTTTTTTTTACAAAATTATTGTCTGTATGACAGAGGATGAGACGCTGGACCCCGGACTTGGTAAGTATTTTTTTGTCAGCTCCCACTGTACCACCAACGTTTAATAGTTTGCATATGGGTTTGCATTCGGTTCAGGGGGAACCACTAGCCACCATGATTTAATTTTTTTTTTGGGGGGGGGTAGCATATTAGGGGAGGTGAAAGAATACTTATTAAAGAAGACATAAAGTTATGTGCTAGATGTGTTCAGTAATAATAACATTTTTGTGATGAAGTGCAGTGTTTTTACTTCACTTTCTGTGACAGATTTGAAATCTCCCGTGCTGAATCTCCCATTATGAATCTCTGACACAAATCTCTCTGTATGTGGCTCATTGTCTGAAATGAGTCACAAGAGTGAAATCTCTTGTGCTGAATCTCCCGTTATGTATCTCTGGCACACATCTCTGCGTATGTAGGGCCCATTAGGGGCAGATTTATTAAGCTTGGAGAAGAGATAAACTGGAGATAAAGTGGAGAAAAGGTAAAAGGAGATAAAGCACCGGCCAATCAACTCCCAACTGTCTTTTTCAAACACAGCTGATTGGCTGGTGCTTTATCTCCTTTTACCTTTTCTCCGCTTTATCTCCAGTTTATCTCTTCTCCAAGCTTAATAAATCTGCCCCTTAGCATCTACCACCTCTGATGAGCGGCTATTCTACTTATCTACTACCCGTTCTGTAAAGTAATTTTTTCTAACATTTCCCCTGAACCTACCTCCCTCCAGTTTCAGTGCATGTTTTCGTATTCTGTTACTTCTTTTCCTTTGAAGAAAATCTCCCTCCTGTACTATGTTAAAACCCTTGATATATTTGAAGATTTCTATCATGTCCCCCCTTTCCCTTCTCTGCTCCAAACTATACATGTTAAGATCTTTTAGTCTTTCCTGGTAAGTTTTGTGATGTAGGCCATGCATCATTTTAGTTGCCCTTCTTTGTACACTCTCCAATGTATTTATATCCTTCTGAAAATATGGTCTCCAGAACTGGACACAGTATTCTAGATGAGGTCGTACCATTGACCTATACAGTGGCATTATTACATTTTTTTTCTGCTACTGATTCCTCTCCCTATGCAACAAAGCATCTGACTAGCCTTCCTCATTGCTTTGTTACATTGCTTTCCTGCCTTTAAGTCCCCTGAAATAGTGACTCCTACAGTAGATCCCTTTCCCCCTCAGCAGTTTCCATTATAGTACCCTTGATACCAGGGGCAAACACAGGATTTTCAGAAGGGGGTTTCCAGAGGGGCAGAGCAAAGTACGGAGATGGACACTTATACCCCTTTTACACCGCCGAAAAATCCGGATCAGCTGCGGGTCAGACCCGGATCATCGGCGGTGTAAATGGGGTATATCCGTGTCCATTTACACGGGTCCTCAGGACCTGGGTAGAACCCGGATAGGACCCGTGTAAATGGCGGTGTAAATGGTCCCACTGCGGGTGCAGGCACCCGCAGCGGGTCCACAGCGTGCAGCGCTGGGGAAGATGTGCCCAGCTGCTGCGGGGGGAGGGGGTCCCTGCGGCTGCTGAGGGGAGGGGGGGTACCTGTCCTGTCAGCCTGCGGTCGGAGCTCAGCGGAGGGGATGATGTGCGCCGCTGCTGTGCCATCCCCCGGCAGCCGGTCCCTGCGTCGAATGGACAGTCAGTGTCGGCGGTCCCTCTAGCGCATGGGAACTCGTACTAGTTCCCATGCGCCAGAGGGACCCCCGCCACTGACTGTACATTCGCCGCAGGAACTTCGCGGCTGCGGGGAGTGTTACAGCAGCGGCGCACATCATCCCCTCCGCTGAGTGAGCTCCGACCTCAGGCTGACAGGTACCCCCCTCCCCTCAGCAGCCGCAGGGACCCCCCTCCTCCCAGCACCCGGGGACAGCACTCCCCATCTACCCCCTAAAAAACACTGAACCTGGGTCAGCCCTGCCTTAAATATTATATATATATATATATATATATATATATATTAATTATTTATAAATATATATATTATATATTTCTATAAATATATATATATATATATATAAATATTATATATATATATATATATATACACATATATATATATAGTGAATCCAAAGACCCGGCACTCCGACCCCTCCGTGGGGTAACTTGCTCAGTTGCTAATCTGCATAGGTGATGAGCCTACTGTACAGTGTAGCGTGGGGAAGCAGCGGGGAATTTCACCCGAAACATGTAGACGAGTGTTCAATAAATATTCACGTTATTTGCACCTTGTCCAAGCCTCAGAGTGCCGCTGCTTGCCCACGCTACACATATATATATATATTTATATATATTATATATTATATTTATATAAATATAATATATTTATATATATAGAGTATGGAGGTGGTGGCACTCGGAGGACTTGCAATAAATAACGAGGGACAACCAAGTGTCAAGCGACGTTTCGGTCTATTTATTTCAGACCTTTTTCAAGCTCATACAGAACATACAATGGTGACTTACCTAAATAACCTTCACCAACGACTCGTGCAGCGGGCGCCAGCTCTGCCCCGTAGGTCCGTTATGAGTGACGTCACCAGTTGGCGGCGCACACCCGTCGGTGTGTCTGGAACCCGTGTGGTGTTGCTAGGCAACCCTACAATAGTGAATGTACAACAAAACATGAAACCCACATATGTGAAAAATATGTACAATACAGCACTCATGTCAAACCAAGTAACATGCAAGAACACGTCAATGAGCTTCCCTGATACAGAACAGTGGAAGTAAGTAAGAACATCAACAGCGTAAAACATAAATCGATACAATGAGGAACCGGCTCAATATGCTCAGATTCAGGCCGTCTCGTGGACAACGTAGGTCCATGTATTGTAACCGGCCACTGGCTGTGATTGCGTTCATAATAGAAAAGTGCGGAGAGTGCTAATGTCGGAGAGTGCAATAGTAAATCAGCTATAGGGTTACAGAAAGCAATGGAAACTGCAGGCTTCATTTAGCCCAGCAGGATGTACGGTTTTGAGTTTGTGAATCCACCACGTTTCTCTTTGTAGCAGGAGTTTATCACGATTCCCCCCTCTGATGTTTTTGGGAATATGATCTATTATTTTATACCGTAAGGTAGTAAGTCCATGCCTATGTTCCCTAAAGTGTCTGGGAACAGGTTGTTCAATCTGGCCAATTCTGCCTTCAATTGAGGCTTTTATAGCTGATCTGTGGCCAGCCATGCGAGTTTTAAATGAACATATCGTTTTGCCTACATAAAGTAGACCGCACGGACACCTTATAATGTATATAACGTGTGTCGTGCTACATGTCAAAACAAATTTTATGGGAAATCGTTGGCCTGAATGGGGATGTACAAATGAGTCTCCTGTTTCCAGGTAATTGCATGTAATGCAATTAGTGCATTTATAGCAACCCGGTTTTCTCTTAAGAAAGTTGCTCTCTGTGGGATTGGACAGATTCGAAATATCGTTATGAACCAAGAGATCTTTCAGATTTCTCGATCTCTTGTAGCTGGGTAAGATTTTAGTTCTGGAGAAAGTTTTAAGGTCAGGATCTGTAGTTATCATGGGCCATAAATGTCTAGCCGATTTCGTAATGGCTAGTGAGCTGGTATTGTAGGTTTGGACCAGAGCAATTTGATCCATCTCTTTGATGGGATTTTTAGGAGTGAGGGTCTCCTCTCTGGGTATAGAGAGCGCTTTGGTTTTGGCCATAAGTAACTCATTGTGAGGATACCCTTTGCACAGAAATCTGCCAATCATGATATCCATCTCTTTTTCTGCATCCAAGGGGTCAGCACAAATCCGTCTAACTCTCAAAAATTGAGAGAAGGGGAGTCCCTTTTTAGTGGCTATGGGATGGGCGCTGGAACAGTGCAACAGTGTGTTGCGATCTGTTGCCTTTTTATAGAGACCAGTGGAAATTTTGTTCTCAATCAGCGTGATCTGGACATCCAGGAAATGTATCGTTTTGGGATCAATCTCAAAGGTGAATTTAATGGTCGGGTGCGCAGTATTGGCTCGCTCGATGAGCTCAGTAAGTTCCTCACGGCTGCCAGCCCATACCAGCAATAGATCGTCTATATACCTGAGAAATAGCCTGAGTTTACTTCTGACAGATTGGTCACTCAAAAACATACTGTATTCAATAGCAAACATGAAACTGTTTGCATACGCAGGGGCTACGCAAGAGCCCATCGCGCAGCCCCTGCGTTGCAAGTACCAACATTTATCAAAAAGGAAGTAATTACGCATCAGGGTAAGTGACAGGAGTTCAATAAAAAATGTGATTTGAGGACCATCATATACATTACTGTCTGTGAGTAGTTTGCGGACCGCCTCGATCCCTTCTTGGTGCGGTATGTTCGTATATAGACTAGTAATGTCCATCGTACAGAGTAAGCACTGGTCAGGGAGATCATCTAGTAGGGCCAATTTTTGTATCAATGTGGTCGTGTCCTTCAGATATGTCGGTTGGAGTTGCACCGTAGGCTGTAGGAAATGGTCCAAATATTGGGACACCTTATAATAAATTGAGTCTCTGGCGGCGATTATCGGTCTCCCAGGGGGATTGGTACTGTCTTTATGCAGTTTGGGGAGAGAATATAGGACCGGGGCAATCGGGTGTTCCTCAAACAGGTATTTTGAAGTGTTGCTCGTAATAATGCCGTTATGAACCGCTCTATGTAAGGTAAGGTGTAGTTCCTTATTATAGGCTTCGGTGGGATCGGATGATAATTTCGAGTAGACCTCTGGGTCTGCAAGTTGTCTCTCAAGCTCTTTTCTATAGTCAGAATATTATAAATATTATATATATATATATAAATATAATATATATATATATATATATATATATTATTTAAGGCAGGGCTGACCCAGGTTCAGTGTAAATGGTGCAGACCCAGGTCCGACCCAGGTCAAAGTGCTGTGTAAATGGGGTATAAAGCAGGGTCAGACCCTGGATACTCCAGCATTCAAAGACCAGGGTCCGACCAGGGTTTTTGGTGTAAAAGGGGTATTAGGTGACCCAGTATATGTTTTGATGTCCCGCGGGTGGTAGGGGGTATTATATCAACCGCTCAGCATGTAAGGCCTGGATCAGTAATTTCCACTAATTACCCCTTTACTGCACAGATGGTGGGAGAAGGAGGCATTGGGCTGAATGAAGGGGCCCTGATACATAACTTCCAGGGTTGTACAGGATGTTTAATATGCAGAGGAGGGGTGTATAGTGGAGTGGGCTTATTATTCATAATTTTCTGGTGGGGGGACAGCTTGCTTGACTGCAGATATCTCCAGTTCCCGAAAATAGATTTCTTAGATTTTAATGGAGTTAAAAACTAGAGAATTCCACCTACCAAATGGTATTGGGGACTAGGGGATCAGAGTTCAGGAGGCAGAGCAATCTGCCCACGAGAATATAATACTACATACCAGGTGTGTGGAGCTGGAGTAGTAACCAGCTGCTGGAAGGCTGATATCTCTGGTTCTGGGAACAGTAGAGACAATCTTCTAGTGTCCTTCAAAGGGGGAGAGTCACAGCTTTTGGAATATACCCTCAGAAAAACTCTTCGTTAGACAGAACCTGAAATATCTGACTAGGAAGAGCAATTAACAGGCTTGGATGGGGACCACTGCTTTGAAGACAGATCTCTCCGGTTCCCAAGGTCCGATTTTAAAGATTCTTATACCCATGGAAAGAGGGGACTCTCAGCTTTCAGATTAGGTCCCTTAGACTCCTAGGGGGGTTTCTGGGTACTCGGAAACCCCCCCTGCGTGCGCTACTGGATACTATATTGAGCTTTTGGGTTTTTGAGTCCCAAGTGCATAATTTTACATTTTTTATCATTAAACTGTAGTTACCATGCTCAAGTTTACCTAGATCATCAGTCATTTGTTTTTGTGTGTGTGTGTGTTTGTGTGTGTGTATTCTACAGAAAGCATATTCTTTGAAACTGAAGCTCGTTCTGCCAGTTCCTGTAGAACAATGATCTAATGTTCTGAGGAATTCTTACATTGCCCGGCTGTGCTAAGCAATTATTTCTAATAATCCTCAGCACCGCTGTCTAGTACCAGTCTGAGACTGGGATAATTATTATTATCATTATTATTACTGTTTATTTATAATGCTGCAGCATCACATAAGCCTGCAATACAATGGAGAATAAATCAAATATAACAAAGATTACATAAAACAGACCATGCCGCACAGATAGAGACAGTGGAAGCATACAAGCATAAGCCAACCTTAAAGCAGGACAATAAACAGGGTGTATTATTATTATATAGTGCACATCAATTCCAGATTACAGAGAGTATATGGGCAGTAACATCAGTCCATCTATCTCTGTACCTAATAGTTTTTCAACTTCGCTACAGACTGTTTTATTAAAACAGTCAATGCAACTTCCCTTGGCCTGAGTAGGATAAAAAATAGACGGAGTTCTAAAGTGCGTTGTGCTTATTTGAGATGTCGTTACATCATCATCTTTACTTAGAAAAAATCTTTTAACTGTCAACTTCTGTACAAATTTTTGTATATCTAAATAGATATCAAAAGCCTTGGGACCAGTGGCGTAACTATAGCTCCGCAGCCCCCGCGGTGGTGGGGGGCGCAGAGAAATTGGGGGCGCCACCGGGGGGGCTGCAGGGCTATAGTTACCCGCAGTCTGCGTCTCGCCCGGCTCTCTGTCGGGACCTTCCTGACGTCACGGTCCCGGCCGGCTCCTGCTGCAATGAAAACTGACAATTAGAAAATGGCTGCCCCCATACTGCAGACAGTTTTCTGTCTGCAGTATGGGGGCAGCAATTTTCTAAGAGTCCGTTTTCATTGTAGCAGCAGGAGCCGGCCGGGACCGTGACGTCAGGAAGGTCCCGACAGAGAGCCGGGCGAGAAGCAGACCGCGGGTAAGAAGGGGGGGGCAGGTTAGGTGCGGCGGGGGGGGGGGGGGGCGCCCCCCCACGTGCGGCGGGGGGGCGCCAAATAGTTAGTTACGCCCCTGCTTGGGACAGTGGGATGGGGCAAATTTTAGTCCTTTCATGAGTATCTTCTACTCATAGACATTCAATTCCCTCTTGCTTAAGTTAAAGATTTTTACTTATTTTCTACAGGTGTCTCTAGGGTTGGGGGTGTTTTTGTCTTTTTAGGACGTTTCTTTCCTCTCTTTCCTCCTCTTTTACCTCTAACTGTTTTGAATTTAATCTTTAATTTGTGTTTCTTGGGCCGTCATTTCTCCACTGTGATCTTTTTGGGGTTCTTCGGTCCCAACGAAAAGGGGTTTGGTATGAAGTAGATGGTAATTCTTCATCCGTCTGGAGGGCAGAGTATCTATTATTGAGAGGAGGACCATTGCGCAACGGGGCCATTGCTCCAGTGTTCATCCCTCCTGATCTCCACCTCTCCTGATTTTTTATCGGCTCAAACCTTTTAAAATTTGATCTATTCTTTTGCCATCTGTTAGAGTTTGAACGGTTGGGATTAGATCTGTTTATTTGATGATTATTAGCCCTAATGGGAGTTTTATTTAAATTGGCCTCAACTCTTTGAGGGGGTTTATAGACTTTTTCTGTTATTACCACTACTTCTTTAGTCGGTTCTTTAGTAGCTGTTATATCTCTATGATATTTTTTTTGTTTTTTATCTCTCAGTAGTTTAGTGCTTCTATTCATTTTATTAAGAAGATCCTTTTCAGCACTCTGAAAATCTTCAGAGTCCTTATAAGGTTTGATTAGAGTTTGTAAAGACATGATTTCTTCATTTAATTTGGTTAAACCTTTCCGTCGTTCTTTAACAATTAACTCAATTAATGAGAGAGATCACTTATCTAAAATTAAATTCCACTCCTTAATAAAACTATCATCTGTGGAGCTAAAGGATGGTGGTTTTATAATCTTTAACCCTTTCGGGACAAGCTGATCGGCTTGATACCTCTCAAGTGTTACCACCTCCCACCATAGGCGGTTCTCTTTCAACATTGAATTTTCTAGTTTACTGAATAAAGTTTCTAAGCTTTCATCACAATTATTATTCGAAATAGGTTCTTTCCCAAATGTTGTAACAATTAAATCCTTCCTATTTTCTCTAGAGGAAAACATGTTGGCAGCTTATCCTTATACTATATTGACAGGAAAACGTAGTACAAAAAAGATTATGGTACAAGGACTAGCGCTGACACTCACAATTTATGCAGCCAGTGGGGCACACCAAGTGTTCTGTCAACACGAACACTCAAAAACCGTGGCAAATATACAAGAAATGGTGACACCACTTAGCGCTAATTGTGTGATCAATTGAAAAAATACATATCTGTTAGGAAACAGCAATCCTGATGTGTTTCAATGGATGATGAATACCTAAAACAACAAGAAATGATATACCCTTTCTCCCACGTTTGAGTGGGGAATGGAATTGAGGGTATATCAATACAAAGCGATCATTGCGTAGTATCCAAGGGGTAACAAAGAATTTTATTTGATACAGGAGACTCACAATATTGATGATTAAAATCACATTTAAAACAGGGTCCTTATGGCAAAGCTGCTGCAGAATTTTCCTCCCCTCCGACCAGGAACTGGATGTCCAAATGTATAGGAGACTCCGGGCACCAGTATCCCAGTCCTCTATCAGTCCAGGCAGGGTGGGTAGCAGTCCAGCCAAAAAAGTTCCAAGTGTATGCCTCACTTAATACATTTCGGACGGTAACGTCCTTCTTCAGAAGTGTGAGGCATACTGAAGAACATTGTTCATTTATACCTGAAGCACTTGTGCTTAGACGGATCCCATTGGAGGTTCCCGCCCACCCACGTGACATCTTTGCACGTGGGGACACGGGTCGCGGTGACGGGCGTCGACCTCCGCCGTAAGTGAAGCACCCGCACTGAATAAAAAGGAATTGCACTGACAGTGGAGTCTGTGAAGAGCAAATAAAAGAACTAACAGATAGATTTGTGAATAAGGGCTATGAAATCACCAAAACTGATAAGGCTAAAGAAAAATTACAACTTGTAGATAGAGATGACCTTCTAACAGAAAAACCTAAAAAGGATACAGATGAAAAATTTAAATGGTCATTCATCTCCCAATACAGTTCATCTTTTAAGAGTATTGAAAAAATCTTTTATCAAAATTGGAAATTACTTCTCCAAGACCCCATACTAGTTAACCATATTCCAGAACGCCCAAGTTTCATTTATTGGAGGGCACCTTGTTTAAAAGATAAACTGGTTAAAAGTAGTATAGAAGAGGAACCCCGACAGAGTATACGCACTAGGGGATTCCATAGGTGTGGGTCTTGTTTAATGTGCAGGACTGTGAGGAGTGACACATCGAAGTTTTTAACTTTTACAGTAAATGGCAACACATATAAAATTAATAATTTTATCACGTGCAACTCCAGGAATGTGATCTATCTACTGGAGTGCACGTGTAATATGTTTTATGTGGGAAAGACTTCTAGGAACCTACGTGTCCGTATGTCCGAACATATCTACAACATTAGAAAAGGACTAGACACTCATTCGGTTCCATCCCACTTTAAACTTACTCATAACAAAAATGAATGCCATATAAAAAAAAATTTAGGCATCTCTCAAATTCTGCCAAGAACAAGGACCAGAGATATAGAAAAAAGACTTTCACAAACAGAGATGGAATGGATTTTTAAATTAAATACGCTCATTCCCTTTGGTCTTAATACAGACTTTGAGTTGAAAAGCTTTTTAGAATAATGTCACTCCTCACAGTTTTAATCTCTGAATTTTCTATCTGTATCAGTGTTATTTTGTTATCTTTTTTAAAATATTTATGTACTTTAACTGATGTATTTATTTATGCCTGATGCTGCTTTTTCTGATCCTATTTAGATATATGATATACAGAAAAATATCTAATCTATCAACAAAATGGCCGCTGTATCTATGGCAACACTATGCCCGGCATATAAATATACGTCTGCCTAGCGCCTGTTGCTATGGACGCCGTCGGGGGGGGGGCGCGACTTCCGGCGGAAGTGAGGTATCGCGAGTGAAGATGAGAAGCTATGTCCAGTGCGGGTGCGTCACTTCCGGCGGAGGTCAACGCCCGTCACCGCGACCCGTGTCCCCACGTGCAAAGAGTGTCAGCGCTAGTCCTTGTACCATAATCTTTTTTATAAACCAACCATTCGCAAGTCCGGGTTATGTGGACTCGCAGTGCTGCAAATTCGCAGCCTTGCCAATCCACCAGAATAACCCCCATTGTCCTCTGGCATTTGGTTCTGGGGATTGTGTCAATTGGTATTTCGACTGTTGCTAAATTAACTACATACCTAGAAGTATAATCTGAGATATTATTGTTCCAGTTTAACAAGATATTAAGTTTTTTTTTTTGTATTTTAATTAAGAAATAATAATGATTTGATATTTTAAAGTTATTATTGTGAATTTGTCCAATGTCTGGTCTAAATATACTTAGATTCACCAAACACTTTAGAACATTTAAAAAAGTGATGGTAATTGCAGCACATGGTTCATGGGATTTATATTACCAAAAATAGAGCATAATTAAAACATAGATTAAGAATAGAAATGAAACACTGACCTTATTCTGTTAGGAATTGAAATGTGCCGTAGTAGTTGAAGTGGTTTGAAAGCTGCCGATTCTGCATAAATCTTATGTAATATAAACTTTCTAATCAATCTCGTGACAGCAGAAATTATTTACGTGTAATTACTAATGTATTTGTTATCATAATCTACAGGTGTGTCAAGGCATTATGGGTGAGTAGGCTTTTTTTGTCAACCAGATACAATGTTGCTGTGCTTTCAACAGTATTTATGCTTGTGTTTGATAATTGATTTTTTTTTAGATATTATCCACCCACTTCTCCACGGCGAAATGCGTCTGCTCCAAAACTTTAGCAAGCCAATGTACTAAGATCCTGGGCTGGTTGATCCTATAACACAGCAAAAGACTTGTTTTTAGCAACACACTAATCAATATTACAAATGATATTGCTTGGAAGGGCCAAAATGAGCCATATCGTTTGTAATATTGCTTAGTGTGTATGGGGCTTTAGGAAACAGGATGGCGGTTTCATTCTAGTTGAACAACAATGAAACAATTGTGGTTTTCATAATATAGACCAGATGTATCAAGCTACAAAAAAAGTGATGAAATGGAGAGTGATAAACAGCCACGGAGGCGGCGGTGACCGATGGGGAGCTTCGTCGGAAGGGGACACACGAGGAGTTGGCTGCATGTCAACCAACATTTCGGTCCCCAAAAGGACCTTAGCAAAGGCACAGTCCATTATAAGAATCCCAAGTAGCGAGTATATATAACACTGCAATATAGACACCGTGTTACCACTGCCAGAGCGGTCACTTTTGCCTGGGCTCCACAGTCTCCACAGTGGCCTAGCGACATTCAGACTGTGGAACCTAGATGAGAGTGACCGCTCTGGCAGTGGTAACGCGGTGTTGAGCACCGTCATTTATGCTTTATTCTTTGCGGTGTGTGTAGACCGCCACTTGTGGTACGTCACGTAGACCACTGTGGTGGATTGTTCTTAAAAAATATATATATATATATATATATATATATATATATATATATATATATATATAGATAGAGAGATAGATAGATAGATCATATAGTGTATATAACCAATTATTCACTCATTTTTTAGGTTTCATAATATTAACATCTTTTTGACTAACGAGCATATCTCCCATAATGCTCGGGGCAGTCAGAAGCAGCAAATGTCACCCTGGCATATGTACAATTCCATGGCAAATATTGTGCAATGGTACAGTAATTGGCATCAACACATGAATTATGACATTGCCCCAGGACTCCGGAGTGATTCCTGTCACCTATTACTACAATTCACTGGCCCAAGTGACATACTGATTCATTTAAAATGTCCATTCAAGTAATGATGATGCTTGGAATATTGCCACCATGGATAAATGCATTTATATGCATCTCATTTAGACCAGCCTGATAAGAATGCATAATTAATTTTCAGAATGTTGTAAATATAATATACTACATAAAACACTGCTGAAATTTGCATTATAAGAGCCATATAACCCAGGGCCGGTGCAAGGCACCGGAGCGCCCCAGGCGAGGGGGGGTGGGGCGCCCCGGTGCCTACGGGGGGGGGGGGTACCTGCGGCACTGTGTGATCTGGCGGCGGGGTCCCTGCAGTGATGCGCGCTATCCGGCAGCCAGGCGGCGGCGCGGGAAGCGCTTATGGGTTTGAAAACTCGCCGCACGCTGATTGGTTGAATCTCAGCCAATCAGCATGCGGAATGTTTTCAAACCCAGCAGCGCTTCCCGCGCCGCCGCCTGGCTGCCTGATAGCGCGCATCACTGCAGGGACCCCGCCGCCAGATCACACAGTGCCACAGGTACCCAGCACGGACACCCCTGCAGCCTCCATGCGAGAGGCGAGGGGCGAAGTGCCGCCCTCCAGTGGCTGGCGCCCTAGGCAAATGCCTAGATTTGCCTAGTGGTGGCGCCGGCCCTGATATAACCAGATACTTCTGCAAATGATAATAAATGGTAGTCATGCAGTATCTACCCAAAACCATTTCTCAAAATATATACAGTAACCTATACAGCCCTAACTGTGAGTTGTGAATCCTAATTAGGCATTTACATAAACAATCTAGTCCTGCAAAACCAACAGAACACAGGAGTTATAGTATAAAATACAAGCTGGGAATTTGAGGTTTAAAATTTAAATTATAAGCTATTGTTGGATTCTGACAGCTTTCATTAATTTGCGAATGCCCATCGTGCACCCCTAGCTCCTGATTGGATAATTAAGTAAATTGCCATTTGCCAATAAATCATGCTACAGTACTTGCAGTCAGTGGCAATTGGATAACAGGACAGTACATTGATACTGTAGGAGCCAGTGGTGGAACTTGTGGGTGGTGAGCCCAGGTTCAGAAATATCTTTTGGGTCCAGTGGTGCAACAATGCCGCTGCAGCCCAAGCGGTGGTTTGGGGGAACCGACACTGTGGGGGTGCATGGTCTCTGCAGATTTCAGTTGGTCTGGCCGTCCGTATAGAATCTGCTGAAAATGCCCTGCAAAAATGTTCACCGCCTTGGAGGCTATACAGTAGATGCTTGTGGGCCCACTGGACAGATGGATAAGATGCTACTGGGTAGCGTATATCATTAGCTGGAAGATTCAGGGTAACGAGATATATAGATAGATAGATAGATAGATAGATAGATAGATAGATAGATAGATAGATAGATAGATAGATAGCAGTGACGTGGCTGGTGAGGCAGTGGTGCAAGCAAAAAAATTATGGCCCACAGTAGATTTCTAACTGCCAGAGGTTTCTTGGCAAAAGAGGCAACTGTGAATTTTCCCAGCACTTCCGGGTATCGCTATACACGCAATGGTGTAATAATACATTTTGGGCCCCTTCATTGAATTTTAGTGTTGTTTAAAAGCATAATACCCCCTGCAGTGTGGTGCAGAAGCATAATGCACTCACTAGTGTTCCTGAAAAATAATGCCTCTAGTAGGAGTCTGACCATTCTGCATGCTTGTTTCTATGGGGTTTACATGTTTGTTGCCATGGGGGTTACATGCTCGTTGCCATGGGGGTTACATGCTCATTACCATGGGGGTTTACATGTGTGTTGCCATAGGGGTTATATGC